>NC_138196.1:65213274-65528274 GCF_964194105.1 Spermophilus citellus | reverse complement strand
CTTTCTCTAGCCTTTCTACCATATTTTCTCCTCACTTAAGGGAACTGTAATTCCACTATCTGATGGAATTATGTAGTAAATGTAATTCCTACCCCATTAATTTTGTTGTACTAATATAGTGGATAACAAGTAAAACCCTGCTGTTTAATATCTGATTTATTTCATGGTTAATTTTTGTTGGTGCTGAAGTTAGACGCTGACCCCACCATTCCTATATAGGTGATAATTAGTATTATGGATGTAAAAGTAGACACTGGACATTTATTTTAAGTTTATGTATCGTTTACTAACATTATTGCTATTCCTTGTTCCTCCTTTCTCTAAGAGGGGCTGAGAAGTAATTGGGACACTTTGAGTTCACAAAGTAGAGAGACTCCTACCAAGAAACATTCACAACTCAGTCAAGTGACAACAAATCTCACTCCACACACAAAGTAGCCCCAACTTGAACCTCAACAATACTTTATCACATAGAATAGAAGAGAGGAAACCCCCAAACCAACAACCAGGCCCCACGTAGAAGCAACTAGTGGGGGAAAGTCAGAGCTCACTAGACATCTACTCATATATCAAAAACAGAGAGAAGTCCCTAGAGCAAAAAAAGATAAGTACACACCAAAAGGACACACATATAAAAGTAGAAGAGGAATCCATCTAAACAGATGCATATGCCAGACCTCTGAAAACATAAGTAAGCAAGCAAACAAAATCCTCCCCCCAAATTCACAATCCCCCAACAAAGGAACCCACAGATATGGAAGTGGGTGAAATTCCAGAGAAAGACTATGAAAACATATTATTAAGATGAATGATGAACTAAAAGATCATCTAAGGAATTAATTAAGAGAGCAAATACAGGAAATAAAAGACCTTTCAATAAAGAAACAGAGGTACTGAAAAGAAACCAATCAGAACTCCTAGAAATGAAAGACACAATGAATCGAATAAAATATTCACTTGAAAGTATCACCAGCAGAATAGACTTCATAGAAACTAGAACTTCAGACCTTAAAGAGAAAATCTTGGTCCTTGAAGAAAGTGTGTATGGACTTGAATACTCAATATTTGGTGAAGGAAGGAAGGAAGGAAGACAGTCCATGATCAGAATATACAAGAACACCAAGAGATTAAATGTGAGAGTCATTGTAGACACAGGTTAAGGGCATTAGACACCTCTTCAATGAGATAACAGCAAAAAGTTTTCCTCACCTTAGAAATGAGCTAGATATCCACATACATGATACATACACAACCCCAAATAGACAAGATCAAAAAAGAAACTCTCCAAGACACATCATAATCAAAATGCTTGACATAGAAAATAAAGAATATTAAAAGCTGCAAGAAAAAAACATCAGATAGCATTTAGAGGCAAATCAATAAGGCTCACTTCTGACTTCTCAGACCCTAAAATCAAGAAGGAACTGGAATGAGATATTCCAAGCTTAAAAAAAATTAAAATGAAATAAAAATTGCCCAGCCAATGGGCTGGAGTTGTGGCTCAGTGGCAGAGCCTGTGCCTAGCATGTGTGAGACACACACAGGGTTCAATCCCCCCAAACCACAATAAAATAAATAAATAAAGGTTTTGTACCATCTACAACTAAAAAAAAATTTGAAAAAAAATTGCCAGCCAGAACTAACATCATCAAAATGGCGATATTACCAAAAGTTCTCTATAGGTTTAATGCAATGCCAATCAAAATCCCAACGGCATTTCTTGTAGAAATAGAGAAAGCAATCATGAAATTCATATGGAAAAATAAAAGACCCAGAATAGCAAAAACAATGCTAAGCAGGAAGTGTGAATCAGGCGGTATAGCGATACCAGACTTCAAACTATACTACAGAGCAATAGTAACAAAAACAGCATGGTATTGGTACCAAAATAGGCGGGTGGACCAATGGTACAGAATAGAGGACACAGAAACCAACCCACAAACCAACAACTTTCTTATATTTGATAAAGGGCCTAAAAGCATGCAATGGAGGAAGGATAGCATCTTCAACAAATGGTGCTGGGAAAACTGGAAATCCATTTGCATCAAAATGAAACTGAATCCCTTTCTCTCGCCATGCACAAAAGTTAACTCAAAATGGATCAAGGAGCTTGATATCAAATCAGAGACAAGGCATCTGATAGAAGAAAAAGTTGGCTACAACCTACATACTGTGGGGTCGGGCTCCAAATTCCTCAATAGGACACCCATAGCACAAGAGTTATTATCTAGAATCAACAAATGGGACTTGCTCAAACTAAAAAGTTTTTTCTCAGCAAAAGAAACAATAAGAGAGGTAAATAGGGAGCCTACATCCTGGGAACAAATCTTTACTCCTCACACTTCAGATAGAGCCCTAATATCCAGAGTATGTAAAGAACTCAAAAAATTAGACAATAAGATAACAAATAACCCAATCAACAAATGGGCCAAGGACCTAAACAGACACTTCTCAGAGGAGGACATACAATCAATCAACAAGTACATGAAAAAATGCTCACCATCTCTAGCAGTCAGAGAAATGCAAATCAAAACCACCCTAAGATACCATCTCACTCCAGTAAGATTGGCAGCCATTACGAAGTCAAACAACAACACGTGCTGGCGAGGATGTGGGGAAAAGGGTACACTTGTATGTTGTTGGTGGGACTGCAAATTGGTGCGGCCAATTTGGAAAGCAGTATGGAGATTTCTTGGAAAGCTGGGAATGGAACCACCATTTGACCCAGCTATTCTCCTTCTGGGTCTATTCCCTAAAGACCTAAAAAGAGCATGCTACAGGGACACTGCTACATCGATGTTCATAGCAGCACAATTCACAATAGCAAGACTGTGGAAGCAACCTAGATGCCCTTCAATAGACGAATGGATAAAAAAAATGTGGCATTTATACACAATGAAGTATTACTCTGCATTAAAAAATGACAAAATTATAGAATTTGGAAGGAAATGGATGGCATTAGAGCAGATTATGCTAAGTGAAGCTAGCCAATCCCTAAAAAACAAATGCCAAATGTCTTCTTTGATATAAGGAGAGTAACTAAGAACAGAGTAGGGAAGAAGAGCATGAGAAGATGAATAACATTAAACAGGGATGAGAGGTGGGAGGGAAAGGGAGAGAGAAGGGAAATTGCTTGGAAATGGAAGGAGACCCTCAGGGTTATACAAAATTACATACAAGAGGAAGTGAGGGGAAAGGGAAAAATAATACAAGGGGGAGAAATGAATTACAGTAGAGGGGGTAGAGAGAGAAGAGGGGAGGGGAGGGGAGGGGAGGGGGGATAGTAGAGGATAGGAAAGGCAGCAGAATACAACAGACATGAGTATGTCAATATGTAAATCAGTGGAAGTGTAACTGATGTGATTCTGCAATTTGTATACGGGGTAAAAATGGGAGTTCATAACCCACTTGAATCAAAGTGTGAAATATGATATATCAAGAACTATGTAATGTTTTGAACAACCAATAAAAAAAGAAAAAACATTTCATTTTTCCATGTGATTCCATGAATAAAATATCATAAATAAGAACAAAAAAAAAATTGCCAGCCAAGATTATTATAGCCAGCAAATCTCTCTTTCAGAACCCATGAAGAAATAAAACTTGCCATGAAAAGAATGAACTAAAAGAATTCATGTGCACTAAGCCAGTTCTACAGAAAAATGCTTAAAGATATGCTGCACACAGACGAACTCAAAAACAAACCCCAAAGTCCTCAAATATATGAAGCTCACTAAAAACAAACAAACAAAAAACAACAACAACAACAACAACAAAAAAAAAACTAAATGAAAATCTCAGAAGACAGAATTAACTATAGCAAACAAACCAAAAGGGCAATAAATAACAAATCCATAATAATACTAAATGTAAAGTTACTCAACCTATAATTAAAATAATATAGGTTGGAAGAATAGATTTAAAAAGAAAATCCAACTATATGCTGTTTGCAAGAGACTTATCTCAAAGGTCAAGACATTCACAGGCCAAAAGTAAAAGGATGGAAAAAGTATTTCATGCAAATAGAGTCCAGAAACAAGCATGAGAAGCTATTCTTATAAAACTGACAAGCATATTTCAAGTGAAAATTAATCAGAAAATACAAACAAAGCCACTACATACTGGTAAAGGGAACAATCCAATAAGAAGATATAATAATAGTAAATACTTATGCCCCAAATATCAATACATCTAATTACATGAAAAATGTTTCTTGACATTAAATCCCAGTTAGATTCCAATATAATAATGCTGGATTATTTTAATACAGCTCTATCACCAATAGAAGCTGGGCACAGTGGAATATGCCTATAATCCCAGTGGCTTGGAGGCTGAGGCAGGAGGATTGTAAGTTCAAAGCCAGCCTCAGCAAGTTAGCAAGACCCTGTTTCAAAATTTAAAAAAAAAAAAAAATATATATATATATATATATATATAAATGGGTTGTTTCTCAGTGGTTGAGCATCCCTGGGTTCAATCTTTTTTACAAAAAATAAAAATAAAAAATGGATAAGTCATCTAAATAAAACCAATATGATGATTTCAAATCTAAATAATATTATAAATCAGATGGCTCTAACAGACATCTACAGAACATTTGAAAACAAAACAAAACAACAACAAAAAAAAGAAATAGATGAATTCACTTTCTTCTCAGAGTTCTTGGAAACTTTTCCAAAGTAGACCACATTCTAGGCTACAATGTAAATCTTAGCAAATACCAATTGATAAAATCTCATGCATCCTTTCATAATGGAATGAAGTTAACAACTGACAGCAAAAAAAAAAAATTATAGAAACCACATAAACACATAGAAATTGAACTGTACTCTTTCAAATGAGAAATGGATTATAGAAAAAATGAGAAATGAAATGAAGAAATTCTTAGAAGAAATGAGAACAGAAATGGAACACAGCACAATCTCTGAGGTGTTATGAAGGCAGTTCTAAGAGGAAAGTTTACACCATTGAGTGCCTAGGTTAAAAAAGATAGAAAGATCCCAAATAAATAATTTAATGCCACATCTCAAGGCCTTAGAAAAATGCCAAAATTAAGAGACAGGAAATAATTAACACTAGATTTTAATTCTATTAAAAATAATGAAATTGAGAATTAGAAAAATACACAGGAGCAGTGCAACAAAGAACTGATTATTTGAAATGACTGATACACTCTTAGTCAAACTAAGCAAAAGAGAGAGACAAGACCCAAGTCAACAAAATTAGAAATGAAAAAGGAAATACCACCACAGAGACTTCTGAAATCCAGAGGATTATATAAATTTTGAAAATGTGTATTCCAATAAACTGGAACATCTAGAAGACATCAACAAATTTCTAGACATATATAATCTGCCCAAATTGAAGTACAATGATACAGAAAACCTAAAAAGACCAATATCATGCAATGAAATTAAAACAGCAATTAAAAACCTTCCAACAAAGGAAAGTCCTAGACCAAATGAATTCTCAGCCTAGTCTACCAGATCTTTCAAGAACTAACACCTGTATTCCTCAAATTATTCCATGAAATTGAAAGAGAGGGACTCCCAAATATATGCTAAGAAGTCAGTGTAACCCTGATATCAAAACCAGACAAAGACACATCAAAGAAAGAAAACTACAGACTAATATTCCTGATGAACAAAGTTGCAAAATCTTTGATAAAATATTATCCAACTGCATTCAATAATACATCAAGAATATAGTACACCACTGAGATGAAACTAGATTCTTCACTTCTTTGGGCAGGTGGTGTCTGTGGAATCTACATGTATCTGCAACTGAGAAGGCCCATTTTAGTGTTAGCAGCTAATCAAGGCAGCTCCAAAGGTCAAAGTCAGCAAGGCCAGATTCTTTACTACCATTGAGGGACGTGTTGCATCTATTAATGGTGAGCTATGCCCTCCAGTGTGGACACCAGCAGCTCACTGCCCATTTCTTCTGCTGGGTTCTTGTCTCATGAATTCTAAGAATGAAATCCACAAATGAGAAAGAGTGAGTATAAAGGAGTAGGATTTATTGAAGTGAGAAGGAAAGAGACAGAACTCTCACAGTGGAGATCTGATAGGGGTTGCCGCTTGGGCGTACTAGTCTAGGAGTTTATATAGTTCTTGGGTCAATGCTATAGGTCCAAATTTGTGCTAATAAGATTTGGTGTTGAATGTGGTGGCACAGGCCTATAATCCCAGAAACTTGGGAGGCTGAGATAGGAGGGTTGCAAGTTCAAAGCCAGCCTCAGCCACTTACTTAGTAATACCCTAAGCAACTTAGCAAGCCCTATCTTTAAATTAAGAAAAGAAAAGAAAAGAAAAGAAAGGAAAAGAAAAGAAAAGAAAAAAAGAGCTGGGGATGTGGCTCAGTGGTTAAGCACCCTGGGTTCAATCCATGGTACCAAAAAAAGATTTTGGAGAGTATCGACATTATTAGTTAGCCCTTGAGTATCTTTCTTGCAATCTCCATACCGGTTTTCCCCCACTTCCATTTTTCTTCCACTCATTGGGAAGTGGGAGGTTGAGGTCAGTAGATGGTGGATGCTTGGAGGTGCCAGGCTGTGGTGCTCTGTGGAGTGGGCATCCATAGTGGGCGTGGGCATCCATAGTGGGCGTGGGCATCCATAGTGGGCGTGGGCATCCATAGTGGGCGTGGGCTGAGCTGCTGTATTGCCACAGGTTGGCACACTCCAGCTTGACTTGGCCTAAGCACTCTCTGCCTCCGGCCTGCACCAGCATGATGGGCTCCACACAGCCTCAGCCTGTGCTCACTGCCCATGTTCCAGTCTGCCTGAGCCACTGCTCCACTGCTACTTCTACTTGGACAAGGACTTGGATTCATTATGATCAAGTGGTTTTCATTCCATGGATTCATTTGGTTCAAAATACACAAATCAAAATAAATAAATAAATAAATCACCACATAAATGGAATTAAGAGTAATAATGATATGATCATCTCAACAGATGCGGAAAAGGTCTTTAATAAAATCCAGCACCCATTTATGTTAAGAACACTGGAGAAATCAGGAACAGAAGAAACTTACTTTAAAGTACCAGGGACTGAATGTTCAAGCACTGACACATATCCTCAACCCTTTTTAAAATATTTTATATATAGACAGGGCCTCACTAAGTTGCTTAGGGCCTTGCTAAGTTGCTGAGCCTGGCTTTGGACTCATGATCCTCCTGCCTCAGCCTCCCAAGCCACCATGATTACAAGGCGTGTGCCACTGCACCAGGCTAGCCCTCTTGAAACTCTAGCCAGAACAATCAAGCAAGAGAAGGAAATTAGAGGGATATAAATAGAAAAAGAAGAAGTCCTATTTATCTGTTTGCTGAAGACATGATCCTATATCTAGAAGACCCCAAAATTCTACCAGAAACCTTGTAGAGCTGATAAATAAATTCAGCAAAGTAGCAGGATACAAGATCAACATCCATAAATCCATAGCTTAGGTGCTTCTCAACAGATAATTGAATAATGAAATGTGGTATATAAACACAAATGAGTTTTACTTAGCCAAAAAGAGGAAGAAAATCATAGCATTTGCCAGCAAATAGATGGAAGTGGAAAACATCACGTGAAATGAGATAAGCCAGACTCAAGAGATTCAAGTGCTGAATGTTTGCTTTCATATGCAGAAGTTAGAATAAAGTAAGGGAATAAAAATGGGGGGGTGAGAGAAAACATTTCATAAAGATCATAAAGGTAGAGGGGATAGCAGTGGAGTAGAAGAAGGAGATTTAGGAAACAGAGGAGGGGCAGGAAAAGGGAAGAAATACAGAATAAATTTGACAAATTACACTATGTTCATGTATAAATATACCACAGTGAAATATATATATGTATGTATATATGTGTGTGTGTGTGTGTGTGTGGGTGGGTGGGTGGGTGGGTGTGTGGAAGGTAGACCAGTAGAGGAAAGGGAATAGGGGGAAGAGAAGGGGAGGGAAAGTGGATAATCTGGGACTAAAATGGAGTAAATTAAATTCCATGCATGTATGATTATATCAAAATGAACCCATTTATTATGTACAACTATAATATAGTAATAAAGCCAACAAAAAAACAACCAAAAATTTACTTCTTCCCCAGAACAGAAGGTAAAGTCCTTCAATGATACTCTTCTTGATATCTCAAAACTCAACCACTATGACATAAAGTACTTAAATACTACAATATAAAACCAATACATAGGCGTAGCTAGGATTTGTAACCACCCTCTTCTACTACTCGTTCTGTATTCCCTTTGCTTTCTGTAAGTACCTCAGCTAGGCATGTTTCTTTCCTTGTGTGGTGACCCAAATCTTCTTTCCTGAAGGGCCTGGGTTATTAGTAATTCTGCCGGGATTGAGCTGCTACAGTTTTCCATTGACCTTAATCACAGAGCATAGTAATACTGAGAGATGCCCTGAGGGATTTCCTGTATTCCAGACTTACATTTCCCTGACTCCACTGCAGAAGAGTAATACAATTTCCCTTTGGTAGTCAGGAGCAATTACACCAGCCAATGTCATTACTCACTTCCAAGAGGAGACACACAATGATTCCACTGAGCTGTTAGGATCCCTGCAACAGAACTTTTTCTTTTCTTTTTTTTTTGCTGCTGGAAATGCAAAATGGTATAGCCACTTTGGCGGGTAGTCTGGCAGTTTCTTACAAAGCTAAACACGCTCTTAATATACAACCCGGCAATTGTGCTCCTTGATATTTACTCAGAGGACTCATATTTTATTTCCACATAAAAACCTGTACACACATGTTCATTGCAGATCTACTCATAATTGTCCAAACTTGGAAGCAGCCAAGATATCCTCCAGCAGTTGAATGGATAAAGGAACTGTGGCGCATCCAGACAATGGAATACTGTTTAGCAGTGAGAAGAAATGAGCTGTCGTGCCATGAAAAGACCTGAAGAAGTCTTAAATGTATAACATTAATGCATATTATTAAGCCAATAGAAAAAGGGCTATACATATATTTGATATGGAAATATAGGACATTTTGGAAAAGGCTAAAATGTGGAGACGGGTAAAAGATCAGTGGTTATCGAGCCTTGTGGGGAGGGAAGAATGATTAGGTGGAGTGCAGAGAATTATTAGGGCAATAAAACCACTACATACAATACTTTGATCATAGATATATGTTGTCATATATTGTCTAAAACCCATAGAATGTACAACAGAGAGTGAACCCTAATGTAAACTGTGGACATTGGATAATGACGTGTCAATGTAGGTTGGTCATTTGTAACTAATAAACCACTGATGGGGTGTGCTGGTAATAGTGAGGTGGTGTATGAGTAGAGACACAAGGTCCATGAGAAATCTCTGTATACTTCACTTAATTTTGGTACAAACCTAAAACTGGCCTAAAAAATAAAGTCTATTAAAAACGACTTTGGGCTGGTGATGAAAAACCCCATGTGTGCATTGTAGGATGCATCCACATCTCTTGGTATAAAAGCCAAAATTTTCAAAATCTTCACTTGCCTTAGTTTCTTCATCTGTTAAGTGGGGTCAATAATGGTGAGTGCCTTAACAGACCATGGGGAGGAGTAAATGAATTAAGGATAGAAAATAGTGCCTGGGACACGGTAAGAGCAATTTCAGTGCTAGCAATTGTAATTAGTGAAGGTCAGCAATGCTTTGTCTATTGGAAAAGTAAGCTCAAGTACAGACCAGTAATAGGAACACTATAAACTTCTAATTGTCATAAAAAATTGTACTACTACACAGATAGAATGCAAAAAAAAAAAAAATTTTAAAACTCCCTTAGCTATTGTAGCTTGGTAGTAGTTGCAACACCAGTATGTGCTCGATTGACATCTGCTTGAAAATTGTGTACATCTAAAGAGTAAAATGATAGATTTGGGGGCATTTTGTTCAAAATAGGGCAGTATTTTCCAACAAAGCACTATATTATACTGCAAAAAGAAAAACTAATATCAAGCCAAATATAGACTCATACAAAACACAAACTAAGAAATTTGTGCTGATACAACATGCTACCACCTGCTTCTGGGGCAACACTCACAAGGCCCTGAAATCCTATGCGCACAAGGTTTGCTTGGGGAGTGAAACTGTCCCTGTGACCTCATCTTGATTCAGAGCCTCTTGTTTATTTCTGGTTTTAGTCATGCCCTCAGCATAATTCAAATGCTCAAGAATATTTATCATACTTGTTCACGTTTCCAAAGAGAAAGGATTTGCTGTTCCCTGTCGTGGGAGGTGAACACAGAGTGAGGACACCTGCTGTCTTTCCCGTGCCAGAGGGGGGCCCCTGGCATTTCCCAGGCTATGCTTTTCTAAAACACAAGACGACGGGTCTCAGGTCCCAGGTGGCCCAGCCCACAGCTCTGTCGGGCCTGCTGACCATCAGGCAGCCTGGGACTTCCCTTGCATGTCCAGTGTCCTCTGTCGTCTTCCTCTTCTCCTTCTTCTCCCTTCTGGCAACCAGGAGGATGAGGCCAGCTTGAAGTTCTGTGTGGCTGCTGCATAAGTGGATCCAATGGCCACCCTCCAGGTCTAGATTTCATGAGGAAGTGGACACCCCCACAGACTTCTGTTCTAAGCCTCATTCTCCAAGAGTTTCCTAGAAATCCTGCTCATTCATTAATAAAAATGGTGCTCTGCTCCACATTGAACCAGTGAGTCTTAGATTTAGCTTTTTTTTTTTTTTTTTTTGGTATCAGAGATTGAACCCTGGGGCACCTTACCACTGAGCCACATCCTCAGCCCTTTTTATTTTTATTTTTTATTTTAAGGAAGGGTCTCACTAAATTGCTTAAGCCCTTCCTGAGTTGCTAAGGCTATACTTGAACAAGTGATCCTCCTGCCTCAGCCTCCTGAGTTGCTGGGATTACAGGCATGCACCACCATGCCTTGCTTAGTCTTCACATTTCTGAAAGTTCTATAGAGGAACTACTAGTAGAAGTCAGGTAGTCACTAGTAATTATATGCCCACTATTTCATGTACATAAAATTTTTACATAAAACATTTGGAAGGGGAGGGAAGGATAAGTAATTAATGTTTAACAGGCATGGAATTTTGGTTTGAGAAGACGAAAAACATCATAGAGATTATTAGTGGTGGTTATTAATTGCCAACAATGTGAATGTACTTATGTTAACTAGATTGTACATTTTAAAATGGTTAAAATGGTAAATTTTATGTTATATATACTTTGCCACAACAATAACCAAAAAACTCAGAACAACAACAACATTGTAAAGCATGCATCTATACATATAAATTTAAAAATGTATTTTTTCATCTGTTAGGTTCTTATTAGAATGATCAGGACGACAATAAATTTTCTCGTAACATTCCCAGCAGGTTGGTGTGATGCTGTTGAATTGGACAGTCCAGATCTGAATTCTAACTGTGCTACCCATCAGGTATATAACCTCAGGCAGGTTACCAATCTTCTTGAACTGCAGTTTCCTGATATTTCAAAGGTATAGATTTTTATATATGTCCTCAATTTTCAATGAACTAACATGTAAAGGACTTTGAGGCAAATCTGGAAAAGAAAGGGCATTCAAGTGTTCCATCCATGTGCATGCAGGGTGCCCTGCATGTGGGTTCTACAACCAGTCCCCCTGCCTCTGTAGATTTTTGTGCCATATTCAGCTAGCTCCAGAAGTTCTGTCTGGTCTATGGTAAACCCAATCCAATTTGCTGTCTCTAAGCTTACCAAAGGCCAATCTAAAGACATTGTGGGCTATTTTGTAGGAAGACTGGAGCTATACCCTATTCACAAAGTGTTTGAGATAATAGATGACCTCTTAGAAAAATGTTTCTAGCTTTAGAACCACCAGATACATCCCAACAAGAACTACTCCTATTGGGAGGGTCTGGCTTCATGCCCAGACAGACTCTACCTTGCTAGTCAGGAGCCTTATCGTCAAGATGGCAGTATGACTGCAAAGCAGGTACCAGAAAAATCTAAACCCTTAGGTTGGTGCAGCAGGTTGACTTTAGAGGCAGTCAATCTCTATGTACATCCTCAGCTTGGTAGGAGCATGAAAACCAACTAAACCAGAATCTCCTCAAATTAAATAATAAAGTAAACCTCTTCTATGAGTCAGGTTATGATTAACAACTACTCTTTATTGTCAGGATAAGATAAAATGTGAAAATTTGTATTTATAAGAATGCACGAAAGTCACAGAATTGTTCTATGATGGTTTGAAGAATCTTCAAGCCTTACATTCTGTCCACCTAGGCCGCTCTGCTATCTTGGAATTCCATTCATAGGTGATTAGGTTTAAGGGAACTAGCCTGTCTCCTCTGTTGTCAAGTGAGGTCACTATAATCTGTCAACACTGAAGGGGGAGGACCTTAACACAAGGGCTGCTGAGGTTCGGGTGTCAGGGAGTGTGTGGATGTGAGGACAATGAAAGCCATCTGGAGACAGATTAGAGTCAGACATCCAACGCATTTTGGAACTAACTTGTTCTCCTGGCCGCATCGGATATGTCACACCACTCACCACCAAACAAGTCACTCCTGAAGGTTTTCTGTGTCCATGGTGGGTGATCAATTGCATCCGTTTTGAAAATCTTTTCCACACCAAAACTATTTCTGCCCTTGCTTTGTGGTTTTAGGGACTCAGAACCTCAGAGTAACATTTATTTACTCAGGTGGTCCAGACCTGTTCCTGAACAACAACAAAAAAATCTATATCTGTGTGGCCACTTTAATGTCAATGTAGGATATCTTCCCACTCGGTCAAAAATAAAGGCTAAGATCCACAACTTTCATATTTGAAAAGTATCTGTATATGAGTTCCTGCTTTGTTTTCCTAAAAAAGAAAAAAAAATATATATATATATCCCCACATAGAACAATATTTAGGGAATGTCACAGGGACCAAGTATCTAAAATTCAGCAATTCTAGGCTCTTTAAATTTGACCTTAATTCAAGTTAGTCCACTAAACACTGAATTTTAGACCCCATTAACTCAGTGCTTAGTGCTAGGATCATCTTGACAAGTTTATACGTCAATGTTCAGCATTCAGATTTTATTGAAGAGAGCTGTAAGTACCACTCCTCTGAAATCTGTTTTTGTATTTGTTGCAAAAAAAAAAAAAAGTAAAAAGTAAAAATCCTACGGAGGACACCATTTATTCCAATGGCATCTCATTACACAAGCATTTTACTTCGAGAAGCAGCCATTCGTACTTGGACAGTGGGTAGGGAGTGGGAAGTAATTTCAATGATGTAACTTAAAATAATATAAAAGTTATATTTCACATATGTTCTATTTATTACATACTGCATAGTTCCATATATGTTATATTTATGTATGCTTCACTTTATGGACACCATAAGGAGTTTTGCAAGAGTCATTTTGATTAAATGCAATTTTTCCTTATACCCATTTAATCTGGAACTTACGTGGAGATCCAGTCGTCATTATCTGGACCTGTGCCAGATGTCATTAGTTAAGGCATAGTCTCTGGCCTGGTGAGGCCCCTAATTCCATGGGCAAGGTCCCACATGAGAAGCTGCCCCTACTGAGAGTGGTGGTTTCCTGCCTCAGCCCAAGTGTTCTGGCATCTCCCTACTTCAGCCCACTTCCTAGACCTGAACTCAACCCACCTGTTAATGCTGCTGCTTGCTCAGCTCTTTCTCCTGCGTCACTTGACCGTTAACTGCTTTGGAACAGGACCTATCTAACTCTATGCCTCAACAATCTTTAGCATAGTATCTGGCACCTAGGAAATGGCAAATGAATATGTGGAACAGAACCTGCAAGGGCTTTATCATTGCTCCTGTTGCTGCATCCCTGAGAAAGGAGCTACCAGCAACAACCTCCCATCCAGCAAGCATGCCTTTCTGTACCAGCTTGAAAGCAGCCCAAAGAGTAACCTAGGCATCTTGTCTGTAAAATCCCTGTGCAAGAAATACTTAGCATCTAGGGCTAGGAAACTCCCACCCCAGGGACTAGTATATTTACCCTCTTCTAATAATGAGAGTCATGAAAATTATTCTCTCTCTTTCTCCCCCCTCCTTCTCCTTCTCCCTCTCTCTCCCAGGTAAGAGTTGCTAAGACCCTCAACCTGAAACTCAGTCAGAACCACTGTATCAATCCTATTGGTTACTATTTGGGGGTACTTTCTTCTCTTTGATCCTGATTTTCAGTTTTGGGGGATTCTATTGCAGTTTTTCTCCAAGTTCCCCCTGGAACTACCTGCAGCAGAATCCCTATCATGTTCATTTGAAATGCTTATTCCTCAGCCCCTCAACAGACTTTTTCATCCGAATCGCTAGAGGTGGGACTCAGGAATTTGCATACTACAAAAAAATCCCAGGTATTTTCATGCTCAGTGAAGTTTGAAAATCCCTGACTCATTTTTATATATTTTTTTGTTATAAACACCCATATTCTTAGAAGAAAAGGGAATGTAGACAAGTGGTGTCATCTAAGAAAAAATATCCTACACAATATGATGATGATGGTGGTCTTCAGGTAAGTTAACAGCATTACTTAATATAGTTACAGATATATCATCTTCATTTTCACTTGACTCTTGTACAATGTGTGTGAAATGGTTCTCCACCAAGATTTATGTTCACAATGTTCTACAAATGCATTACAATGGAGACAGATTAGAGTGGGCATATTAAGTAAAACAAGAAATTGATGACTAACTGCTAGAAATAAATGATGATCAATAAAATATGTATCGAGGGCTGCTATACGTCAGGAACTGCCCTCAGTCTGGAAGCCACTGCAATGAACAACACACAGTCCTACCCTCAGGTTGATTATGGTCTAGTGGGAAATGTAGACATGTAAGCAGAAGAAACCAGTCCCTTGTGCAGGAACAGGCCAGGGACATAAAGAAAATCATCTTACTCTCAGCCACACTGTGTCCAAAAAAAGGATACAAAATCAATTCCTTACTCTCCCAGAGGAGGGAATGTTGCAGTCCATATAGGAGCAACTGGAACATCCCCACCCCCCACCCCCACCCAAGATCATGGTTACCCTGGGCCTCCTCTCGTGTCCCCACTGTATCCTTAGTTCTGGCTTCTTGTAAAAGACTGGTCCTAGTCAGGTCTAGTGGTCCACACCCGTGATCCCAGTGACTCTCCAGGTTGAAGCAGAAGGATTGCAAATTCAAGGACAGCTTCAATAACTTAGTGAGACCCACCCTCAAAATAAAAACTAAAAAGGGCTGGGGATGTAGCTTAGTGGTAAACCACCCCTGGGTTCAATCCCCACTACAAAAGAGAGAGAGACACAGGTCTAACAGACTGCTCCTGAAAGCTGGTTGTGGAGAGGATGCCTGTCTCTGATTCTTCCCACTGGAACATCTAAAAGATATTTTTAGATGGAAACTTTTTTTTTTTCCCCCAGGATCTGCTGGCTCACACAAAGTCTGTTTTCTTTAGCAAGGCCCCGCTCCATACTAGTCCTGGGATGTGTGGGAAGACTGGAGATGGAGGAAAGTTCATCCCATCCTAAGTGCCACTCAGGCCATTTCAGCACCTTGGGCAAGCTCTGGGGCACTGGGAGTAGCAGATCTAGCAAGAGCACAGGAAGGACAGGCCCGAGTCCTGTGACCCATCACAGAAGCCAGAGGTGGCTCAGGGAGCAAAAGCAAGGAGATTCATGGCAGAGGGACTACATGTGTAACAGCCTGGAGATCAAAGAGGACACAGGAATTCAGGGAATTTCTAGCCATTCTAAATCCCCAGAAAAGGTTTTCCTTCAGTAGGGAGCCTGTAATAGAGATTTAACCCAGGGCACTTTACCACTGAGCTACATCCCCAGCCCCCTTTAGTTTTAATTTTGAGATATGGTCTTGCTAAGTTGCTTAGGGTCTTGTTTAGTTGCTGAGGCTAGCCTCAAACTCGAGAACCTCCGGTCTCACCCTCCTCAGTCGCTGGGATTACCTTTGTGCACCATCACATCCAGTCAGGATAATAAATTTAACTCCTACTCATATTTCAAGATTCCACTTAAATAACACCTTATCTTTGAATTTCTCTATACTTAACTGCTCTCATCCATTTCCTTCCTAAGCATCTACAATATCTATCATTGTATTGATGACTTGACATTTCATTGTGTATTCACTATTATTGAATTATCTGACACTTGTTCATTTATATGATATGAACGTTCCAGTTCCTTCAACTAGACTATAAACCACAGGAAGGCAGGGACCATACTTTATAGTTTCATTCTTTAGTAATAATATCATTGAGCTATAATTCATATGTCACACAATTCCACCATTTAGAGTGTACAGTTCAATGGTTTTAGCATATTTAGAAAGTTGGGCAACAATTCTCACAATTTTAGAACATTTTTATCATCCCCAAAAGAAACTTGTACCCATTAGCAATCACTCCCCATTTGTTCAAACTGTGGACGTCTGAATTGTGACCCCGAAAATGGTATGTATCCTAATCCCTAGAATTTGGAAACATGACCCAGTTTTGAAATAGGTTCTTTGCAGATGGAATCAAGTTAAGATGCAGTCATCCTGGATGAGGATGAGTACTAAGACTGATGTGATCAGTGTCCATATCAGAAGAGGGAAATTTGTATTAAGGAACACAGACATACAGGGGAGAAGTCCACATGAAGATGGAGACAGAGATTGGAATGGCACACCGTTAAACCAAGGAATGCTGAGAATTGTGGGCAATTACCAGAAGCTCAACAAGAAAGGTTTTCAAGGTTCATCAATATTGTAGCATGTATCAGTACTTTAATCATTTTACTGCTAAATACCCTTATATGGGTATACCACATTTTGTTAATCCACTCATCAGTTGATAGATATCTGGATTATTTTCACTTGTTGAATTGTGTGAATAATGCTGCGGTGAAGACTCATGTACAAGTTTTTGTGTGGATTTCTCATTTCCCTTAGACATCTACCTAGGAGTGCAATTGCCAGGTCATATGGTAACTTTATATTTAAGAGTTAAGTTTGAGGAAATCTCACTCTTTTCTGAAGTAGCTATATCATGTTACATGCTCACACTTCTTGTGTATAGGAAGATATGAACTTATTGCAAACACTTGTTATGATCTGTTTTTTACTTTTTATTTTTTTTGCTATGCTGGGGATTGAACCCAAGACCTTGTGCATGCTAGGTAAGCAATTTCCTACTGAACTACACCCCCAGCCCCTATTTTTAAAATTTTAGCTCTCCTAGAGGATATGAAATGATATTTCGAAAATGGGAGTTCAAAACACAATTTGAGTCAAATGTATGAAAGATGATATATCATGAACTATGTAATGCTTTAAATAATCAATAGAAAATAAAAAAATGATATTTCATTGTGATTTTGATTTGCATTTCCCTGATGACCAGGGCTGTTAAGCATATTTTCACATGCTTCTGGGCATCTTCCTTGGAGAAATGTCTATTCAGATCTTTTGCGTGTCTTTTAATTGGGTTATTGTTTTCTTCTTGTTGATCTGTAGGAGTTCTTTGAATATTCTGAATAACTTGCTTATCTTTATTATTGTGTTATTTTTATGTCTTAGAGTTTTAAAACATTTACCCATGTCCCTATATAATACTGATCAAATGATGGGGGTTGTTCATGCTGTTGGACATTTTTGGTGTCTAAAAGATAATTGGGTTTTTTTATTTCATGTTCAGTGAATGGGCTGAAATAACATCATCCAGGGTTGTTGGGTCAAAGTTGTATATAGAGAGGAACCTAGTATTTATGGACGGCCCACTAGGTAGTATGTTACCATGAGATCCTCATCATAATCAAGGAGATTCTATGTTATCCCCAATGAGCAGATACCCACAAAGACATTCAATAACTTACCAGACACCATACAGGTGAAGGCAACAGTGCTGCTTTTGTCTCTATTTTTTAAACATCCAGTACTTTTTAAACATCCTGTCCCTCTAACCCCCTTCATGATATAGCAAAACAGACAAATCAAAGCCAGACTCCCCTGGCAGGATTCTGATGCATGTAAAGTATCCCAAGTTCATGTCTCATCCAAGGACTAGGAAGTAATTTATTTGGTTTTCAGTTCATAAATTAATAAAATCCATTCAAATACTTCCCAGAAGTGAAGTATAAGAATAGAGAAAAAAAAATGTGAGAATAAGATTAATTGGCCATGTCAATAGTTTGACTTATTTTCAGAGGGTTGTCCAAACAGTGATTTGAAAAAAAGAATTATTTTGTCATGAGACACCCTAAATCATTCCTGGCAAAGAGAACTCACGGGAACATTTTAGTTGCTCCTTTCATTCTCTCCAATTCTTTCTTTAAAAACTGAAGTACAGCGGACTGGGACTGTAGCTCAGTGGCAGAGCGCTTACCTAGCAAGTGTGAGGCACTGGGTTCGATCCTCAGCACCACATAAAAAATAAATAAAGATATTGGGTCCATTTACAACTAAAAAATATATTTAAAAAAAAAATCCTGAAGCACTGAAATGGGAACATGTCTACAGTTAACAAACAGGGAAAGAAAGAACGTGTGATTCTGGAGTTTAGGTGGAGAGTGTATGAACTCTACAGAAAGATGGACTTACTTCAGAACCTTCCAGCACTTTCTAGGCCATACAGAGTGCAAATGGTTTCTGCAGCTCATAAACCTGGCTCCAGGCCAGCAACTTGCTCACTTGAATTGCAGCCAAGTACCCTGGACTCATCGCCTGAACATGTGAGTGGCAGGCACGTGTTCCTGCGGCATCCTGTCCTCTCCTGGAGAGACGCTGACATCTAATTCTCAAGAATCTCATTTCATTTTTTTATAGATAAGTGTCTTCACCCTTCTAACTCTAAAAATAGAGGTGAGAGGAAGACATAGTTTGGAGGGCCTTCGAAGTTCTGTATGAAGTCCCCCAAACATTAAGATTCTTCTCTGGGAAATACCACATCAGACTATTTGCTTATACTGGAATATACAGCTACTTGGAAACCATTCCTGTTTGTAAATATGGTATTTTCCTAAAAGTCCAAGGAAGACAACTGAAAGTGTAAAAAGAAATAGAAAGTGAACTAATTTCTTGAAATTAGCCAAATGGATTAAGAGTAAGACAACCTTTAGTGCTCAGAAAAAAATACACAAGATTGTGACTAATTGGCCCTCTCAAAACTTTTGACTTATTTTCACAAGGCTGTTCAATCAGAGACAAAGCAAGGAATTATTGCCACAAGATAAGGCTTAATCACCCCTGGGAAAGGGAATTTGCAGGGACATATTTGCTTTTACAAGAAGGGCTGTGTCCACACTGGAGGCCTCTTTGAGGTTTTCCTCACATTGTTTGTGCCTGTGTAGTTCTGGACCTACTTCTGGGTTGGGCGCTCCCCCAAAGTAGGCTACACCTCCATCTGCAGCAAACTATTTCTTCAAGAATTCCTAGGCAAATTGGACAATGGGATTTTACTCCTTGATCTTGGAAAAGTGCAAACAATTTTTTTCTGTTTTCCCCAAGGGCCGCTTGAGAAATGTTCTGTTGCCTCCAGAAGTCCAGCCTTTGACCTTTCTCACTGCTGAGAGTCCATCAGCACCTGCGGGTCCTTGCCCTTTCTTGATGACAGATGGGTGTAGTTGTGAGATGTCCCTGGGCCTTATCTCACTCAGCTCTTTGAAGCCCCTGACAGCTGCTGCTACTGCCACTTTCTTATCCTGAGAGAGGAAGTCCTTTCTGAAGGCTTTGGGGGCCAGTTCACAGTTGGGGTGTTGGCAGGGTGAAAGGTAATTTTAATGTGACTTTTCAATTTATGCAATGCTCAGCTTTTTAATTCCATATTTCCAAGAGGAACATAGTAATTGAAACTGTTGTCATCTACGGCAAGAAGGGATGAAGACTGATGGGAGATTTTCCTCTGATTGTTAGCTTTCTACCTTTTCTTTCCCCCACTGAAGTGTCTGTCACATCTGAAAACCTAGTCTAAACTTCAAAACGGGTTGAGAGGAGCAATTGAAGAAAGGATGCCGTTTTCTCAAAGAAAATGTATTCAGTGAGTGCTAAAAATTTGAAGGACTTATTTTGATTGAATTGTTGGTGGTCAGTGAGGTTAAATAGATTAGTTCTTGTAAGAATATACAGACTGCACATAGAAAAGCATGTATAACATAACAATATATCAAGTAATTATTTTAAATATAAATCTGTATTCCTGCTTCATAATAAAAGATCATGTTGATGAAATAATGCATTTTTGTTTGTTTTAGGAAAGTACAAACTCACCACATACAATCATAATAGCACCTCTGGGATAATGATACTGATTTATTGTGCACTTACTATGAGCTAGTCATTTACTGATTATTCTTTTTAAGCATCATGTGGTAAATATTATGCCCATTTTTGCTAAAGTTTAGAGTGAGATAATTTGCCTAAGAACTGAGCCCCATAGGATTGAAAGTAAAGTCCACTGGACTTCATCAGACCAAGTAAATTAGAAGTTCCTAACATGAACACAGTAGAGGACACAGTTATTTAGAATGAACACAAAGTGCATGATTTGTGAGGACACAGGAAACCCAGTCATCTGACCACTTAAATTATGAGGTATCATCCTGAAAATATGTGCACCACTGCAGTACCCCTGTCTTTGCACATAGTCAAAGGTATGAGGGGTTGAGAAAGTGAGATACAGTTACAGAGAGTATGTAACTGAACATTGAAGTACAAGAAGATGGATTTGGAAAATTCATTTTGGGTAAGATTTGAAGGTGGTGAATTCTAGGAAAGGACTTTACCCTGTGGGTGATGCCACACAGCTGCTAACATCTGAGTAGTGTTAGATAAATGCCTCCATTTATGTGATTGCACTTGACCCTGAGAGTGTGAGAGTTGGTGTTTACAGAGAGGTTAGGTGACTCTCCCAACACTGCCAAAGTGGAATGACCTGTTTCTAGAAAGTTACCAGTGGAGGTACCTGTTTCTAGAAAGTTTGTATTTTTTTTTCTATTTTTTCATATTATTTACTAGCTTCTAAAATATGTAATCCTTTGGGATTATAAATTGCCATCAAAAACCATCAATAAAAAGCAAAGTATTTTGCTGGTCATGAAGGTGCACACCTGCAATTCCACCAGCTCAGGAGGCTGAGGCAGGAGGATCTCAAGTTCAAAGCTAGCCTTAGGAATTTAGCAAGGCCCTAAGCAACTGAGTGAGACCCTACTTTTAAAAAGGGCTGGGATATAGCTCAGTGGTTAAGCATCCCTAGGTTCAATTCCTGGTGCTCCCTACCCCCACCAAAAAAAGAAAAGAAAAGAAAAGAAAGAAAGAAAGAAAAAGAAAAGAAAGAAGTATTGAGAGAATAGCACATGGCCAAATCATTATTCTGTTAGCATGGATTATAACAGTTTTCCTAAAAGAGAGCTAAGTCCAAAGGAATAGAAACTAGGAACAACAACAAAAAAAAGTTACTTATGAACTTTTTCTTATTAATTAAAGTACTAAATATTTTATTAAAAATTTTAAAAATAAAAAAGAAGAAATCAAAACTCATCTATAATTGTACAACCAATAGATAATTTTAACATTTTTTGGTGCATTTCCTCCCCATCTTTGGTATACTCTACAATCTGAATTGCATCCAACCCATCCTAGTCCTGTGACCTATCTTCTGAATATATCTCTGACTCACCAGATTCCCCGGGCCTCTACCCTTATGTAAGCCGCCACCATCTCTGCCTGGATTACACCCCTCTCCTCCTAACCATCTCTTTACCTCCATCTGCTCCTCTTTCATTCCTTAGCCTGAAGTCCGAGCAGCTTTTCTAAAATGCAAACTGCTTCATTGTCTTGGATGCTCAAACTACCCTGACTTTCAAGACCCTTGGCTTCGTGGGGCCCACCTGGTCTCTGTCTACTCAGGCCTTCATGCTCCCACCACCAGGTTGACAGAAAGCTTCTAAACCAGGCTCTGCCTCTCACACCCCTGGCACTCACTAAGCCTTAGCGCTCTGCCCCAGACTCCTCGCCTACCTGCTTTTCAGCTTTCAGACTCCACTTCTTATTTCAATTCCTTAGGGAAGATTTATTTGACCCCCTGCCTCTCTCTGTACAGGATTAGAGACCCCTGCTTGTCACCAGCTGGCAGGGCTGGCGAGATGAACTGGGTTCAAAGGAGCTGGGTGCAGCCATAAACTGAGAAAACAGCGAAGAAATCACAAAACACAAACAATGAGTTTCAAGGGTAGGACTGCCCAGTGACCCCAAGGGTCAGCTCCACACTGGAAAGCATTGGTAGGAGCAAGAGAGAGAACACCCAGAACCCCCCTATTTATTGGGGGTTCAATAGAATATTCCATTATTCAATAGAATATTCCACCCAAATAAGGCAGGGAATAGGGTTTTGATGGTGGAGTCTTGCTTGATGATGTCTTGTGATCAGCAGATTGATTGACATCCTGGCAAGTCACACCCATCTCGGGTGCTGTGTGGGATCACAGGCAAAGTGAGAGGAAAGGCACATTTGCATCGCACAGCCCAATCAGCGTGCGACACCAGACCAGTCCCCTCATATGCTCAAATGTGCATAGCTCACACACAGCCCACAGATGGCTCGTCACACCTGCTACCCTCTCAAGTCCCCCTGCCCCATAACAACACTTATCTCAGTGTATTCTCACTTTTGTGTTCAACTGCTTACCTCCTCCACTAGATAGTAAACTTTTTTTTCTGTATTTTCTAAAACAGTGTGTACATAATAGAGATGACCTGTTCCAAAATGTTGGGCAGAACTCATTTTTTAAACACTATCTAGACCTCACACATCTATATCTGTATCTATATCTTTCCATTAACTATGTCAGTCCATTAACCAAAGCTTGTCAATTATTTTACTCAAATCATCTGTATCCTGATGACTTTGTCATTTTAGGACTCTTAAATTTGTCTTTTAAATTTCAAATTCCATTTTCTACAGTTAATTTTCTTCTGTAGTGCCTTCATAAGTATTTTGGTTGTGTTTTACTATTGTTTCATGCATTTCATACAATTTTATTTTTAACTCAACCCACATTGTTTTATCTTTGAATATATCTTCCATATCATGGGCTCAAAGCTTTGTTTTGGGCTCATGGTTTCATAGTTGGCCAGCTTTATTGCTCTGGGCCTGAAGTAAAGCAGAACAGGGCAGAAGAGGAGCTGCTCAACTCATGGCAACCAGCATGTGGGGAGTGGGAACAGGAAAGGCAGGAAGGGCGGAGGGTGGAATAAGATGAAGAAGCAGCAGCTGAAAGTTAATATTGTCTTGTAACTGAGATCACAAAGAAGTTACTTTCCAAGGTCAGCTTCCATTTCTTATACTGTAAAATTTTTCAAGGTATACATTTGTTTTGCATCTTTAAGGATGTTCTTATTTATTTATTTATTTTTGGAGCTTTTAGGTTCCTATAATATTGTTCAGTTTATTCATTTTTAAATAAGAAAATATGATTGATCATGGTGACATATGCCTGTAATCCCAGCTACTGGGAAGGCTGAGGCAGGAGAATTATAAGTTTGAGGCCTGCCTTGGTAACTTAGTGACACCCTGTCTCAAAATAAAATTTAAAAAAGGCTGGGACTGGAGCTCAATGCTTGCCTATCATGTGCAAGATCTGAGTTCAATCCCTAGTACTGAAAAAGAAAAGAAAAGAAAAAAGCTGTTGGCAAACAACTGGATATCTACTATATATCTGTTACTGTCAATGTTATAGAGGTTATAAAAAAAATACCAGAAAGGTTACATGTCTGTGTTAGTCAGCTTTCTGTACTGTAACAAAATACCTGAAATAATCAACTTATAAGTAGGAAAGGTTTGTTCTGGCTTATGATTTCAGTCCATGGTTGCTAGGCCCTGTTGATTTGGGTTCTGTGGTAAAGCAGAAGATCATAGCAAGGAGCATATGGTGGAGCAAAGCCACTCACCTCACGTTGGCTGGGAAGCAAGAGAGACAAAGAGAGAAACAGAGTCTGGCCTTTCACCATCTCCTTCAAGGGCATGCCCCCACTGACCTAAGACTCCATTTCTTAAAGGTTTCTCTCACTTTCTGATAGTGTCAAGCTAAGGACCAAGACTTTAACACATGTGCCTTTGGGGGACATTCTGTATCCAGACATTAAATATCACCATAGGATGGTGTGCATACACTAGACAATATCTTAATAAGATGGACATTTTTCACAATACTCAGTGTTTGACACAGTCCCAAGGAGCACAGGCCAACACTGTTTTTTCAAACTTGTGAAATCTTTATGCAATTTTATCAATGAGAATTTCACATAGGTTCTTCCTCTGCAGATTAGCCAAGGCATTTTTTTAAAAAAAAAGAAACAAAACAAAACAGGGAGAGAAAGAGATCATCAGTTAATTGTCTTGTGACATCCTAGCTCTGAGGAACTGGGCCTCATCTCATGTACCAGCTCCAGTTGGCTGAGAGTGGCTGCCTGAAGCTTGTTGATGCCCTTTCTCGCTCAGAAGGAAGGAGTGCTTTGATTAGTCACCTGGGCTAAGGGCCTGGGAGCTGAATGAAGACCACAGATTTGCTGCTCCTATCTAATGACCGTTAATGGGGGTGACATAAAACATAGCAATGTTTAAAGGACCCGGGCCTCCTTAAAGCTTATAAGGGACTCATATCCACATGACCCAGTGGATTTGGCTTGCGAAGTGCTTGTGCCAGCCATTAGTGATCTGAAATTGGCCCCAAATCCAGAGACTGGCTGACTAAATCCAGGACAGTGAATTGCGTGAGCATCGATGTGTCTAGATGTGAACTCATCTAACTTCACAGCCGTGTCTGGGCTGTGACCACAGAAATGGCATCTATTGTCAGAATTGCTAGGATCTCCACCCCCCATGCTTCCATCCTTTTATCATCCTTTAGGGGAACTTGTCTTCCCCATGCCACGTAGAATCCATCAGTGCAGAGGATTAGGCACACGACCCCGTCCTGCCCAGTATTCGTTCAAAAAGTGGTCCCCAAGTGGGCATGCAGCCTAAGCTGGAACCAAGAGTCCTTCTCTTAGATTTTACATCTGAACCTTGAAGGAAACCACTTTCTCTCAGCTACAGTAGCAAGCTAGGATGATCGAAGCCTGGAGCTCTCTGATGCCCACCATAGGAAACACACCCCTGTGCAGTGAGGGAGAAGGAAACTAAGCAGAAAAGCAGAGGCAGAGACACAGAAAGGAGAGGGGACACCTGCTGACATCATCAGAGTTTCTTGAGCCCTTGATTTGTATTATACCCCTGACTTTGATTTTTTTTTTTTTTTTGGTACCAGGGATTGAACCCAGGGGCACTTAACCAGCAAGCCATATCCTCAGCTTTTTAAATATTTTATTAGAGACAGGGTCTGGCTGAGTTGCTTAGGGCCTCGATAAGTTGCTGAGGCTAGGTTTGAACTCTCGATCCTCCTGCCTCAGCCTCCCGAGTTGCTGGGATTACAGGCATGCACCACTGTGCCAGGCTTGGACTTTGATTATGGAGTCAGTAAATTTACTGTTAATTGAACTATTTTGATTTGGGTTTATGTCCCTTATCACTTAGTCTCAATAAATACAGTACTTACTCTTTTCATTAACGTGTAGGTTGGGACTGGTAAGTTTGTCTCTTTATTTTAGAAGGGATTAATGAGCAAAGGCTCTGTCACTTGTATTGCCACCACTGTCCTTAAGGCTTTCAGATGCCCCAGGCATCCACCCTCGCCACCCTCAGCCATATGGCCTGCGGGGAATGGGTAAATGTGTTAGGAGGAGTCCTGCAGGCAGGTGGCACAATTTTTGTGCCTGAGAGTTCCCTATAGTATTGAGTGGCCATCTGGCCTCTGGTTACACCCTCCCTATGCCAGGTGGGGGAATATGGTGGCAAGACCTTTAGCCTTTTCCTGCTTCTGTATTGCCCTATCTCGTCCATCAATGCAAAAGCCAGAGTGTACATGACATAGACATTTCTCAATCCAGTCCATCAAAGATATAGTTTCCCAGAATTTAACATATGGCTGTCCATATGCTAAAAGGTTGCCAGTAGATCTTCTGGCCTTCTCTAGGAGCTAATTCATTAGGAAGCAAGAATGGAGGTGAATGGAGGAGTGTGGGTTTGCAGCAGTGACAATTTGGAAATTCCCAGACAGGTATGTTTCAATGGTATTATGGGGATTCAGAAAGGACCAGAATTGGACACTGGAGGTGACTACCTTGGGCAGCTGGGAAGTAGCCTGGAGATCCTGGTGAAAGGTGTTAACACAAGAAACAGAGCGGGCTGGAGACACACTTAGACAGCTTTATGACATGGGCTCTAGCCTCCCCTGACTGGCTGAGGCTTGTTCACTAAAACACGCTTCCTATCTCTTCTCCTGCCTCGTTTGGAATGATGACAGCATTGTTAATGCGATGCATTCACCACATTGAACCACACAAATGGCACCAACCAGTTATTTCATGAAGTTCAGCTTGCACCAGTACAATGTCTTATGTTTATTATCTGGGGTTGGGAGGGGCCAACTAGAGGGACCGGAGTAGAATTTGTGTCTCTAGCCTGAAGTCAAGTTGTCAACGAGTCAGCGCTTCATCCAGTTTGAGGTGACAGGTAGGGATGATATATTCTGACAAAAGAACTCTTGGCTCCATATAACTTTGTAGAGATAATAAAAGATGTTCCTGTTTGTATGCTCATCAATGTCTCTACTCCTGGACTTGACTGTTTTTCAGATGCAAAATTTTTCTTCTTTATGTTCCCTTCCCTCCCCCTGAAACATGAGATATCTGTGGGAAATTTTCTCCCAACAGTATACAACATAAAGTTAATCTTTCGCGGTTCTGGAGGTGAGGGGTCTGTTGGCTTAGCCATGCTCCCTCCAAAATCTCTAAGGGAGCACCCTTCCTTGCCTCTTGCAGCTCCTGGTGCTCCAGGATGGTGGCTGCATTTCCCCAATCTCACCTCCGTCTTCTCTTGCCTCCTCCTCTTCTCCCCGCGCCTCCCCTCTGTATGTCTCTGATCAGGACACTTTTCATTGGATTTAGGGCCTACCCAAATAGTTCAGAAGGATCTCATCTTGAGATCCTTAATTTAATTAACCTACAAGGATACTTTTCCTGAAGTGAAGACACATTCACAGGTTCTGGAGGTTAAGACATTTATTCGAGGGTACATTTCTTCAAAGGCCACCATTCAACCAAACTCTCTCAGCTTCTGTTAAATTTCCCATGAACACATCACCCATGATGATTCATCTGAGAGACTAAGACCAAATTCACTCAATTTGCCTCAAGCAGATCTTAATTAAAGTGACCACGAAGAGCACTCTAAGGATGAGTTCAGGTTACAGTGTTGACCTCTCCCAAACCTCTCCAGAGTCCCAGGATTGTGTGGAAACCAATTTTAGAAACCCTCAGGGTCCACCTTGGAAATCCAAGTGTCTTTCTCTCTTTGTTTTGACCTTTGGCTGGAGGTATTACATTCTATCATCAGTAATAATCCTGGCTAGTGAACTAAAGTTATCTGATTGCCTTCCAAGGCTGAGGTTTTCCTTTCTTAAACTCCAGGAACTCTTTTATGACTATGCCTCATTTGCATACCACTATGTTTCCAGAAGGATGCAAAGATACCTCGGGGGGAGAGGGGGGGATTTTTTTTCCAATTGTTGGTACCCCATAAGTCGGACCTCCATGGAGATGACAGATCTGACTGGCTAGTATGAACTAGGATTCCCATTGCAGGAGAGTAATTGAATCTAATGCTTGTTTTTGAGACATTGCCTAATACCACTCTGTACAAAATGTCCTTTTTGTCTTTATCACCAGCTGAGTACCACTTACTTGCTCCATGGGATAATTGACTGATGCCTACAATATTGGGAAGGAGAAAGACATCCAGAGGTATTGGCAACTATGTTGCATGGGTTAACAAGAACTGGGGATATTCCTGTAGCTTCCATTAGATTTTTTGATAATGTTAAGGGGAATAGAGATCAAATCATGGTTAGAGTTATCTGGTGGGAAATGGCAGGCCCAGCAACCAGAGGCAAGGTATTCAGTACAAAAGACCATTTTCTTTTGTGGGAAAAAGTTCAGGGTGATTCTGAAAGACAACAATTTTCAATGCCCTTCATGCTTTCCGGGGTCTCAGTTATGTCAGGTCTCACTACCACAAACTAAGTATGTCCATTTCAGTAGTTAAAATTTGTTTCTAATTATCTCCTCCTTGTACCCAGACCTTTTGTCTAGATAGGTTAGGTGCAAGAGGGACAAAGGCAATTTTATAAAACATACAGAGACCCATTATATCCTTCATTTTGACCCATGTGAGCCAGTATAGGGAGATTCAGTAGTTATTATCATGGTCATCTAAGGCACATCAATGCAAGAAAAGACTCCACAATTCCCAAAGCCCCATTTTAAAAGGTTGTCACACCTACACATTCAGCAATAGAATTATTGTTCAACATAATACATTAAACTGTTCCAAAGGGCCCTGGCACAAGACTACTTTAGCTTCCCCTTTCCTCTGCAAACCTTGCCCAAACTCTATCATTTGAATTTGGGAACCCTTACTGTCACAGGACCAGTTAGGATAGTGAGTTTGGTACCCACATTCAATGGAATCATACAAAGTTAACTCCTCCTTATTCCCTCCACCCAAACTCCAGCATATTTGGGAAGGTGAGCATCACCCGTAATTCCCCTTGTAGACAGGGAAACTTCAGCTTCATGTTTGTTTTTCTCCTTGAAGTGCTTAGAATCAAGGTGGAGGAAGAGGGCATGAAGAATTAGAGCATAAAGAGAGAGAGCAGAATGTCCTCATGGCTGGTACCCTTGATTACAAAAGGTATATATATCCAGGACAAATCTGGGTACTACTTGTTGCAATGAGGTGGACATGAGGCTACCACCAGATTGGCAAAGAAGTCCTCCATCTGGAGAATGGCCAGCAACAATGAGGGCCCTGTTTGGGTAGCCGTCTTTGAACCCACCTCTAATATTCAACTGCAACCACCTTTCCAATTTCCCCTCATCGACCAGTAATCGTGTGGAAAACCACTTGTTGATCTAGTGACCATAAAATTTAGTCAACATGCTTCCTGCTCTCTCCTGTGGACTTCCTCCTCATATTACATTAGCTGGCTTAAAAGGCCCTCGTCCATTTTATTCCAGAAAGGCACATCTCTGTCAGCATTCCAACCTTTTCACCAAAATTGTCAAGAACTTGGAAAGGTGAGTTAATACATTAGCCTGGTACAGTTTCATACATGGTGTTAGAAGACATGAGATTCTTGGAGTAGAGGCAAAAGACAACTTATTACTCACAGCAATAGAAGTAGCCTGAGTATTGCTATTTTGTCACTGGTTCCCTGAGTCACAGTTCTTATAGAGATATAAAGTCCAGAAGATACCTGCATACGCTGTGGGTTGTGTTATGTGAGAGAAAACCTGAGCTTAGGGAACCTACATATTTTCAAATGGACAAGCATGCCTATGCTTTGCTGTGAAGGGAGATACTCTAGGCTCCCTAAAGAGTAAGTCCTGAACAAAGGGCAGTTAGTGCCTTGCTTTCAAGATGTGCAGCCATGTAAGAAGTCCATGAGGAAGTACCTCCCCAAAATGCCTGTCCTCATTGGACAGAGTACTGTGCCAAATGTTCATAATTATTTTGAAATGTATTTCTGTGGCATAAAATATCACAGTCAATGCAACAAGAATCTCTTCCATCAACACCATTAGGAGAGAATGTTAAATATTCGCCTCCAGAATGACTCTGACATGGATGATGATAAAGCCTCCCTCTCTGCTAGTAATGCACCTAAGAAATGGCAGAGTTAAAAAAAAAATCAAACATTTTAGGGCTGGGGATGTATCTCAGTGATAGATTGCCTGCCTGGCATGTGTGAGGCCCTGAATTCAATCCCCAGCACTGAAAAAAAAATTAATTTTGAGATAAATGTAGATTCACTTGTAGCCATAAGAAACAATATGGAAAGATCCTACTTACCCTTTACTCAAACTTCCCCAGTGGTAATATCTTGCAAAATCATAGAACAACACCATTATTAGGATATCGACATTGGCATAGTCATGATGCAGAAAATTTTCATTACTGCCAGGATGCTGCATGTGTCTCCGTAGAGTCAGCGAGAGTGTTTAAACCTCCCCAGTTCTCTCTAAATATTATTTTCTTGGATAATCCAAACCTTCATTTAATCTGCAAAGATATGGAGTCTTACGAAACCCATCTGTCTGGTTTTAAGGTAAATCAGTACTTTAGCTAATTAGACTGATGGCCACAGACCAAAAGGATAGAATGTTTTAGACTATGATGGAAAATAATTTCATGCATTCTTTTTGAAAATATAAAGTAAGTAGTTCATCATAGAACATTTAGAATGCATGGAAACAAAAAGAAGTAGGAAAAAAATAGCTACCACCTCTATTTACCAATTATCTTTTTTCTGTGCTGAGAGCAAGAGAGAACTACATTTATGTATCTGTATATCTAACTAGGCATAAATATATTTTGATACTGCTATGCTTTGACTATCCCCACCTTAAACTCACCCTGAAATTTAATCCCAATTGTGAGACATCAAGAAGGTACAAATTTAGCCAGGCACAGTGATCCATGCCTGTAATCCCAGCAACTCAGGGGGCTAAGGCAGGAGGACTGCAAGATTGAGGTCAGTCTCAGTAATTTAACAAGGCCTTAAGTAACTTAGCAAGATCTTGTCTCAAAATTAAAAAAAAATAAAGTGGACTGGGGATGTGGCTCAGTGGTTAAGCACCCTTGGTTTCAATCCCTAGTATCAAAAAAAAAAAAAAAAGTGGATGCTTAATGACTATGATATTTGGAGATGGGACTTTTGGGAGATGATTAAGGTAAAATTAGAAGCCATAAGGGTGGAACCCTAATCCAAAGGGACAGTGACTTTCTAAGAAGAGGAGGAGAGACGTGAGCTAGGACATTCTTTTATTTATTTATTTATTTATTTTTGGTACAAGGGATTGAATCCAGGAGCACTCTACCACTGAGCTACATCCCCCACTTTTAAAAATTGGAAGCAGAGTCTTATTAAGCTACTCAGACTGGCCTCAAACTTGCAGTCCTCCTGCCTCCACTTCCAGAGTAGATGGAATTTCAGGCGTGTACCACTCTGTCTTGCCATGTGATGGTCCACAGAGTTTTGGATTCTGTGAAGTCTTTACTAGCAAGAAGGATCTCTACAGGTACAGCCGTCAGTCCTTGAACTTCTCAGCCTTCAGACCCAGGAGCCAAATAAACCTCTATTCTTTATAAATTACATAGTCTCTGGTATTTCTTTTTAGCAACAGAAAACGTACAGAAACAGTTTTGTTCTTGAAATCAGTAACATCATTGAAGGGGACAGAAGATTCTTATACCCTTTTCCTCTCATATTTACTGTAGAGACAGTGGATGGGGCAGCAGGTTCTATGGCAGTACTTCAGAGCGCCCTGACTACAAGGAATTCCACTTACCCTACAGAGACTACCTGTCAACAGGCAGATGGCCAGCAGCTTCTGATAAGCTGAACAAAGAGCAAGCCCACTGGCTTCTGGGTTTGGCCAGTGATAAAAGGGAAACTGGACAGAGGAGGAAGTGGTTGCCCTCCAGAGAGGCACATTTTTTCAATCATCATTAAGTTTATGATAAAAAAAAAAAAGGTGGTAGAAGCAATAGTGTGAAATGCATAACTCTCCTTGAAGGTCAAAGCATGAGTCACCGTGAATTAGGCAGTCAAGGCTCTTTTTAAAAGCACTCAACCCAGTCTCTGACTACCCTTCCCCCTTCAATGCCAGCCCCTAACCACAGATCTGGTGGTGCTGGGGGAATTCTGCCAACAGTGTTCCAAACGCCAGCGGGCTGATTGGTCAGTGCTTACTCAAATAAGCCTTCCCAGTGAAACCATAATTACCTCCCACTCCCAGAATAGGATTTACAAATGCAGTTATTTATGTATGATCCTTTTACACATGATCTCATGCATTTTACTCCTGCTAATGAATATTTCCCATGAGATTTTATGTTTCTTAGGAGACTTTACTCTCAGAAAAATCCTCTTATATGAATGCCATTATAAATAACTTATTGGCATAAAAAAGAACCTTGTTAACCACAGATTGCCACGAGGGTAAAAGTGTTTATCCTTTCATGCAATCATACATTTCTCTTATTTTAAGAATGCTTTCTTTCATTTGAGTCATGAATGAGGCTGGGAATCAATTAAGTTTCAAGTGCTGAGATACCAGATATAATTTCTAAAAATAAAACAAAATAAATTTGGATGTACTTTAGAAGTAAATCTAATAGGACTTTATTCAAAAGCGTCCAAATATAACTATGTGAACTTATAAAAATCTATCTGAATATCTATTTCATCATCTATAAAATGGAGGTAATTTATGCCAATGTCACAGGATGCTTAGATTCAATAGCGAGGCTTGTCTTGTGTGGTGGTTCCAGAAGTCCCGGGGACAGATGCTTTGCAGTGTTCTGATTTAGCCTATAGAAGCCCTGCTTGTGAAAGTCTCAAGTTCACATACTGGCCTTGGTCCTTATCAGGAAAAAGGAGCTAAATTGATGCTTTGAACTTAATGTCATTAACCAGCTGGTGCTTGTGAGCAAGGCACAAACTCTCTGGGTCTCACTCCATCCACAAAATGAATGTGGTAGGGGCTGGAGGGCAGCTAAAGTGGATCAGAGGTATTTAATCTCGACAGCACATTAGAGTCATCTGGGGATATTTTAAAAACGCTAATGCTCAGACCACACCTGAGAGCAATTAAATTAGAATCTGTGAGGTTAAATCACATCAATGATTTTTAAACCTCCCCAGGTAATTGCACAATACCGCCAAGACTGAGAATCACTAGACACCATTCAACTAAAAAATTCAATGATTCTAAACATTTTGCACTCAGAAAAGTAAAACATTATTAATGTTGTTATTGCTCCATAAAATTCCAATTCAAGAATCACAGTATTTTCCTGGGTTAAGGATGTTAGAGGTGGACATAGTAGTTATAAGAGATCAAGATTCTTCAGAGGGAGATTGGGCCTCACACATCCTCAAACCTGCTTCAACCATTATGGTCTTAGTTAGCCTTTTGTTGCTGTGACCAAAATACCTGACTTAGAGGAAGAAAAGCTTATTTGGGCTCACAGTTTCAAATGGTCGGTCCATAGTTGGCTGACTTCATTGCTCTGAGCCCAAGAAGAAGCAGAACATAGGCAGAAGGGTGTGGCCAAGGAGCATGGCTCCACTCATGGCAGCCAGGGAGCAGGTAGAAAGGAAAGGGCCACAGGGAGATGAACCTTTCCAGGGCTCACCTCCAGGGATCCACCTCCTTCAGTCACGTCCCACCTGCCTACAGTTACCACTTAGTCCGTATAAACAAGGATGGACTGATTAGGTTACAGCTCTCATATCCAATCATTTCACCTCTGACTATTCCTGCATTAACACAGAAACTTTATGGATAATGCTTCATATCCAGACTGTAACAGATCATGATTTTGAGAGGAGTCTATCATAAGATTTTTAAGTACTGTGGTTGCTGATGCCACAGCATGGCCTTGGGCAATCAGTGGCATCTTATTGACACTTGCCCTCCTCTGTAATTGATAGCAGTGGTAGACTAGATTATATATATATATATATATATATATATATATATATATATATATATATCCCTCCAGCTTTAACTTTTTAGGGGTTTTAATGCAGTATTTTTTCTTACTTCTTTTCATTTTTTATTTAGAGACAGGGTCTTCCTAAGTTGTTTAAGGCCTTGCTAAAGGCTGGCTTTGAACTTTCAATCCTCCTGCCTCAGCCTCCCAAGATGCTGGGATTACAAGTGTGAGCCACCATGCCCAGATGTTTTTTCTTATAGTAGAACATTAAATGTTTGTGCCAAAATACTTTTCTAGGGGGAAGGTATGGAAATGTGGCTGGTAATTCCACTACTATATAAGGAAACAAAAGCCTATTGCATTAAATTATGGAGAAAAATTTCAAGAGGCAATTTTACTTTTCATGCTTAAAGAGGGATGTTTGCTATGTTTTCAAAGTAGTCAGATAACTTAGAGATAGATATCACACATGTAGCTTTTATATTTCAAAAAATTATTATGTATGCAAATTAACTGTAGTTTTATGCTGCATTTTGAACACATATGATGCTGGAAACTCTGCTTATTATGATTTTATATGCAAAACATAGGCAATACTGTATAATTAAATCACCTATAAGAATAATTAGGTCATAAATTCCAATAAAACATAACATTCTATCAAGAGCAAGCTACAGCTCAGACTCATAAAATGATAGCCATATTTGCATTATTACGAGAACGTAACCCAGGAGACAACATTTTGAAGTCTGTTTTTATGTATGCACAAACTAATGGAACACAAAGTTTCTATATTGATTAAAATTTCTCTATCTTGATGGATTTTATTTTCTGTAGAATATGTAGGATTGATAGTACTCACTTCTATATATATGTGTGTATATATACATATATATTATGTATATATACACACATATATATAAATTAAATTTTATCACAGATACATAATATAATATATATTTATTTATAAAAATAAATAAAATACAGGTATTATGTTCATATATATACACACATATATAATCTATCTCTATTATATATGCATATATAGAGAGGTATTGTCTCCAACTAATGTATATATAATATATGTATGTGTGTGTGTGTATATATATATATATATATATATATATATATATATATATAATTTATTTATTTTTATGTGGTTCTGAGGATCTAACCTAGTGTCTCGCACGTACTAGGCGAGCGCTCTGCCACTGAGCCACAACCCCAGCCCAGTACTTACTTATTTTTAATTGTTTTTTATACATTTCATCTAGGTTCAAAGTTTCTCTGTTGTCTACATCACTGTATATAAGGTGTGTTTTTGATTGTGAAACATGAATAGGTCACAGATCATCTGTCAAGGTTGATCTAAACTGGAGGGGGAGAAAAGCTGTCTGTAGTGATTCATTAAACTCTGAGTTGTATCCCAGTCGGGAGAGGTGAAATGTACTTCTTTCCTGTGTGTTTTGGTTATATTTTCACCCTTTTAAAAAAATACAGGTACGTTAAAAAAAAAAAAAGGTGTATGGATTTTGTCTGTTCAGGATTTGACTGAAACTTCTTCCTATATTTGGGAAATTCTCCCCTAGATGAGTGTAGAAAGGAGCAAAACCTTTTTTTTCACTATAAAAAGTTGAAAATATTAGATGAAGAAAAAGATTAGACAACATCAGTATGGCACCCATTTTCCAACAAGGGAGGGATCCTATGACCTGAGCAGAGCCACTGAGAGGATTCTATCCACAACTTTGAATCATATGCTGTGATACAAGGAAAGGAGGCCACAGGGAATCTACCTGTTGGCAGCAGGGGCAGCCGTCCTGTGCTGCTGGGGACAGGATGCTCACAGAGGTGTCCACAGTTCAGAGTGGCAGCGGCCTCCCTTCTAGCTCTGGCTTTTCACAGTGATAATACTGTCACTTCAGCTGCTGGGCTATGTCTGAAGTTCTCCAAGTAGTCCTGGTGATTTTGTAACCTACTGGGTATCCTTTAAGTAAATTCCTTCTCTACTTGTAATCAAAAGCCCAGAATAGTAAGGCTATATAAACAACTTTGATGAGTATACTTGGGGTGGAAAAATAACACAGAGAACAAGGAAATCCTTCATCCTTAGGTTTTGTCAGAGGAAATGGACAAGATGCTTTGGTCTTTTGTTTTTGTTTTAACTTTCTTGTCCAACTGATACATAAAAAATAAATGAACTTTCTTTTCCAAATGGTGCATATGTGTGTATATTTTATATACATATATATACATATATAACCTTTTCCATAAGGCTTAAGGCACCTTGTAAAAATATTGTAAAAATATATCAAGATCACATTAAATGTAGATAAAAATGTTCCAAAGGGGAAAAATTGATGAGACATAAAGTAGAACCCAGAATGAAGTTCATGTCCAAAGATATATAATGAAGTCCTATGTACTTGCTAAACATTAAGCAACAAATTTGATTCTAAGTTTTCTACCAGCCAAAAGGAAGAAAGAAAAGCAATCACAATTTGTAGTTGTTTGTGAGAAATGCCTCTATTTTTAGTATAGCAGTCCCCTCTCACCATGGCTTTGCTTTCCTCCGTTTTAGTTACCCGTAATCAGCTGCAGTCTAAACATATTAAATGAGAAATTCCAGAAATAAACAGTTTTAAATTGCATGCTGTTCAGAGTCGTCTGATGAAATCTCACACTGTCCTGCTCTGCCTTGCCTGAGACACCCTTGTCCCTTTGTCCATACTCTACACGCTACCCACCTGTCAGCCACTTGGTAGCCACTTAGTTATCACATCCACATAGAGGTGCAGTGCTTGTCAACTACCTCGGCTTTCTAGCTTAATGCCATGTCACAAGGCCTGCGTCATTTACCTCACTTTGTCTCATTGCACACACACTTTATAATCTCATATTATCACGAAAAGCTGGGTGGGGACAGCACAGTAAATATTGTAAATAAGAGAGACATAGTCTCATAGCTTTTATTACAGTATAATTGTCCTATTTTATTCTTAGTTGTTAATGTCTTACAGTGCCTACTTTATAAATTAAATTTTACCACACATACATAAGTATAGGAAAAGACAGAGGATATATAGGGTTCAGTACTGTCTAGTTTGAGCATTCACTGGGGGCGGGGCAGGTCTTATGCCCATTGGGTGAGGGTGAGTACAGTACTCTATTAAGATTGGGTCATGGGAGGGCTGGGGTTGGGGCTCAGTGGTAGAGTGCTTGCCTAGCATGTGTGAAGCCCTAGGTTTGATCCTCAGTACCACATAAAAATAAATAAAATACAGGTATTGTGTCCATTTACAACTAAAAAAAAATTAAATAAAAAAAGGCTGGATCATAATTTTTCCCAAGGGTCTTAACTAGCAGGATAGAGTGTAATAAAATGAGCACAAATCTCAACAAAGAAGAATTGTAGAAAATTTTGAGTGCAGTAAGTAGCTGGGTTTTGAGTGACCAAGTTAGGGAATCTCTTTCATTCTTTTTAATTTTGCTAATGTATTTGCAACCATGTCATTTGTGCACCAGGACTATTTGAGATGAAATTTGTGGGGGGAAGAAAAAGGAAAAACATCTATTGATTTCTCACTGTGGGCCAGAAACTGTTCGAGGTATTATATATGTTACCTTAAAAACCCTCATCTATACTCAAAGGCAGTCCCATTTTATAGATATGCAGACTGAGAAGTAACTTGGGTTAGGGCACCAGGTTAGAATTCACTTTTCTCTGAAGCAAATTTCATCAGTCTAAGGGATTTCCTTATGATGCATGTTTGGTTTTATGTAAAAGTTGGTGACCCAAGAGGCCTCTTATTTGTATCAACTACCTCAAGAATATTAATAAAACTTCAACAAGTTTATGAAGCTTCATGCTGAAAACTTGAGGAAAACAAAAGGGAGATATAGATAGACCCTTCCCCCACCTAGGGAACACATGACTTAAAGTTAATCTTTCTGATATTTTGAATAGGTAGGTATATATTTCAAATAAACATGAGAAGTCTGTTACAAATTTCTGTGCCCACAATTCTTTATTCTGTGTTACCTTACTTATTTTAAAAACTATTTTGTCTTGTCATGGTCGTTGGCTAAAATGATGAATTAGTTGACTCTTTAACTTTTAAATCTCCAAAGGAGCAAAAAGGCTCTGAATTGGAAATTGATTCCCACAAAAAGGGCTGGGGAAGGACACAAGATCTAAATCACTTATGCTGTAATTCAGGGGCCCTTCTAGACGAACCCTCCCCCACTATAGTGTCTGCTATAGAACAGGAAATCTAGAGTTTCTTCCTTAAGCAGCTTTAAGACAACTTCAGAAAGATGGACCACTAACCCAATTTGCATAGATATGAGATTCCGAACTTCCTGGACATCACTTTGAGAAAGAGAAGAATGATTTCCATAAGTAGAAAAACAAGATGAAGGGCTGGGAGAGTACTCAGCAAGACCCTGGGTAATGTCCCTAGCACACACACACACACACACACACACACACAAATTAAAAATTAAACAAAGTCCCCCCCACCAAAAATAAATAAATAAATAAATAAATAAAGGACATGCAGGACTACTTGAAGGCGGGAGTAGGGCCTGAACAGGCGAGGGCCAGTCTGAGTGGAAGAGATGTGAGTAGCAGAGCCTAGAAGACAGACTCTACTTTTGCGAGAAAAGGAAGAGTAGGTAAAATGTGGGGAACAACAGATGGCATTGCTGGGACATCAGAGTTGGACAAGGAGAAGCTAAAACCTGAGAAGCAGAAACATTTTCCATGTCTAATCTGACGAAAAGCCAAAAGTATGTATCCCATCTAAGCAAGTTCTTTCCTCAATATCTGTAAGTCACCTTTAATCAGGTACATTCCATGATAATAATCCCAAGTCTCAGTGTTCTAAGAAGCATTTTTGTGCCATCAAGAAAGAGGAAACAATTGGTTTTTAAGTCATTGTGATTCCTTCAGACAACAAGACTGGGTGCTGGGAAGTAATCATGGCGACTGGCTTATGCAGCTAATTAGCTGATGACCTCTTTGGAGTGACGTCAAGGAAGGGCATAACCGGAGCCAGGGATCCTGCATTTGGCAAGGCAGAGAGGCATGACTGCCAAAAGGTGCTGTTTGTTGAAGCGTGAAACGAAACCAGGGCAAGATAAAAGGAGCTTAGTCCTTATAAAAATAGTATTGTTTTCCTTTAATGAGCTCTTTTTAATCAAGCAGTCTTAATCAAGAAAGCTTTTTCTCAACTGAAGTTTTAAATTTTCATTTTCAGGTGAGATCCCTTTTGTGCCAAATGTAAAAGTTATCTGATGAGGCACAATAACTTTTAATGGCATGCGAGAGGGAGTTTATCATTTAATTGCTTTTGTCTAATTAATGAAAGATACAAACTTCATACTGTAGTCAAATTATTCTTTCCCAGAATTTCCACAGGCTATAAAAAAAGTCTTCATTCATCCAGTCAATAAACATTTATTGAATACTTATCATCAACCACACATTTTTAAAAAATATTATTTTAGTTGTAGATGGACACAATAACTTTATTGTGTCTATTTAGTTTTATGTGGTGCTGAGGGTCGAACCCATTGCCTCACACATGCTAGGCAAACACTCCACAACTGAGCCACAACCCAGCCCCTTAACCACACAATTTGCAGTACTCTAGAAATGCAGAGGTGAGTGAGAGTCCTCGGGCAAAGAAGTTCACAAATCAAAAAAATTGAGGTGGTGTAAGAAGTGCAAAAAAAAAAAAAAATTGCAGTGTGGATAAATTGTGGAGGGATTCACAGAGAAATGGAGAATGAGTATCATTTCAGGTTAGTAGGAGGGCACAGAAAATGTCAAAGAAGACCAAAGTGACAGCACCAAACAACATGTTAAAATGAAAACAAAAGTGCAACCAGTGTGAACCAAACCTCACTCATCTTTGTATGAATTTAATAGTTTGTATCTTATCTACATTTCACTTATACCACTATTTATTTGACACTGTTCTTTAAAATGGCTCACTAATTACATTTTTCTAACAATATTTGCACCAGGCAATATTCTCCTTTCTGACTTTTTTTAAAGTATCACTTTTTTCACATTTTTTGCCACTCTTTCTAGGCTTCAGTGCTGCTTTTTCTTCTAGCAGTCAATATGTGAAACTTTCCTTTCACCAACTGCCCTCCTGCTACTGGAGCTACTTTGCCTCACATGCAGATAGCACATAAAAATGCTTAAATATTTGTTGAGTAAATTGTGAGGAGTTATACTAGTCAGAATGGCAATTATTAAGGATACAAGTAACCATAAGTGTTGGCAAGGATGTGGGGGAAAAGGTACACTCATATATTGCTGGTGGGACAGAAAATTGGTGCAAACACTCTGCTCTGGAAAGCAGTATGGAGATTCCTCAGAAAGCCTGGAATGGAACCATCATTTGACTCAGTTATCCCCCTTCTCAGTATACACCCACAGAACTTAAAATTGGCATATTACAGTGACACAGCAACAGCAATATTTATAGCAGCTCAATTCACAAAAGATAGATACCCTTCAACAGATGAATGAATAAAGAAAATGTGGTATATATACACAATGGAATATCACTCAGACATAATGAAGAATGAAATTACAGCATTTGCTGGTAAATGGATGGATCTGGAGACTGTCATGCTAAGTGAAATAAGCCAATCCCTCAAACCAAAGCCTGAGTGTTCTCTCTGATATATGGATGCTAACACACAATAAAATTGCATACAACTTTCCTGTATTCATATATTAATACACGACCAGTGAAACTATGTCATGTACAACCACAAGAATGGGATCATAATTAGAATAAGCTATACTCCATGTAAGTATAATATGCCAAAATACATTTTACTGTCATGTATATCTAAAAAGAACAAATAGAAAAAAATTTTTTAAAATTGTGTGGAGAGTTGAGGTTATGGCTTTGTGGTAAAGCGCTTGCCTAGCATGTGTGAGGCACTGAGTTTGCTCCTCAGCACCACATAAAAAAATTTTAAAAATTAAAAATTGGAGTTTTAAAAAACATAATTCCAAATTTAATTTTCTATTAGAATTCTTCCTCTGATTACTGAATATATTACTATATATGTCTATAAATCTAGTATAGGTAGACTTATGAGTATTTTTAAAAATTTTTTATTCTAATTTGTTATATATGACAGCAGAATGCATTACAATTCATATTACACATATAAAGCACAATTTTTCATATCTCTGGTTGTATGCACAATTTTTCATTTCTCTGGTTGTATACAAAGTATATTCACACCAGTTCGTGTCTTCATACATGTACTTTGGATAATAATGACCATCACATTACACCATCATTTCTACCCCCATGCCCCCTCCCTTCCTCTCCCACCCTTCTGCCCTATCTAGAGGTCGACTATTCCTCCCATGCTCCCCCCTCCCAACCCCACTATGAATCAGCCTCCTTATATCAGAGAAAACATTCGACATTTGGTTTATGACTATTTCATTAGATAAAAAAATAGGATTGGTATACCATGGAGCATTCCCTATCTATCTTGGTCATTTTTGAGGATCTAAAATCTTTGAAAATCAACTTTTATACCTGGTGAAGGCATTCCACCTCCCACTGTCTTGACAAGGTCATAGTGAGGAGGGCAAGTGTTTGGCAAGGTCACACTTGCGGGAAACCAAAACCATGAGAACCTTTTTTATGTAATTGGGACTTTTTATTTTATACTCAGCCTGACAGAAGGCATGAGTAGACCTTAAATTCTAGATGGCCAAGAACATAATAGGTGGGTTCATGACTTGAAGGCTGTTTTACCATCTGTCAGGACATTGAGGACAAAACAGAAAAATATCAATAATCATTCTAAGAACTGCTGCAGGAACTCTAGGTTCCACAATTGATTATATCAACTAAGAATCCAAATTCATATCTTCACTCTCTCAAAAAGCCTAAGCAGATAGTTATCATGCCTATTGCACGAAGCCCACCATATGTAGCCTATTTGATTAAGGATAGGTTATGGTATTCATCCAGGGGAGAAAAGGTTGGTAAAAATATATTTTCCTTCTAATAGGCCCTCCTTAACTTTACATAGGGATTTATGATAAGCACAGTTAATGTTAGGGGCAGGGTATTGACATGCAGAGCCTGCCCTTTAGTTAAAGATTAGTAAAGAACTGGTGTACTTTGACTAAGGAAAAAGGAAACTCTGAGAAAGCAGCTCAACCAGTTTTATGAGAATAAATGTAGGCATTTTTAGATGCTTTTAAAATATATTATAAGAGGACTTTTAGATGGGATCTTAAGTACAGGTGTGCTTTACACTTAAAGGTTAATGACAGGGTAGGAGACATAGAGTCTGGTTACGTAGTTTGGCATCTGTTAAATAAGGAAATGTCAAATCCTGGGAAAATCTGGAAAATGTAAATTGATGACGCATTTTATTAATGATTCTGTACCCATTTTGATGAGAAAAAGTAGAATAAAAAGAGACAGAGAGAAAGCAGTTTTAGAGCTCTTTCTCTGGAGATTGCTCAAAAGGAACTCCTTGTCTCATCCCTTGCGCAGATGCCACTCATCCTTCAAGACCCCCTGGGCCCTGCTGGGGCAGGACCCCGGCATATACCCAAAATATTTGTATGTATATAATTCCATTTTACCAACAGTAAAAGATCAGATAACGGGCTCAAGGTTGTCTGGACTACTAGCACAACTGATTGTCCTTTAGCCGCATATGAATAATAGAAGAGGAAATGGAAAGTCTATAGGACATCCTCTCAGAAGATTTGTTTGAGCCTAGATTTTCCTGTCTTGTGCATATCACAGATACAGAGTATTAATTTCTCATTTTATAAAATAAAAATAATAATATGCTCCCTCTCTCTCATAGGATTGTTACAAAGATTAAACTTGCTAATTTACACAAAAGCTGGCACAAATTGTTAGTATGATATAACTACTAATAATTATACTTTTTTATTATAATTTTTTCTTGGAGTCTTATACACAAACTGTCTTTAGTTCATATATATCTTTCAAGTTACATATATTTGAAACAGAAGTAAAAACTGTATTAGTAAAGAGAATGATACTTGAAACTAAAAACGAATTTCAAGCAAGTAGTGACAGGAATGTAGAGCTACTGAAACACTTATTCAACATTGTAGGGAGTGTGAATTTGGTACAGCCACTTCTGAAAACTGTTCACAAAATGAACATATGCCCATCTTTTTTTTTTCTTAGCTGTTGATGGACCTTTATTTTTATTTATTTTTATGTAGTGCTGAGGATTGAACCTAGTGCCTCACACATGCTAGGCAAGTGCTCTACCACTGTACTACAACCCCAGCCCATGTATGCATATCTTAAGACAAAAATTTCATTTCTAATTTGGGTGTGGTGGTACACATCTGTAATTGCAGAAACTTGGGAAGCTGAGACAAAAGGATTGCAAGTTTGAGGCCAGCCTCAGAAACTTAGAGAGACCCTGTCTCAAAATTAAACAAACTAACAACAACAACAACAACAAAAAAGGATGTGGCTCAGTGGTAAAGTGTCCCTGGGTTCAATCTTGAGTACAAAAAAAAAAAAAAAGTTAATTTCTAAGCATACACTCAACAGAAATTCATGTATATGCTCACTAAAAAATATTTTGAACACTTATTACAGCTGTATTAAAAATATAAAAAAACTGGAAATAGCCTGTCAACAGTATAGTGAATACATAACAGAATCTTTTCTAACGTGAATGAACCAAGTAAACAACCTACACTAAGTACAACAACATGGATAAATCTCAAAAAACACAATTTCAGGCAAAATGGAATCAAACAAAAAAGTTCATACCATATAATTCTGTGTATACATATTTCAAAACAAAACTATGGTATTGAAGAAAAGAGTAGTTTTCCTTGAAGGGTGGAGTAGAATGGGATTTCTGGAGTACTAATGATGATCTCTGTCTTCACCCCTGTGTTGGCTGCATGAGTATTTTAGTCAGCTTTTTTTTCACTGTGACAGAAGACCTGAAAAAAACAATTTTAGTGGAGGGAAAGTTTATTTGCAGATCACAGTTGCAGAGGTCTTAATTCATAGACATCCAGCTCCATTGCTCTGGGCCTGAAGTGGGGCAGAACATCATAGTGGAGGAAAGCAGCTCAGGACAGGACAGCCAGGAGGCAGAAAAGGACAAGATATATACCACAAAGGCATGTGCCCAACGGCCCACCTCCTCCATACCCTACCTGCCTACAGTTACCCCTCAGTTAGTTCCTATCAGAGAATTAGGTTAAAACTCTCATAACCCAATCCTTCCAGCTCTAAACTTTCTTGCATTGGCTCACACATGAGCTTTTGGGGGACACCTCATACCTAGACCTTAACAATGAGTATAATCTTTTTAAAAAACAACTGAGCTGAATAATTATGATTGGTCACTTTTCTGTATTTTTTTATATTTCAATAACAAATTTACTTAAAGGAGAAACAATTAAATGGAAGATTCAAGAGTAAATCAGACTGAGTAAATTGGTTTTCAGAAAGGAAAAAAAAAAAGGCTTGATTTGTAACATTGGCCAAATTTTTTAATGTAATTTCTCTTACAATGTTTAGCTTTAGGATGTCAATGATTTAACAATTATCTCATAAAAGTCCTGAATACTTAACAATCAGATCTCACTGGAATAAACCAATCCTAACACACCAAGTAGACAAACTGATGAGAGAATTAACTCTAGGAATGCCTTGTCCCTTATAGTTAACTAATGGTCTTTGATTCTAAATATGCTCAGTAGTCCTCAAAAGAAAATTATTATATTATCACAAAAGGTTCAGTTTATAAGAATGGTATAAACCTAACATACCTAACAGTGCATCAAAATATATAAAGTAAAATGGACAAAACTACGAGAAAAATGCATACAAATCCATGATCATGAGACACTTTAATACATCTTTTTTAGTATTTTATAGAAAATCAATAAAAATTAATAGTTAATAACAATTGAATAACACAAAATTTAAATGTTACTAATGGCTGTGTAGACCCTGAATCCCACTTTTGCATAATGCACATCATTTTAGGAAAGAACACACCTCAACAAATTTCACTGGTATCATGTAGAGCAGGGGGAAAAAAAGGTCAGCACACTATGTTTTCTTGGGCCAAAGTCAGCCCATTATTTGCTTTTGTAAGTAAAATTTTATTGAAACAAGTCATGCTCATTTGTTTACTTATTGTGTATGATTGTTTTTGTACTAAGATTAAAAGGATGGAAAATAATACATAGTAACACTAACTGAAGGCAAATAGGAGTGGCTCTATTAATATGAGACAAAGTAGACATCAGAACAAAAAATATCAGGGATAATAAAGATCATTTTGTAATGGAAAATGGATTGATCAATTTATTAAAAGGATATAACAATCCTCAAATGTTTACGTACCTAATAATAGAACCTTAAAAACATAAGAAGGAAATGAATATAACTGCAAGGAGAAATAAATATAATAGTGTATTCTTTTTCTATTGCTACATAACAAATCACTACAAACGTAGCACCTTAAAAGATGATCTATTTATTATCTCATAGTTCTATAGATGAGAAGTCTGGCATTGCATGGCTGAGTTCTCTGCTTAGGTTTTTTTTTGGGGGGGGGGGGCGGTACGGGGATTGAACTCAGGGGCACTCGGCCACATCCCCAGCCTTATTTTGTATTTTACTTAGAGACAAGTTCTCCCTGAGACCCTATTGCTTAGCACCTCGCTTCTGCTGAGGCTGGCTTTGAACTTGTCCTGTCTCACCCTCCTGAGACGCTGGGATTACAGGCGTGCACCATCATTCCTGGCTCTGCTTAGTATTTTTCCAGGCTGAAATCAGTTTTGGCCTACGTGGACTGCTATCTGGAGGCTCTGGAAAGAATGAATTCCCAAGTTCATCCAGGTTGTTGGCACAGATGAGCAATTTGTAGTCATAGGACTGATGTTCCCGTCCCATTGACAGTCAGCCAGGGGCCCCTCTCAGTTCCCCAAAGGCCACTCAAATTCTTCAACACCCCGCTCTCACCAGCTTCAAGCATGCTGAATTCCTCTCACATTTGGAATATGATTTCCTCTTCTGTCACCAGAGAAAATTCTCTCTTTTTAAAAGGCTTGTGTGGTTAGATTCCTCTTGGATAATCTCCATTTTTTTATGGAATGTAAAATAATTGTAGAATGCCATTTCTTCGTATCTATAGGTTCCACCCACACTCAAGGGATGGATTATACAAAGCTGAGGGTCATGGGAATCATTCTTGGAAGTCTGCCTATGATAGTCTTTCCTCTGATTTCCAGTGACTTACAACCATCCCACATTAAAACACACTTACCTCAAGGTCTCAAAAGTCTCATCCCATTATAACATCTATCCCTAAATCCAGATTCTCACTGTTAAAATCATCTAAGTCAGATGTGGATGAGGTTGTGAGTATAAGCTATTAAGTACAATTCTTATGACACAATTTATCTTTATCTGCTGTAGGTTCAAGAATTAAAGAGGAAAATGGTCCACTCCAGTACTTTCAATATACAATGGCATGACAACCAACTAGTCGCAGTGGTGCCCACTGTTATCCTAGCTACTGAGGAGACTGAGACAGAAGTTGAAGGTCAAGGCAATACAGCGAGATACTGTCTTGAAAATGAATTATATATATTCCATAATTGTCAGATAATTCATAATTTTGTAAACAAAATGAATTATATATATTCTATAATTGTCAGATAATTCATAATTTTATAAACATAGATTGATATAAACACTTGTGTTTTCTTTTCTATGAATTTGTGGCTTAGACCAGAACACAGAGACAATTTCAAATGGATTAAACATGCAGAACTACACATTCCACCATTGTGACCTGTGAATATAGAACCATCCATTGTTCTTAGCTCATGTCAAACAAGAGACAACCTGTTTCCTACATGTGTACCCTCTTGAAGATGTTTATTCTCTTGAACTTTGACAGTCTGAATTATCCACAATAATTTTACACAGAGTATTTTTACCAAGAAAGAAGAAGGAAAAAAATGGAAAGAGTAATAACAAGAAGGCAATCACAGGAAAAGTAATAATAGTTTTAGATAGATCAAAACAGAAAATTAAGAGTTGATCAGAAGAAATGTATATCCCCAGGAATCCCAGAAAACATATGCTGAGTTTTCCATAGCACTTGGAATAAGGATCCAAACTATTTTATTTAAGTATTGAAAGACGGTATTTATTGAGTACCTATTGTATATATAGGCCCAATAACAAGTGTCAATAATGAGTCTTATTTCTCAATGCCATTCTTTTAATACTTTTTGTATTTTCAACATTCTTTTGCTAATCCTTATAAATTTAAACATCCCTATTAATTTGGTTGATTTTGCTTTAGCAAGAATTTAATGACAAGAAGAGGAGAAAATTAACCTTTTGGAATTCTATCCCATCTCAATAGCTAAACATACCATGTGCACACAAAGGAATGAACACGTTCTAAATGTATAGTTTAATAAATTTTGGCAAATGTAAACACTTGTGTAACTAAATAAGTTCCACTTTTTCCCTTCTCAGTTATTCAACACCTCTCCCACTTATTCCTAGACAACCACTAGTCTATTTTCTATTACTATAGATTAATTTTTTCTAGTGTCAAATGAAAGATTTGGTTCAATTCTACAGTTGTTTAGAACATTTTTGTACTAAAACATACAGTATCAATTGATGATTCTTATTTGTTGTTGAGTAGTATTCCCTTTTATGGATGTACCATAATTTATTGATTTGCCAGTTGAGAATATCTGGGCTATTTCCAGTTATTGGATTATTATGAATAAATTTGATATGAACATTTATGTGTAAGTCTTCATGTAAATATGTTTTCATTCTTATCAAGTAAATGCCTAGGAAAGAAATGAGAGGGATATATGTATGCATAGTGTACATTTAATAAATGAAACTGCCAAACTGTTTTTACAGAGTGATTATATCAGTTTTCATTCTCACCAGCAGAGTATGAGAGCTTCTGCTACATCACATTCTCAGTAGCCTTTCATTTTAGTCACTTTACAGTTATATGGTATCTAATGTAGGTTGCATTTCCTAATAAGTATGATAGTTTCTACTTGTTCATGATTTCGTAGTCCACGACTTCAGTTACCCATGATGAAGACTGAAAATATTAAATGAAAAATTCCGAAAATAAAACAATTCACAAGTTTTCAAAATGCAAAAGGCACTTTATGGCTTCTCTTTAGCATATCCAAGCTGTCAGCATAACTACTCCTGTGACTTGGAATCATTATAAAGTAAAATAAAATTTACTTGAACACATACATACACTGGTTACAGCAAGAGTCAAGTAAGTGACTATTAAGTGACTAATGATTCTATCTGTGAAATTGTGAAGAAGAAAAAGAAATTCGTGATACTTTTGCTATTGCACCTTCAATATTATAAACAATGCATAGTTAAGAAGGAAAAGGCATTAAATTTGTGGGCTGAAGAGAACAGAATATGCATCTTGATTGAAAGCAATAGTTTGTGCCAGAAAGCATTGAGGTTACATGAAGACTTCAGCAAAGAATCCTATGACATGAGTGACAGCAAGCCATTTGCTAATGCAAGTAAAGATGGTTTCACAGATTCAGTCATAGGTTTGGTCTGAAAAATATAAAAATTATTGGAGAACTTATCAGAGGGTGGGAATGGGAATGGGAATGGGAATGGGAAGAAGTGGATGGAGTGAGAATGGTTAACAGGCACAAAATTTCAGTTAGATAGGAGAAATAAGTTCTAGTGTTCTATAACACAGTAAGATAACTATAATACTAATTTACTGAGTGTTTCAAAATAGCTGTAAGAGAGGATTTTGAATGTTCTCACTACAATACCTCATAAATATGTGCAATTATGTTGATTAAAAGTAAGAATTTAAAAAAATGTCCTCTATTCTTGGATGAAGAATAGAAAATCTTTTTTTTTTTTTTTTTTTTTTTTTTTTTTTTTTTTTTTTTTTTTTACCCTGCAAAACCTGGAGAGGCTGCATCTGCATGAAGAAGCTGCTGCCATATTTCTGGCTGAGTGGAAGAAGTTGATTAAGCGGGAAGGATATCATCCCAAAGAAGTCTTCAGCTTTGATGAAACTAGACTGTTCTGGAAGAAGATGCCCAATGGAACCTACTTCATAAAATGAAAAGAGGGAACCAGGGCAGAAATCATGGAAAGGCAGATTAACTCTGGTGCCATGTGGCAATGATGTAGGGTAAAAGATAAAGGCAGGCATAGTTTATAAGGCGAAGAATGCATGTGCTCCAAAACAAAACCAGAAATCACCTCCTTGTGTTCTGGCAACATAACCAGAAAGCATGGTGACAACCATCTTGTTTATGGAATGGTTTCACCAATGTTTCATTCCAGAATGAAATAATACTTATACAAGGAGGAGTTGGAGTTTAAAGTCCTATTAGTAACAGAGAATATGCCCTGCCGTCCTGAATTTGTTTGACATGAAAATTCAAATGTTGAGGTTGTAATGTTACCTCCAAATACAATCTCAATGCTTCAGCCCCTTGACCATGGCACTATTGTTTGTCAAGGCCACATACATCCACTTGGTACTTGATCGCATTATGTTAGCAATTGGTACAGAACCTACGCTGGACATAATGCAGTGCTGGAAATGATTCACTATTGCTGATGCAACAACATTCATCAAAGCTGCAATGAATGGACTAAAACCAGAAATTGTAAATGTCTGCTGGAAGGACACATGAAGCAAATCAAAGGCTTAATGGGGATGATGGGAAAAAATCATTCGTGCCACAAGATGGGTTGGTGAAGGATTTGCACACATGGTTGATGAAGAAGTGGAAGAATGTATTGAAGGCCATCAAGAAGTTATTTACAGGGTCTGGGTCTGGGGCTCAGGGGTAGAGTGCTTGCCTAGCATGTGTGAAGTACTGGGTTCGATCTTCAGCACCACATAAAAATAAATAAATAAAATAAAGGTGTTGTGCCCATCTACACTAAAAATAATTTTAAAAAAGAAGTTATTAACACATGAAGAATTAGAAGAGCTTTATGAGTCACTGACAAAGGAAGAAGATGATGAGAAAGGATCTGAAGCAGAATTGGTGATGTGGATATTATTGTTATTTTGCTCAAGTATTTTTAAAATTTGTTCTTTTTAGATATACATGAGAGTAAAGTGCATTTTGACATATTATACATACATGGAGTATAATTTATTCTAATTAGAATCCTATTCTTGTGGTTGTACATGATGTGGAACTTCACTGCTGGTATATTTATATATGAACATTGGAGAGTTGTCTGATTCATTCCAATCTCTCTCCTATCTCCCCTCCCCTCCCTTTGTCTAATTCACTGAACATCTGTTCTTCCCCTCCCCACCCTTTTGTTGTGTTTTAGCATCCACATGTCAGAGAGAACATTTGACCTTTCATTTTGGAGATTGGCTTATCAGTTAGCATGATAGATCCAGATCTTCCATTTACCAGCAAAAGTCACAAAGTCATTCTTTTTTATGGCTGAGTGATATTCCATTGTGTCTATATATCACATTTTCATTATCCATTCATATATTGAATGGCAGCTAGGTTGGTTCCATAGTTTAGCTATTGTGAGTTGAACATTGATTATGGCTGATCACTGTGGTATGCTGAGTTTAACTACTTTGGATATATGCAGGGAAGTGGGTTAAGTGGGTCAAATGGTGGTTCCATTCCAAGTTTTTTGAGGAATCTCTATATTGCTTTCTAGAGTGGTTGGACCAAATTGCAGTCCCACCAGTATGAGTGAACCCTTTTCTCACATTCTATTTATTGTTGCTTGTATTCTTATAAGTACCTCGCGCTAACTGATTGCGCCACTGGAGCTCCATTGCTTGTATTCTTAAAAAAAATTTTTTTTAGTTGTTTTTTTGGCAAAAAAGCTTCAACTACAGAGGATCCTCAGCCATCATCTGCTACTAATATCCAATGATATTATGCTACTAATATCAATGAGGCAGGATCACCAGATCCAGATGATCCTTCTGATATATTGTCAAAAAGTCAACCGTAGGGTTTGGGGCTATAGCTCAGTGGTGGAGCGCTTGCCTTGCAAGTATGAGGCAATGGGTTTGAGTCTGAGTACCACATAAAAATAAAAATAAATAAATATATTGTGTCTATCTAGAATAAAAAAAAATATATATATATTTTAAAGTCAATAGTAGCCTAATGCTATGTCACAATGAATGTTTTGGTTTACCTCATTACATAACCATTGTATTATTTCATATCAACACAAGAATAGGTATGAGAGACCAAGCGTGTAGTGGCCGCCAATCTACCAACACATGGCTGTCCTGGATGCTTCCATTTAGAGACAACAGCCAGGACCAGAGAGACCATCACCAAGGTCTCTGTAGACCTGGTTACACCAGAGGTGAGGTATTGGTAACCTGAAGGGACACTACAAGATTATAGGATAGAAGCCACTTTAATGTTTATAGCTGTACAATTCACAACAGCTAAACTGTGGAATCAACCTAGATGCCCTTCAGTAGATGAATGGATAAACAAAACAAAACATTGTATATATATATATCACGTTTGGGTAAACAAAACGTGATATATACACACAATGAAATATTACTCAGCAATAAAAGAGAATAAAATCATGGCACTTGCAAGTAAATGGATGGAGCTGGAGAATATCATGCCAAGTGAAGTTTAGCCAATCCCAAAAAATCAAAGGCCAAATGTTCACTCTGATAAGTGGATGCTGATCCTTAATGGGGTGTGTGTGTGGGGGGGGAGAATGGAGGAAGTGTGACTGGGCCAAGGGAAGGGAGGGAAGTGGACGGGGTATGGGTGTAGGAAAGATGGTGGAATGAGATGAACATCATTACCCTAGGTACACGTATGACTGCACATGTGGTGTGACTCTACATCATGTCCAACCAGAGAAATGAAAAGTTGTGCTGCAATTGTGTACAATGAATCAAAATGCATTCTGCTGTCATATATACCTAATTAGAATAAATAAATTAATTAATTAAAAAAGAATCCATGATAGTACACTAGATGAAATATCAGAGGAGTTCAGAATGTACATAATCAAAATGATCTGTGAAGCACAGAGAGCAACTACAGGCAACAATTGATGACTCCAACAAAGAGAAAAGAGAGCAAATATAGGTAGCAAAAATTTACTTCAAGAAAGAGATGGAGGGCAGGAGCAGTAGCTCAGTGGCAGAATGCCTACTTAGCATGTGTAAAGCACTGGGTTCAATCCTCATTACTGCATACAAATAAAATAAAGGCATTCTGTCCATACACAATTACAAAAAATAAATAAATAAAATAAAAAAGAGAGATAAAGACTCTGAAATTCTTAAAATGAAGGAAACAATAATCCAAATAAAAATTCTATAGAAAGCATCACCAACAGACTAGATCACTTGGAAAATAGAACCTCAGGCAATGAAGAAAAAAATATATAATCTTGAAAATAAAATTGACCACACAATGAAGATGGTAAGAAACCATGAACAGAACATCCAAGAATTGTGGGATAACATGAAAAGACCAAATCTAAGAATTATTGGGAGAGAGGAAGCCACAGAGATACAAACCAAAGGAATGCACAATCTCCTCAATGAAATAAGATCAGAAAATTTCCCAAATATGAAGAATGAATTGGAAATTTAAATACAAGAGGCTCACAGAACACCAAATGTACAAAACTACAACAGTTATGTGTGTTTATATTGTTGAATTATACGTGTTATGTATTATATGTGAGATCTTTGTCATATTTTACAAATATCACCTAGTCTGTGATTTATTTTTTAAATAGAATCATTTGAAAAGTTGTAATTTTGATGAAGTCATTTTTTTCTTTTGTAGTTTGTATTTTTACCTGTTTCAGACACTTTTGCAAAACCTAAGATAACCAAGATTTTTCCTATGTTTTCTTGCAAACAACATTGAATCTTTTGATTCACAAACAGGATATATATGGCCATGTAGGTTTTCTTTAAATTTTTCTCACCAATGTCATATAATCTTTGTACTCAAGTCCTACACAAATTTTGTTAAGTTTATACCTGTGTTTTATATTTTTGATGCTATTATAAATAGTATCTTTGAATTTTCAGTTTCTGATTCTCATATACAGAAATAAATGCTTAGCCTTGACCTTGTATCCTGCCATCATTTTTAACTTTTTGGTTCTTACAGCATTTGTGTAGATTTTTTAGCATTTTCTACATGTTATGACTACCAAATCCTTTAAGTTTTATTTCTTTCTTTTCAATCTGTTTGCCCTAATGTGTGTGTGTGTGTGTGTGTGTGTGTGTGTGTGTTTTTCATTACTGCAAAAACTAAAATCTCTGGTTCAAAGTGGAAAGCAAGTGGTGCAAGCAGAAATCCTTGTTCTTTTTCAGTTTCGGGAGAAAACTTTGTTTTCATCATTAAGCATGCCAGATGTAGATTTGTTTGCTTTTTAGATGACCTTTATCAGACTGATGAATTTCCTTTCTATTCCCAGTCTGTGGAGATTTTATGGGAAATAGACTTGGATTAAAGATTTTTGTTTTCCTGCACCAATTGAGATGATCAGGGGCTTTTCCTTTTTTAATCTAACATAATGAATTCCATTGATTTTTTAAAAATGTTAAACTAATCTTGCGTTCCTGGCATATATTCCACTTGGTTATCATGCATTGTTCTTTTTATGTACTTTTGGGTTCAACTTGCTAAAATTTTCTTAGGATTTTTTTCATTAATGATCATGAGGTGGATAAGTGTTCTCTTTAATTAGAATACTCCCTTTTTTCTGGCTTTAGGAACAGGTAATATTAGGCTCTTAGAATGGAGGGACAATTTTACCTGCAGTCCTGTATTTTGGAACAGTTTGTGTAAAATTGATACTATTTCTTTCCAAAATACTTTGTGTAATTCATCATTGAAGCCATCTGGGCCCAAAGATTTCTTTGTGGTAAGGCTTTAAACTAGAATTCTATTTTATGGTTTTATAGGGCTATTCAGATTTTCTATCTTTTGGGTGTGCTCCCCCCATATTCATATTGAAGCTTTCATCCCCCAGTTTGGCACTATGGGGAGATGGGGCTTCTAAGGAAGTAATTAAAGTTAAATGACAGCCTAAGAGTGGGGTCCTGATCCTATAGGTTTATTGTCCATGTAAGAGACAGCAGAGAGTGTATGTCTTCCTCCCATGCACCACACAGTGAGAAGGTGGCCATCTAGAAGCCAGGAAGAGAACCCTTGTTAGAAATCAAATCAGCTAGAAATTTAATTTTAGATTCCTAGCCCCTAGAATAATGAGAAAATAGATTCTTGTGGTTTAAGCCACTCACTTTATGATATTTTATGGTAATCTATTATAGGTAGTTTTTAGTGTAGGAATAATACATTTTAACTAAACTTTCAAATATATTGGCATAAATTGTTCACATTTCCTTGTTATCTATTTACTGTCTCTTAGTACTACTCTTTCTCATTCCACCTTTCCAATTATGTCTTATGTCCATCCTCCCTATTCTCCCTGTGGTACTGGGGATTGAATCTATAAACTTGCACATGCTAGGCAAGCACTCTACTACTAAGCTACATCCTAGTCCTATCAAAATCTTATTTTGAGGTAGGGTCTTGCTAATTTGTTACATTGTTCTTGAACTTGTGATCCTCCTGTCTCAGTCTCCCAAGTAGCTGGGATTATAGGTGTGTGTGTACCACAGCACCCAGTCTGTCTTGCGGCTTTCTTCAAAGCTTTGGCCTAGCAATATATTATCTTTTTACCTTCTGTTTTCCAGGTTTATAACAAACACACAATCTTGAAAGATCCATTATCAATAAGGTGATGAAGGTTAGAATATGTGTTAATTTATGGGGGAAAAACCTAACTTTACCACTTAAAAATATTCTCAGCAGGGAAGTGTGATATTTTAAAATTCTTAAGGCATTAATGCCAAGTGTACTTTTCCTTATCATTCTTTAGAGGAGCTTGTTTCCTTATTTATTTGTCTAAAGTGTTACAGATTTAACCCAGGGCACTCTACCACTTAGCTACAATACCAGCCCTTTATTTTTATTTTTTTTGGGGGGTCTTGCTAAGTTGCTGAGGCTGGCCTTGAACTTGTGATCCTCCTGCATCAGCCTCCAGAGTCCCTGGGATTATAGGCATATGCTACCCCACTTATCTAGAGAGAAGATAAATTTTAAGTGAATGTACAATTCAATAGCAAAGCTATAGAACCAACCTAGGTGCCCTTCAACAGATGAATGGATAAAGAAAATGTGTCATACATACACAATGGAATATTACTCAGCCATAAAGAAAAATAAGCCAATCCCCCCAAATCAAAGCCAAATGTTCTCTCTGAAATGTGCATGCTAACACACAATAAGTGGGAGAGGGGAAGAACAGAAGTTCATTGGATTAGACAAAAGGGAATGAAGGGAAAGGAGCAGGGATGGGAATAGGAGAGCAAGTAGAATGAATTGGACATAACTTTCCAGTGTTTATATATGAATATACAACCAGTATAATTCTACATCATGTACAACAAGAAGAAAGGAAATTTATAATCCATATATGTATAATATGTCAAAATACATTCTAATGTCATGTATAATTAAAAAAGAACAAATAAAAAATTTAAAAAGGAGAGAATGGGCAACTAATAGCATATCAGGGAAATTGGCCTATCCCTGGCCCTTAATGTGTCTTAATTTCATGTTATTACTCAATGTCCTTACCTGTTAATGGAGATAATACTAAATTATCCTAATAACCCCTTATTAGCTCTAATATTCTATGAATCTAGATGCTTCCATAGTTTACCAACAATACCTATAATAGACTTTCCTCAACAATAATAGTCTAGCCCGCTGACACAAACTTTCCATAATAATACTCCAGTCTTTCACTACCAACTGACTACAGATGAAACAAATCCTATTTATCATCCCTATTCATGTAAATATGACATCTTTTGAAATATGGTTACAATAGCCTTTTCTATTGTTATACCATTATTTGCTTTTCTAGTAGTTGGAATAGTTTATGAATTAACAAATAATCCCAACCCCAATCATTTCTACCTTTCAGGATTATAGAGAATTAAAGTGAAGAATTAAAATATTATTTTTTAAAAAAAAATTTTCATAGTTGTACAGAATGCCTTTATTTTATTTGTTTATTTTTATGTGGTGCTAGGGTTTGAACTTAGGGCCTTGCATGTGCAAGGCAAGTGCTCTGCCACTGAGCTACAGACCCAGCCCTAAAATATTCTTGCATTTAAAAAAAGTGTGTGTGGTGGGGACTAATTGGGTACAAAACCAAGCAATTATTCTCAGCTTTGTGTAAAAGCATCTTATTGAGAATAGTACTGGGCTGGGGATGTGGCTCAAGCGGTAGCGCACTCGCCTGGCATGCCTGCGGCCCGGGTTCAATCCTCAGCACCACGTACAAACAAAGATATTGTGTCCGCCGAAAAACTAAAAAATAAATATTAAAATTCTTTCTCTCTCTCTCTCTCTCTCTTTAAAAAAAAAAAGAGAATAGTACTGATAAAAGACAATCAACAGTATACTTCAGGTAGATAATAAAAATTTAATAGTAATATAAAATAAACATATAAAATTAACTGTTTATTTTTGGATGTTAGAAATAATATACATAATAAATCTGACATAATATGATAGTGCTGCAAGATAAGATTTTATGTTTTGAATTATAGATTATGCCAATCAGGCTGATTTGTACTCAGTGGTTCAAAAATTCTGCTTTTATTACTAAAAACATCTGGACTGTATCCATCACTAATACAATGATGTAATACTTGGCATATTATACTTGAAGCTATGTGACCTTAATCTTAATGACCTAACTCCTCTCGTGATGGAAATAAGAGGCAAAAAGTTCCCCATACTAGTTACCAAAACTGTCACAATGTCAAAAAAAAGAAAAAAAAGAAAGAAAAGATTCCTTTCTCCTTTTTCATCTCATATTGCTATTGAAGCATATGCATGGAAGAAGTTAAAAACCAAAGGGCAACTTTATGATATATGCTAGGTCAATTTTAAAAATTCGCAACCTTGTTTTTAGATATAATATTCTTGGTTCTAGTCCTTAAAGAGAAACAAAAGTAATTAATCAACTTTTTAAATATCAGGAGATATAATTTTACTTTTTTCATAATCAAGTCTTTCAATGATTTCTAGGACTATTTCCACTGAGTTAGTTCAGGAGACACAATGGTTGATAAATGGCTTAAGAATATCAACTTCAAGGTCAAAAATACCACTTCAAAATTTAAACAGAGCCCTTGACAAGGTTACTTAATGAAGAATTGCTGGTCAGGATGAACAAGCATTAGACCGAAAGAAAGGTCATGCTTAAATATTTAAACAAAAAACCTCAGGTAGGTCTTTAGTGACATAGGTAATTTTTCAACTTAAAGAAATTTTCTGAAAATCAAAATTCCTTATTGCATGGTAATTTTCAAAACCACCAACTCCAGTTCTAGGTCAATCCTTTGGTTGGATGATTTAATCAAGTATATATTCTATAGACTTCAACTACAGAATTCAAAAAACAAAAGATATAGTGTTAAAATCTTAACTGAAAAATTGCATGTTTCTCCATCTTTTTCATGCAAAAAGCATGCCCATCTTAAATATGGTATTTCTTATAAATAATCTTTGTAGTTCCCACTGAAGCTTGTTATTCTGATGAGTCAAATTCAAATGCTTTCATACACATGAAGATTAAAGAATGTCCTGAGGATTATTCATCATTATCTGTAGAAAAAAGAAAAACAATTAATCCACTTCATTTAAAATCAAGCTGTGTCTGCTCAGTAAAACAATAACAACAAATCCCCACATCCATTCTTTTTCACACTAAAGGAAGAAATTTAATGAAGGTTGTTATTTTTTATTTTTGCAGTACTGGGGATTGAACTCAGGGCCTTGTACACATAGGCAAGTTCTGTGTCACATCTCCAGCCCTTAATGCATTTTAAATGTAGTTTTTATTGTAATTGCACATACTAATTGTAAAATATTGAAACAATGTACTGGTGAACAAAGTAGGAAGCAAAAATCATCAGAGAAAAGAGAATCAATGTTAAGAATTATACATAAATCTTCCAAGACTGCTTTCCTAGGTATTGCTTTACACAAATATCTTTTTAAAAATCACACCAAAATGCAGTTTTGAGACATGAGTTTTTCCACTTAAAATACATAATGAGTGGAAAGATAGGTAAATGAGTGCTAGAAAGATGCTAAAGATTATAAAGTGTTAATGGCAGAATCTACTCAGTGAGCATACAGATGATCATTATAAAGTTCTTTTAAATTTTCTACATGATAAAAATTTGAATAAAATGTTGTGAAAGAATAAGCCATGAGCCATGCACAGTGGCACATGACTATAATCCTAGCTACTCAGGAAGCTGAGGTAGGAGAATAGAAAGTTTAAGGCCAGCCTTGGCGACTTAGTGAGACCCTGTCTTGAAAAAAAAAAAAAGGGACTGGGGATATAGCTCAGTGGTAAAGTGCTGGATCTAGTACCAGGGGGGGACAAAAAGAATAAATTATGGATATATTCCACATCAATTTTGATGTCTGCATAGTATGGCATAATGACCATTCATACTCATATGTTTTGGTTATCCCCAATTTTTCTTTATTCTATAAAATATAAGGTTGAATGAATTAAACAGGTTTCTTAATGTAATCTTTCAAAACAAACATTATCTTCCACATTCTGGAAAAGTGATTATTCATTGAAGTCCAAGTGTCATGTCAAATCACTGTGCAGCTTAAAACCCTTCACTAGCTCCCTGTTGCCTCAGGATAGAATGAATACATACTTCTTAAGGAGGACTAAGAAGCTTTTTATCATTCTAGCCTTATCAACTTTCAGTTTCTACCTTCCCCAACTGCCCTCATAATTTATGCTTTAGTAACACTGAATTGTTTATAGATCCTCTACTACAATATTTTACATCCCTGTATGTATTAGTACTCATACTGATTCAGGTAAAATTTACATTCTACTTTGAAAATCCAATTCTGATATCTTCTCCCTCAGGAAGACCTATCCTGTTATCATTATATTTCTTTCAATGGCTGGATCATTGCTTTATACAACTTATATACATTTAAAATTTTTAGAATGTTATTCTTATCACTCTGTACTATAATTTACTATTTTTATAAGTATAAATGTTTAGAATAATCAGAAAATTAATGAACACACATGTACCTGATACCCAGAATTAATAAAAGTTAACTTTGACTCTCCTAGTTTAGGCTATTAAGAAGAAACTGAGAGGACCATTTTTTAACCTTATTGCCTTCACCTCTTCTCCTGATATTACTGTATATTCTTCCTTCCCATGGCTTTTCACTCTCATGCATGAGTAAATAAAATTGTTTTTAAAAATTACATAAATGGTATCACATGTTACTTATTCAACTCATTGTGTTAATGCGTATATTCATATTGATAGTTGGAAACTGGACTTATTCATTTTAACTGTTGTATAGAATTTCATTACATAGACACAGCATAGTGGTTCTATCCAAAATGGATGTGGAGGAAAGGTATGTGTATCCTTTTAAGAATCTATAAGCTTGCACCAGAATTGGTGGTGCATGTCTAATCCCAGCAGCTGGATATGGGGTCTTAACATTTCCAATAAGAAAAGCTCCAAAATAGATATCTAAAATAGATATGTTGTCAGTATAACATTTAACTTTCTAATAATTAACCATAGAATAGAACAAGGTAACTTATTCAGATAATGCATTATAGATTTTATACTAATTTACTTAGTACCTGGCTACATTAGTAAGTTATAACATTTTATGGGTTATTATTTTAAAAGGTTGCTAAGGTGTGTTTGTGTTTAAAGGTAGCCATTTGGTTTTTGTAATTTTACTTCCCCCATCCCCAGGCTAGAGAAATTGCCACCAGGTTCTAAGATACAAAACACTGGGGTCCTGGTTTCCTTTTGCATTTGTGTGCTACAAAAGATGTGATATTGCTGCTGCTTCTTTTATCTTTACTTTAAACCATTGGTTTTTAAAATTTGTTCTTTTTAGTTATACATGCCAGTAGAGTATATTTTGACATATTTATACAAGCATGGAGTACACCTTATTCTAGTTAGGATCCCTGTCTTGTGGTCTGATATTGCTTCTTTTTTATTTATTTATATATATATATTTTTAGTTGTCAATTAATATTTATTTATTTATTTATTCATATGTGGCATTGGGGACGGAACAGTGCTTCACACATGCTAGGCAAGCACTCTACCACTGAGTCACAACCCCAGTCCCTGATATTGCTTCTTGAAGAATATATTAGCCTAGTCTGATTCTTGGCCTCTGCAGGGCAGATGGCCTATGTAGGCAAGCATCCTTTTGCAGACACTCAGCTGTCAAAAGAGAGTGTCAATTTTACCTCATGGCTCAGTTAATTGTTATAGCTCTCCACTTGAGGGGGGAAAGCAAAATAAAAGCTCTTGCAGGCTGAAATACTTGCAGGCTGAAATGAAGCCAAGCACATGGTTGTTGATTACTGTGAAAAGCTCTATTAAAATAATACTTATGATGAACCGTCTGAAGGATGGACAGACTATATATGAATAGAACTGGTTTGATACTCAATGCAGATTTACTTCAATGACATCATTCTCTGGCCTCATGGCATTAAATTATACCATGAACATACTATGAGAAATATCATGAAATCCAAATATTATACAAATTACTGAGAATATTTTTCATTTAAATATGAGTCCAAGACCTCAGTAAAATCAGGAATCTGTAAGTTCCCAATAATCTTTAAATTTTAGATTATTATTTTGATGATAAAATAATTTTTTAATTTTGGAAAAATAAAACACCTGTTTTACAGTTCTACTGACAGACATTTTCAAAGGCTAACAGTTGAGTACACACTGTGGTCTATGGACCTTTGGATTCCTGTGCCTGGAAAATTCTTTTCTCCTTAAAGGCACCCATGTGTTACTCTAGTTTGAAGAACATCATATGACAGTTCCCCCTTTTTAAGAATCATGGAATTTTTTTTTCTCTGGTCAATACCAAAAATAGCTGCCCTATGAGCAATGAATATGCAAATCCCAATGAATATGCCTGGACTCATTCAATTAAGTTTCCTGCTTTGCCAGAAAGATCTACACCAAACTTGTGTCCTATTTTCAGAAAATGTAGAGATCTTTTGAAAATAAATGTTGTGTTATTTTTCATTTCTGGTTTCATATATTGCTATATTCATTTCCTCAATATGCTGACTTACTCAAATACTTTTAAAATTTAATTTTATCTTGTACCTATATGTTTTTAAGTGTAATCTGAAACTTTTTTTGTAATAAGGTGGAAAATAAATTTTATGAAAATTTGATTGCTAAAATTAAGCATCAACATTTAAAATTCTCTAATTTGGTCTATAAATTAAACCTTTAAAGAAATAGAATTAATTTTTTGTGACATTCTAGAAATGAATTCTTGTTCAAATTTTTACCTATTTCTTTATGTGTATAAAAGTTTAATATTATCTCCTGGGTAAGAATTTTTCTAATTTCTTGAACTGCCCAATTAGGAAGCATTAAAAAAAATCTCATACAAATGTTACTTATACATTAAATAAAAAGATACTGACTTAAAGAATCTAAGACAATAAAAGAATATGACAGGGGCTGGGGTTGTGGCTCAGCGGTAGAGTGCTCGCCTAACACACATGAGGCATGGAGTTCAATCCTCAGCACCACATAAAAATAAATAAATAAAATAAAGGTTTGTATGTCTAACTATAACTAAAAATAAAAATTAAAAAAGAAAAGTATATGACAGTGTTAATTTTATAACTACTTAAAAATAATAGATATAATTCTAATACAGACTTCATCAAATGCTTGTGATATAATTTTTTCAATTTACATTTTTCATCTCATTTAAACATCTGCATTTTTTTCTTTTTTTAAAATATTTTTTAGTTGTTGATGGATCTCTATTTTATTTATTTATATGTGGTGCTGGAATAGAACCCAGAGCCTCACACATGCTAGGTAAGCACTCTTCCACTGAGATATAACTATAGCCCCATAACACCTGCATTCTTTTTGGGTTTTTTTTTTTGGTGCTGGGGATCAAACCCAGTGTCCTGATGCATGCTGAGCATATGCTTTATACTGAGCTATATTCCCAGCCCTCACATTTTTTAAAAATATAAAGATGTGAGAAAATCTTACCTTCTTGATAGGCTCCATCTGCCATGACTAAATGAAGAATCTTGGCATAAAGATGCTGATGTTCATTTCCCAAAATATTCTGAACTATTGTTGAACAAATTTCAATATTTTCATCTTCATCTTCATGAATAACCTATACCAAATTTCCAAATATTAATTAAAGTATGAATAAATTTTTATAATCAGAGGCTCCATTTATTATATGTTTATGATAAATCTAATGACCAATAAAGATAATCAGGGCTGGGGCTGTGGCTCAGCAGTAGTGCACTTGCTTAGCATGTTGTGAGGCACTGGGTTCGATTCTTAGCACCACATGTTAATTAAAAAAATAAATAAATAAAGGTCTATTGACAACTAAAAACATATTAAACAAAAAAGATAATCAATATTTCTCTAGTAATCCAACAGAACACATGTCAAAAGTAAATTTTTAAAAAATTATTTTTTAGTTGTAGACACATACAATACTTTTTTTTCTTTTTTTTTTCTTTTTCTTTTTTTATTGTTGGTCGTTCAAAACATTACATAGTTCTTGATATATCATATTTCACAGTTTGATTCAAGTGGGTTATGAACTCCCATTTTTACCCCGTATACAGATTGCTGAATCACATCATTTACACTTCCATTGATATACACATTGCCATTCTAGTGTCTGTTGTATTCTGCTGCCTTTCCTATCCTCTACTATCCCTCCTCCTCTCCCCTCCCCTCCTCCCTACTCTCTCTACCCCCTATACTGTAAATCTTTTCTTCCACTTGTATTATTTTTCCCTTACCCCTCACTTCCTCTTGTATGTAATTTTGTATAACCCTGAGGATCACCTTCTATTTCCATGCAATTTCCCTTCTCTCTCACTTTCCCTTGCACCTCTCATCCCTGTTTAATGTTAATCTTCTTCTCATGCTCTTCGTCCCTACTCTGTCCTTAGTTACTCCCCTTATATCAAAGAAGACATTTGGCATTTGTTTTTTAGGGATTGGCTAGCTTCACTTAGCATAATCTGCTCTAATGCCATCCATTTCCCTCCAAATTCTATGATTTTGTCATTTTTTAATGCAGAGTAATACTCCATTGTGTATAAATGCCACATTTTTTTTATCCATTCATCTATTGAAGGGCATCTAGGTTGGTTCCACAATCTTGCTATGGTGAATTGTGCTGCTATGAACATCGATGTAGCAGTGTCCCTGTAGCATGCTCTTATTAGGTCTTTAGGGAATAGACCCAGAAGGGGAATAGCTGGGTCAAATGGTGGTTCCATTCCCAGCTTTCCAAGAAATCTCCATACTGCTTTCCAAATTGGCTGCACCAATTTGCAGTCCCACCAACAATGGACAAGTGTACCCTTTTCCCCACATCCTCGCCAGCACTTGTTGTTGTTTGACTTCGTAATGGCTGCCAATCTTACTGGAGTGAGGTGGTATCTTAGGGTGGTTTTGATTTGCATTTCTCTGACTGCTAGCGATGGTGAGCATTTTTTCATGTACTTATTGATTGATTGTATGTCCTCCTCTGAGAAGTGTCTGTTCAGGTCCTTGGCCCATTTGTTGATTGGGTTATTTGTTATCTTATTATCTAATTTTTGAGTTCTTTGTATATTCTGGATATTAGGGCTCTATCTGAAGTGTGAGGAGTAAAGATTTGTTCCCCGGATGTAGGCTCCCTATTTACCTCTCTTATTGTTTCTTTTGCTGAGAAAAAACTTTTTAGTTTGAGTAAGTCCCATTTGTTGATTCTAGTTATTAACTCTTGTGCTATGGGTGTCCTATTGAGGAATTTGGAGCCCACCCCCACAGTATGTAGATCATAGCCAACTTTTTCTTCTATCAGACACCATGTCTCTGATTTGATATCAAGCTCCTTGGTCCATTTTGAGTTAACTTTGTGCATGGCGAGAGAAAGGGATTCAGTTTCATTTTGATGCAAATGGATTTCCAGTTTTCCCAGCACCATTTGTTGAAGATGCTATCCTTCCTCCATTGCATGCTTTTAGCCCCTTTATCAAATATAAGATAGTTGTAGTTTTGTGGATTGGTTTCTGTGTCCTCTATTCTGTACCATTGGTCCACCCGCCTGTTTTGGTACCAGTACCATGCTGTTTTTGTTATTATTGCTCTGTAGTATAGTTTGAAGGCTGGTATCGCTATACTGCCTGATTCACACTTCCTGCTTAGCATTGTTTTTGCTATTCTGGGTCTTTTATTTTTCCATATGAATTTCACGATTGCTTTATCTATTTCTACAAGAAATGCCGTTGGGATTTTGATTGGCATTGCATTGAACTTATAGAGAACTTTTGGTAATATCGCCATTTTGATGATGTTAGTTCTGCCTATCCATGAACAGGGTATATTTTTCCAACTTCTGAGGTCTTCTTCTATATCTCTCTTTAGGGTTCTGTAGTTTTCATTGTATAGGTCTTTCACCTCTTTTGTTAGGTTGATTCCCAAGTATTTTATTTTTTGGGGGGATATTGTGAATGGAGTAGTTGTCCTCATTTCCGTTTCAGAGGATTTGTCGCTGATATACAGGAATGCCTTTGATTTATGCGTGTTGATTTTATATCCTGCCACTTTGCTGAATTCATTTATTAGCTCTAATAGTTTCTTTGTAGACCCTTTTGGGTCTGCGAGGTATAGAATCATGTCATCTGCAAATAGTGATAATTTAAGTTCTTCTTTTCCTATTTTTATGCCTTTAATTTCTTTCGTCTGTCTAATTGCTCTGGCCAGTGTTTTGAGGACTATGTTGAACAGAAGTGGTGACAGAGGGCATCCCTGTCTTGTTCCAGATTTTAGAGGGAATGCCTTCAATTTTTCTCCATTCAGAATGATGCTAGCCTGTGGCTTAGCATAGATTGCTTTTACAATGTTGAGGTATGATCCTGTTATCCCTAATTTTTCTAGAGATTTGAACATAAAGGGATGCTGTACTTTGTCGAATGCTTTTTCTGCATCTATCGAGATGATCATATGGTTCTTATTTTTAAGTCTATTGATGTGGTGAATAACATTTATTGATTTCCGTATATTGAACCAGCCTTGCATCCCAGGGATGAATCCTACTTGATCATGATGTACAATTTTTTTGATATGATTTTGAATCCGATTCGCCAGAATTTTATTGAGGATTTTTGCATCTAGGTTCATTAGAGATAGTGGTCTGTAGTTTTCTTTCTTTGAAGTGTCTTTGTCTGGTTTAGGCATCAGGGTGATGTTGGCCTCATAGAATGAATTTGGAAGTTCTCTCTCTTTTTCTATTTCCTGAAATAGCTTGAAAAGTATTGGTATTAGTTCCTCTTTAAAGGTTTTGTAAAACTCTGCTGTATACCCATCCGGTCCTGGGCTTTTCTTAGTTGGTAGTCTTTTGATGGTTTCTTCTATTTCCTCAATTGTTATTGGTCTGTTTAGGTTGTCTATATCCTCCTGACTCAATCTGGGCAGATCATATGACTTAAGAAATTTATCGATGCCTTCACTATCTTCTATTTTATTGGAGTATAAGGATTCAAAATAATTTCTGATTATCTTCTGTATTTCTGAAGTGTCTGTTGTGATATTGCCTTTTTCATCCCATATGCTTGTAATTTGAGTTCTCTCTCTTCTTCTCTTCGTTAGCATGGCTAAGGGTCTGTCGATTTTATTTATTTTTTTAAAGAACCAACTTTTAGTTTTGTCAATTTTTTCAATTGTTTCTTTTGTTTCAATTTCATTAATTTCAGCTCTGATTTTAATTGTTTCTTGCCTTCTACTTCTTTTGCTGTTGTTTTGCTCTTCTTTTTCTAGGATTTTGAGATGAAGTATGAGATCATTTTTTTGTTGTTTTTTTTCTTTTTTTAAGGAATGAACTCCAAGCAATGAATTTTCCTCTTAGAACTGCTTTCAATGTGTCCCATAGATTCCAATATGTTGTGTCTGTGTTTTCATTTAACTCTAAGAAGTTTTTAATTTCCTCCTTGATGTCTTCTAAAACCCATTGATCAGTCAGTAACCTATTGTTCATTCTCCAAGTGATGCATGATTTTTCTTTCCTTCTTATAACGTTGATTTTCAGTTTCATTCCATTATGATCAGATAGGATGCATGGTATTATCTCTACTCCTTTATATTGTCTAAGAGTTGCCCTGTGACATAATATATGATCTATTTTTGAGAAGGATCCATGTGCTGCTGAGAAAAAAGTGTAACTGCTTGATGTTGGGTGGTATATTCTATATATGTCAATTAAGTCTAGATTGTTAATTGTGTTATTGAGTTCTATAGTTTCCTTATTCAACTTTTGTTTGGAAGATCTGTCCAGTGGTGAGAGAGGTGTTTTGAAGTCTCCCATGATTATTGTATCGTGGTCTATTAGACTCTTGAACTTGAGAAGAGTTTGCTTGATGAACATAGCTGCTCCATTGTTTGGGGCATATATATTTATGATTGTTATGTCTTGTTGGTGTATGGTTCCCTTGAGCAGTAGGTAGTGTCCCTCTTTATCCCTTTTGATTAACTTTGGCTTGAAATATATTTTATTTGATATGAGTATGGACACTCCTGCTTGTTTCCGCAGTCCATATGAGTGATATAATTTTTCCCAACCTTTCACCTTCAGTCTATGTATATCTTTTCCTATCAAATGCGTCTCCTGTAGGCAGCATATTGTTGGGTCTTGTTTTGTAATCCACTCAACTAGCCTGTGTCTCTTAATTGGTGAGTTTAAGCCATTAACATTTAGGGTTATTATTGAGATATGGTTTGTTCTTCCAGCCATATTTGTTTATTAATGTTACTAAACCTGATTTGTATTCTTCTTTGATTATTTTCCCCCCTTTACTGTCCTACCTCCCACTGTTGGTTTTCATTGTTATTTTCCATTTCCTCTTCCTGTAATGTTTTGCCAAGGATTTTTTGAAGAGATGGTTTTCTAGCTGCGAATTCTTTTAACTTTTGTTTATCGTGGAAGGTTTTAATTTCATCTTCCATCCTGAAGCTTAATTTCACCAGATACACGATTCTTGGTTGGAACCCAATTTCTTTCAGTGTTTGAAATATGTTATTCCAGGATCTTCTAGCTTTCAGAGTCTGTGTTGAGAGATCAGCTGTTATCCTGATTGGTTTACCCCTAAATGTAATCTGCTTCCTTTCTCTTGTAGCTTTTAAAATTCTCTCCTTATTCTGTATGTTGGGCATCTTCATTATAATGTGTCTAGGTGTGGATCTCTTATGATTTTGCACATTCGGCGTCCTGTAGGCTTCTAGGATTTGGGATTCTGTCTCATTCTTCAAGTCTGGGAAGTTTTCTCGTATTATTTCATTGAGTAGATTGCTCATTCCTTTGGTTTGGAGCTCTGTGCCTTCCTGTATCCCAATGACTCTTAAGTTTGGTCTTTTAATGTTATCCCATATTTCTTGGATGTTCTGCTCATGGTTTCTTAGCAGTCTTGCTGAGCTGTCTATGTTCTTTTCAAGTTGAAATACTTTGTCTTCATTGTCTGATGTTCTATCTTCTAAGTGATCTACTCTGCTGGTAGTATTCTCAATTGAGTTTTTAAGTTGGTTTATTGCTTCCTGCATTTCTAAGATTTCTATTTGTTTGTTTTTTATTACCTCTATCTCCCTGTATAATTGATCCTTTGCTTCTTGGATTTGTTTATGTAATTCCTTGTCATAGTGATCTTTCATTGTTTGATTTTGCTGTCTAATGTCTTCCTTGAGACTCCAGATCATCTGAAGCATGTATATCCTGAATTCTTTATCTGACATTCCATCTGTTGCAGCTATTACCTCTTCTAAAGTTGAGTTGACCTGAATTGCTTGTGGTCCTTTCTTGCCTTGTCTTTTCATACTGCTCGCATTTCTTTCTGCTTGGTAAAACTGTTGTGTTTTTGAAATTTTCCCCCTATTTATTTATATTGCTCTTGTATAGTTAAAAAATCTCCCTTGCAGGGCGGGTAGTGGCTGTGCTCCTCCTCCAATTGGGGTGATCTGTCTAATACGCTGGCGGGCCGCTAGGCCTGCTCTGCCGGTCGGTTGCAGGTCTGCCCACCCTGCGGGCGCGGGTGACGGCTCTGCTCTGCCCTCACTCCAATTGTGGTGACGTGACTACCACGCCCTCGGGTCGTTGGGCCTGATCCGGATGCGGGCAGTGGCTCTGCTCGGCCCCTACTCCAATTGGTGTGACGTGTCTACCATGCTGGCAGGCCTCTGGGCCTATTCCGCCAGTGGGTCGCAGGTCTGCCTACTTAGCGGGCTCGGGCGGCAGCTCTGCTTGGCCCCCACTCCAAATGGGGTTACCTGACTGCCACTCCGGCGGGTCGCTGGGCCTTTTCTGGACACGGGCAGTGGCTCTGCTCCACCCCCACTCCAACCAGTGTGACGTGTCTGCCTCGCCGGCCGGCTGCTGAGCCCATTCCACCGGTGGGCCGCCGGTCTGCCTACGTTGCGAACTCGGGCAGCGACTCTGCTCGGCCCCCACTCCAAATGGGGTGACTTGACTGCCACGCCGGTGGGTCGCTGGACCTTTTCCGGGCACAGGCAGCGGCCCCGCTCAGCCCCCACTCCAATCGGCGCAACGTGTCTACCACGCTGGCAGGCCCCCTGGCCTGTCCCGCCGGTGGGTTGCAGGTCTGCCTATCTTGCAGGCTCGGGCGGCGGCTCTGCTCGGCCCCTACTCCAAATGGGGTGACTTGACTACCACGCCATCGGGTCGCTGGTCCTGTTCCAGGCGTGGCCGGCTGCTCTCTTCGGCCCCAGCTGCAGTTGGGGTGACGTGATACTTCGCCGGCGGGTCGCTTGGCCTGTTCCGGCGCAGGCGGCAGCTCCACTCTGCCCCTCTGGCCCCCACAGCACCCAGCAGGACCCGGACCGAGAAGCAGTTTCCGCGGGTTCCCCAACCCTGGGCCAAAGCAGCTCCGGGACCCTGAACCCGGCCGCTCCGAGCTCAGTGCACTCTCTGCTAGGAGTAGGCTCCAAGAAGCAGTCTCTGCGGGTTCCCCAGTCCTGGGCCAAAGCAGCTCCGGGAGCCAGAACACGGCCGCTCTGAGCTCAGTGCACGCTCTGCTAGGAGCAGGCTCCGAGAATCAGTCTCTGCGGGTTCCCCAGCCCTGGGCCAAAGCAGCACCGGGAGCCAGAACCCGACCGCTCTGAGCTCGGTGCACGCTCTGCTAGGAGCAGGCTCCGAGAATCAGTCTCCGCGGGTTCCCCAGCCCTGGGCCAAAGCAGCTCCGGAAGCCAGAACCTGACTGCTCCGAGCCCGGTGCACGCTCCGCTAGGACCGGCTCCAAGAAGCAGTCTCCGTGGGTTCCCCAGCCCTGGGCCAAAACAGTTCCGGGAGTCAGCACCCGGCCGCTCTGAGCTCGGTGCACGGACCACTAGGAGCAGGCTCCAAGAAGCAGTCTCCGCGGGTTCCCCAGCCCTGGGCCAAAGCAGCTCCGGGAGCCAGAACCTGGCCGCTCAGAGCTCGGTGCACGGTCCGCTAGGAGCAAGCTCCAAGAAGCAGTCTCTGCGGGTTCTCTAGCCCTGAGCCTGAGCAATCTGTCTGCGAGATGCAGGCAAGTAACAGCCTGAAATCACCTGTTCCGTAGCTGAATGAGCTGAGATCAGTAGAAAACAGGGATGATTATGTCAGCTCTCCAAGATGGCGGCTGCTGGCCTCCTCCGTGGTCCGACCAGTGTGGAGAACCGAACTGGACCACTTCTCTCCTCCGTCTCAAACCCAGAACTCAGCACTGGGCACAGCCATTGCACCGCTTGCAGGAGCCCACAGAATCCGCAGCACTGCACCTCCTCGCCACCACCTCGCCGCTTCCCAGCGTGTGCCGCAGACTCCAGCCGCGGGGCGATCAGCCAAACAAGCAGTGCAACCCTCCGTGCGGAGAAATCGCCCGTGACCGAGCCCCCTCAGCCGATCATCGCGCGATGAAAATCCCTCCACTAGATTCTGGAGCACCTCAATTTCGCTGGAAATTCCCTACAAGACAGCCTTCAGCTGTTTTAACTCATCATTCTCCCGCACAGTGACGCGGCACACAGGGGTGATGCACTCCCTTTGCCGCCATCTTCCAAGTCCCAGATACAATACTTTTATTTATTTGTTTTTATGTGGTGCTGAGGATTGAACCCAGTGCCTCACACATGCAAGGTAAATGCTCTACCAACTGAGCTACAACCCCAGCCCCAAAGTAAATATTTTAAATGACATTGTGCTTACCTTTATTTTCTCATAAACCTCAAAGAACTTCTCAAAACCCATTTCTTGCTCCAGGTGAAGTCTAAGTTCCTCTAAATGGTTAAAGACACTATCATATTCACATTCACTGGTAGTCTCACCATCACTGTTATCTAAAAAGCATAAATAAAAAGATACATTATGATTAAAAAATACTTAATAATTCTTATCTCAATCAAATAAAATTCTATGACAACTGAATAATGTAACTGAGTTACATTACTTCTATTTTCAACACAAACAACTGCCACTATACTATTTCTCAATTATATAGATAATCAAAGTATATATAAATCTGTCTCAATGAGAATGTTACTTTGGGAAATTTTTTTATAGAATTAATCTTTTTTTAAAATAGAACTTTCTTTTGTAATACTTTTTCTTTTATAGTGAATTTGGGCTAGAAAAAAAATTCCTAGAAATGTAATTTAATTTAGTGAAAAATGGAAAAAGCACACCTCTATATTTTTCACTGAAGCAACCAATCCTAATTTCTATGTTTTAAAAGTTGATGTAAACATGGGCCACACATGCAAAAGACAGATGACCTATGACACACATCATAACATTTTAGGAAAGTTTCTAGAAAGTTAGAAGTACCTGATATTTTTGTCACATATATGCTAGAGATATTTGAGAAAAAATTATTTAAAAACATTTTTTTCACATTAATTCTTCCCAAATAAATATAGGAGGTAAAATATACAAACTTTCCATGCATCTTCGGTGTAATGCTATGAAAAAAGAATAATTTCAAAAAGAAAAGAAACAAAAAGAGGGCTAAGAAAACTAAGTTATTATCTTTACTATTGAAAAATAAGAAATACCAAACAAATAACTGAATAAAACGTGTCAAAAAAATCACTGCCATAAATTAATGGGAAAGAAATGGAATAACTGTGGATGCACAGTAGGGTTTAAAGAAAAATAATGAAATAAGGGCAGACACACAACATGATCAGTTTTATTTAAAAATGAAAATGGTTCATAAAGAAAAATACACTCTACTTGAAGTGTTTATATACACTGAAAAAGAAAAGGCCCATCTTGATAAGTTTGGTCTGCCACGGTCACGCACCTGAGTGCCATTCCTCGTTCAGTGCACTCTCACTACTGGGATTTTCGTCATCAGCTAGATCTGTCCCATTTGCAGTCTGCTCCACGTCACTGTTTTTTAAGATGGACTCTTCCTCCTCACTGTATTCTTCACCAGGTTGTTCCCTCAGTAACTGCTCCATGGAGGCCTGAAGTTCTTGTAAATCTGTGTCAGTTTCTTCAAACACACTGAAATTTAAAAAAAAAAATCAAATTAAACATCATTGAAACTTTATTTTTATGTGTTAGTTCAACTCAATATGTATGTGCCCCCTTCTACTTAAAAGTATTAATCATAGATAAAAATAAATTTTAAATTCCTGTATAGTTTTTAACCAAAGAATGAATACAATTGGTAAATATAGCACATTCCACATATTCTGGAAAATATAAGCCAGAAGACAATTTGTTTAAAATGATACTGATTTGCCAAAAAAATCACATAACTCAATATTATTAATTGTTTAAATTTGGAGCAATGTTTTGATATTTTAAGAGGACAGACTAATGATGTTATTCACCTGCTTACAAAAATAAATATTTAATACTCAAACATTTAAAATGTAATTTTGAAAGTTCATCAAAATCTTTGTGTGGCTATATAATAGTTGTAAAACTATATGAAAAGCTTCCCACGTAAATGCGTACTGGGCATTTGAACTTTTAGAAATGGAAGTACATAAGGAATTATATATTTAGGTTAACAGAATAATCACTGAATAAAATGTTTACCAGAAACATTATTACGTATGTTTTCTTGAAAACACTTCTAAAATACATAATAAGTAGACTTTCCTGTGTAATTAGAACATACAAACTTATCACAATCTTCATTGGAGAGTCCTGTTTTCAAGGCATTAGGGTATTAATTCTATTTTCATGGAATTATAAATGCTGGGATAGACTAATTTATACATATAGTACCTTATATTTATGTAGTATTTTAGCCTCTTAAGCAGTTTTATCCTATTATTTAAATTTTGTCTACATCAAAACTCATGTTAGAGACATGGAAACTGCAATCTAAGAATTTAAATGGCTTGCTCAAGGCCACGTGATAAGTGACAAACAGGATTGAAATCTAAGTCTCTGAGCACTTCTACAATACTCAAGAAGCATAGTTAAAAGCTTTTTGTCTCTTATGACTTCTTTTTCCTAAAGTGACATACATGGAAACACAGTATGTTAAGAGAGTTAATTGAGGTTTTTAGATGTATGAAGATATTTCAGAGAGATTATGGACTCAAGTTGAGGATTTTACCTACTAGAAAAATAATGCTAAACAAGACATAAGGGTTGACAATAACCTTCTAAAAGTTTAGACTCAAACCAATGTTTACTGATTAATTAAAATATAAACAGTATTTTACACAAGATTTTGAATACAACTTACATTAATAAAAAAAGAAAATAGTCTTTTCTTATGTATAAATATATTTATTTTGTACTTACACATTCAGGCAATTGACTTTATAGAAGCTATAGAAAAGCAAAATTCTAATCAGAAGCAGAAGGAGTATCTAATCTTTTAGATCATGCCACTAGTATCATTTAATTTAACAGTTAATTACAAGATCTGCTTACCATGTACACCTGCTATATCCTATTGCTACAATGACGAAACACTGACCTGACCATAACATCTTCTACTGGCTAGCCTAGAGGAGTTGGTGCCCAATGCAGCTGGGAGTCAAGTAAGTGAGGCTGCCAAGGCTGCCACTACTAGAAAAGTATGAGGAGATTACAATTTTATAAAATGAGAGCTCAAAATTCTGTTTAAGGTACTTTAAAATTTGGTCGTGAATTTGGCTTAGTTTACTTCCTTATTATAAAAAAAATTAAGTAAAGTGGGAACCAAAAAAATTTCCAAAGACAAATATCAAGTGAAATTTTCCTATAGGGATACATTTTAAATAACATTAAAAATTACGGTTTTTGGATTTTTTAACTAATACTGAAGGCACCTCTCTACCTACTTACATATCTGTGGTAATGGAGAGTAAACCCAGGGCATTTTTCAAGGGCTATACCACCAGTCCTTTTTATTTTTTATTTCAGATACAGGGTTTTGCTAAATTGCTCTGACTGGCCTTGGACTCGAGATCCTCCTGTCTCAGCCTCCTGAGTCTCTGGGATTACAGGTATGCACCATCACAATACAGAAGGCCTCTAACTTATATTTTAAAATCAATTCTGTCATCAGCTGGTAAAAAAACACAAACCATAAATATGCTATATTTCACTCAGATAAAAACTGATGATTTTATTAAAATTTTTGGGAGGAAAAAACCCTGTTATTCAGCACTTTGTTAATCATAAAGGTGCTGGATGTTGTGTTCACCAACAGTTACTAAAAACACAAAATCAAAGTGCTTAATGACCATGATCAAATAGAACAATCAAAGATAAAAAGGTAACTTTCCTTACAAATTGGAGGTCTAGTAAAAATATGTAGTACTCTATGAAAATTGAAAAAAAACTACAAAAACTTTACTCTTTTAAAATTCAAGTTTTATTAGAAGTTTAAAAAGCAAAGGACAGGCCTGACACTGTGGTGCACAACTGCAATCCCATCAGCTTGAGAGGCTTAGGTAGGAGGATTGTAAGTTCAAAGCCAGCCTCAGCAATTTAGTGAGAACCTGTCTCAAAATATAGAAAGAGTGTCTCAGTGGTTAAGCACCCCTGGGTTCAATCCCTGGTATCATAAAAGAAAAAGCAAAGAACAGGCTTAAGAAAAACAAAAAACAAAATAAAATCAAAATAAATCATATAATTCTAATATTTAATAATTTATTCTTGGAGTAATTTGAATATACTATATGTTTTCAAACACTTTATTCCAGGATATTCTGGCTTTATTTCCCCCCAAAGTTTACAATATTTGTCTGAGGGATTGATATTGAAGAAAGTATAGGAGGATTTTTATCGAAGGAGTCACCACTCTCTATAACTCTCCGAAGTGTTATCTGTTAAATTCCTTCTTGAAATCTAAATTCCCCATCGATCACAAAGAAAATAATTTTGTGAAGGCAATCGAATCACATGCAGACTACATCCCACCCCAAATCACCTCCTCATATCTGTGCAGGTACATTCCTCCCCTGCCAATTCCCCATTGACATGGCCCTAAAATCAAACATGATAAAAGATACATGTGCAGCTTTCTGGTAATTTTCCTGGGAGGAGAAGTGCAGTGTATGAATTACTTCAAAATTTCCCATTGCAATCCTTGTATCACTATTAAACCGTCATTATCCTGTTAACATTTATTCATTTAACCAAATATTAAGCACTTACTATATCCAAGGTAGTATGCTGGATACTCAATGATGAAGAAAACAATGAACAAAATTGAAACCACTTTCTTATAAAGTTACTATATTATTTAGAGGCAGATATACATTCTCAAAATTTCATGATTACATTTTAAATAAGTTGTAAAAAGTTACAAGTAATAAAACATCAGCTATAGATCATTTAAAAAACTGTCTAGGGGCTGAGGTTGTAGCTTAGTGGTTGAGTGCTTGCCTTGCATGCATGAGGCACTGGGTTCGATCCTCAGCACCACACAAAATAAATAAATAAAACAAAGATATTGTGTTTACCTACAACTAAGAAAAAAATAAAAATTAAAAAATAAAAAAGAAATGTTAAAAGGACTTTAAAACATTAAAAATAAACTGTCTAGTTAACCTCTCTGAAGTTTTAAAAAATCATCAATTCAGAAATTAGTGCTAGTATTTATTAGTGGCATTATGCTTACATGTCTTCAGAATCAGAAGGCCCTTCTTTAACATGCTCATCTTCAATTTCGTCTATCTCAAGATTGTCTTGATGAACATCTCCTACAGTGGGAACATCCATTAGGGTTCTGAACAGCTTTGAGAGATCTGGCAGTGAACATGTCCTCAGCATCTGAAAGAAGTTGACAGATTACTTTAAAATTAGAGTAAAAGAATTAAAGTTGAGAAAGAAAATTAAAACTAATAGTAATTTTATATATAATCATATATTTAGAACTAAAGGATCCAATGGTAACTTGCCCAAGGTTAGAACCTAGTTCTCTGAAATTCAGCTCAGTATTTTTTCACAGAGAAAACAAGTTATGATTGAATTCTAATACAAATTCACTTAAATCACCTTTAAGGGGTAGGAAGAGGTGTTTAGTTATATAAGTGAACTGGAAGTAGAAATCTATCAGGAGTCAGGGAGTTCTAGAAATTGCCCATTCTCTCCTTATCACTCATGGCTTATGCTGTCCCTCTTTCATGGTATTTCTAGGTGGTCTTCTCACCTTTCTATGGTCATCTCTCCTCATATTGTCTTGCTCAAATTCTGGAGCAAATTCTCTTAGGAGTGGATACGCACAATTACACATAACTGTATCACTTAATCATAGGAGTTGCTGGCTAGCTAACATTGGTTAAACCTGGGGCCTCAAATCAGTGTCAAGAGAATCCTAGTAACACTTGCCTGGACATGGGCTCTGAATAGAGCCTGCCCACTCAAATGGAAGGCTGGAAGAACAAGCACTTTGATGTCAGTGCTGAGAGTCACTTATAACAGAAAAGAGAAGGCACTCAGCCAACTATGTTGAGAAAAACACAGTTCACAGTTGAGGTGTTGAAAATTTAAATTTGTGATGGATAAGACCAGGGATAACAGGCATAGCCTCTGTTCACCAACCTTTCAACAATGAGAATGTGACAAATAGACAGGGATATGAAACAAATAACCACATACTTAAGTCTCTGGACTGGGTTAACACTAAGGAATTCATGAGGTTTGAAACTTGACTACTAAGGCCCTGATAAGAACTCTACACCAGATGGAAGACATTGAAGAAAACACAATGTTTAGCATATTAATGAAAATTTATATACTTGGCCAATTTTATTAGTACAATCTGTTTTTGAGAATGATGAAGGATAGATTTCCATTATTTGAACATAATTTACATATTATAGCACTCAAGGGAAAAATGGTTTTGAACTATAAATTGGCAAAGATGGTAAAGATGATATACTGCTTTTTAAAGCATTTAATAATAGTACTGAAGTTATTTCTTTTGCTGATTTTCTACTGCCAGCAGAATTTACATTTGACTTGTTTATTATGGTTTTAACCATGTATATTATGAGCCAGAGGCATGCAAAATAGGCACCCAGTAACAATTTCCTTAGCTAATTACTAATCAACAGAAATAAATAGCATATATGCGTTGTATACCTAAATTTGAGGGGATTATATGAAAGGATATGATAAACTGAGAAAAATCTGAGCTAGCCCTGGTAAAGTAATCTCCTTCTACTAATTAAAATAATCTTCATAACATATCATAAAATAATATAGTCAGAACAAAATTTAAGTGGTCATGTAATTTGACAACCTATCTCTTGAACAGGCTTATATTAAGCCACTAATCCAAGAGCCATCAGTAGGAAAAACCCTTTATGTCTACATAAAAGTATGATACATTTTATTTTCTTATTTTTATTTTTTTAGAATTTAACCTTTATTTTATTTAATCGAACCCAGGGTCTCACCCGTGCTAGTCAAGCACTTTACCATTGAGCTACAACCCTAGCTTGATACACTTTAAGTATGATCTTCATCTTTAGTCACAAAAATTTTATGTAAGGACCCTTCTTTATTTATTTATTTTTTTATTGGTTGTTCACAACATTGCAAAGCTCTTGACATATCATATTTCATACATTAGATTGAAGTGGGTTATGAACCCCCAATTTTACCCCAAATGCAGATTGCAGAATCACGTCGGTTACACATCCACTATTTTACATAATGCCCTATTAGTAATTGTTGTATTCTGCTACCTTTCCTATCCCCTACTATCCCCCCTCCCCTCCCCTCCCATCTTCTCTCTCTACCCCATCTACTGTAATTAATTTCTCTCCTTGTTTATTTTCCCATTCCCCTCACAACCTCTTATTTGTAATTTTGTATAGCAATGAGGGTCTCCCTTCATTTCCATGCAATTTCCCTTTTCTCTCCCTTTCCCTTCCATCTCATGTCTCTGTTTAATGTTAATCTTTTCTTCCTGCTCTTCCTCCCTGCTCTGTTCATAGTTGCTCTCATTATATCAAAGAAGACATTTGGTATTTGTTTTTTAGGGATTGGCTAGCTTCACTAAGCATAATCTGCTCTAGTGCCATCCATTTCCCTGCAAATTCTATGATTTTGTCATTTTTTATTGCTGCATAGTACTCCATTGGCTCCGATCTACATATTGTGGGGTCGGGCTCCAAATTCCTTAATAGGACACCCATAGCACAAGATTTAATAACAAGAATCAACAAATGGGACTTACTTAAACTAAAAAGTTTTTTCTCAGCAAGAGAAACAATAAGAGAGGTAAATAGGGAGCCTACATCCTGGGAACAAATTTTTACTCCTCACACTTCAGATAGAGCCCTAATATCCAGAGTATACAAAGAACTCAAAAAATTAGACAATAAGATAACAAATAACCCAATCAACAAATGGGCCAAGGACCTGAACAGACACTTCTCAGAGGAGGATATACAATCAATCAACAAGTACATGAAAAAATGCTCTCCATCTCTAGCAGTCAGAGAAATGCAAATCAAAACCACCCTAAGATACCATCTCACTCCAGTAAGATTGGCAGCCACTATGAAGTCAAACAACAAGTGCTGGCGAGGATGTGGAGAAAAGGGTACTCTTGTACATTGCTGGTGGGACTGCAAATTGGTGCGGCCAATTTGGAAAGCAGTTTGGAGATTCCTGGGAAAGCTGGGAATGGAACCACCATTTGACCCTGCTATTGCCCTTCTCGGACTATTCCCTGAAGACCTTAAAAGAGCATGCTACAGGGATACTGCCACATTGATGTTCATAGCAGCACAATTCACAATAGCTAGACTGTGGAACCAATCCAGATGCCCTTCAATAGATGAATGGATAAAAAAAAATGTGGCATCTATACACAATGAGATAAAATAATTATAAATAGTGAAAAGCTGTTTTCTGATCTCAAGTCTATGTATTTTGCTGGAATTTTAGTGAATTAGAATTATATACCCCTTTCAGGAACAAGAGAAAGTTAAAAACTTTGTATTACTGTGATAATATGGTCTTCACAAACTAGTAATGGACATGGTTATAATTTGGTAGTTGTGTTGCTGTCAGACAGTGAAGTAAAAATCACATTAGCAGCCCTTTCCACAATTTAAGTGGCTGCTATCCAATAATTCAACACAGAAAATTAACTTAATAGTTATGGATGTATTTGACAAGATGTTCATCATGGCAATCCATCAGAAAGGCACTCAAACTGGACATTACTTGGGAGCATTATTGGTATTTTTAATAGCTAAGCAGGGAGACACCACGCTTTAAACACTTCAGGCCCTAATTAGGTCCACTGCGCTCTATGACAATGTTTCCACAGTGCAGAGGTGGACCACTAAATCCAGAATCACCATCAGTGCTAGTGCGTGGCAACAATGTATATTCCTAACTCTGCTCCAGATACATTAAAAGAGACACCCTTGAGTTTATAGGGCAGAACATCTGAAACATGCCAGACAATGCCCATGTTAGAGTTTAAGATTAATACTCACTCTATGGTTCAAAACAAATTGGTCATTAATCACTGCTGAATGGACCAGAAAGAAAGCTTTGTTTCTTGAAGAAGCTGTAGTTCTGATTGGTAAATCTTGAATAAAAGTGGTGTACCACCTATGCAGACTAGCATCTAGGTTAAATTATAGTCATTTTCTACTATAGCTACCAACCTTATCATTTCCTTATTTGATTCTAAGTTACAAAGACCTTTTATCAACCAGCAATATACATGCCTTTGCAGCGCCATACACCGAATAATCGTTGTTAAAAGTAAGCTTACTGCAAAATGTGATTATTTAAAAACAAAAAAGCAGCTTATTCATTTGGCAACACAGATTCCGTCTTTATGTGAACAAGATGAGGAAAACCATGACTTTAAATTTATTTTTATTTTGACCTTTTGCTAACTTCCTTTCAGGGATTTTCATTTAATCAAGTCACTACTACAACTACCTTAAGAAATATGCTATTGTATTTACAGTAGAAATGGTACTGAGATTATCATTTATCAAGTAATTATATAAAAGCCCCAAAGAGAAATCTTTTATACAGGGAAGATCCAATCAAAGCTTTCCTCATGAATGACTTATATTTTCTCTTCTTTGAGAAATATGGCAGAGTTTATAACACTTTTTACTTTGACTACTACATAAATCTTATACTGAACATTAACAACTATGTATAATAGTTGCTAGTGGCTTGCTGATTTGTAATGTATGTTCATTCTTACAATTTATGTATTTGGATATAATCTTTAATTGTTTTTGTTTGAGGCAGAGCATAAATAATGTAAAAGGAAGAGCAGTCTTTGTTCCAGGCCATCATTTATATATAGACCCTCTGATGGATGGTGGCAATCAAAGCATTATTCTTATTGCCAGTTTTACAGTGATTAACTAAACCACTAATTACTATCTTTATCAGTGCTTAGACATATAATTTGGTTTACTATCATTACATTTTGGTTTCTGCAAAAAGAACCATTTAAAGTACATTAAAAGAATGCCTTAGTATTATGATCCAAAGCACATTTCCATAACCCTAGAATTCTATAGATTTGTTTAAGGAGCCACTTATGAGGTATAGAATGGGGTAGAGGCGAGAGTGCAGGGAGGACCTGAGTAACAAAACAGTTCCTCCTTTCTCTTCCAAACATTGAGTTGCTGTATTCTGGGACAAAAAGATTTCTGAATAGCAGGAAAGGATCCCACAAATTTGAAAACTACCCCTTAAGAACAAGAATGACTGGAATCCCACTCCTTTCACACTTTAGTAACAAAGAACTTGTTGTGATACCTCAAATACACTATGCTGTTCCATGTTTCATGCCAGTTTCTTTTGCTTTAATGTTCTCTATGCCTACATCACGCACGCTTCTGCTTGAGAAACCTACCTTTCTTTGTTCTAAGGTAGAAATAATAATTACCTCTTTAGTGTTCTCCCCATTCCATGATTCATCTCTCCATTACAGTAATTACTAAAAGTGTTTTTACTTCTTTGTTCTCTCTTATAGCAATGAACACCTTATCACAAATGCAAACTCAGCACCTATCATAAAGCAGCACTTGATAAATATTGGTTGAATTAATGATAATGATTTACTTATACCCTGAAACACTTGAAAGAGATAAAGTGTGGTAGATTTAAAAAAAAATTTCCTAAAGAACTTCTTATATTACCTATAAAAGCATACTGAGGGCAGAAAGGCATAACAACATATATCTTATTTAAGACAAATCTTTTGTATACTAATTAACAATCCTCACTTTAAATGTCACAGATAAATACATTTCTAGAGGTAAAACCTTTTAGCCCAAATATTATTTTTCAAAATAATGCCTTTTAGAAATTTTTCATCTATATCAAATAATCAAAGATATTTAAGAATATACTCTTACTTTTGGTTTTTTGTAACCACAGTTTTATTTTTAACATATTTATTAATTTTTGTTCTTTTTAGTTATACATGACAATAGAGCATAATTTGACATCTTCATACAAACATGGAGTACATCTTATTCCAATTAGGATCCCAGTCTTCTAGTTGTACATGATGTAGAGATTCACTGTGGTATATTCATATATGTACATAGGAAAGTTATGTCTGAATCATTCCACTGTCTTTCCTATTCTTATCCCCCCAAAATTTATTTTTAAATTGATACATAAAAACATAAAATTTTACATATTAATAAGGTACCATGTAATATTTTAATACAAGTATACACGGTGTAGTATTTAAATCAGGCTAAACATATCTCTTCAAACATTTATCATTTTTTGTAAGAGAGACTTATGGGTATAGGGGCACTTTACCTCTGAGCTATATCCCAAGCCTTTTTCATTTTTGAGATACGGTCTCACTAAGGTGCTATGGCTAGCCTCAACTTGTGATCCTGCTGCCGCAGCCTCCCTAGTTGCTGGGATTACAGGAGTGCACCACCATAACCAGCTGTGTTTATCATTTCTTTAAAATTAAAACATTCAATATCCTTTCTTCTAGCTTTTTTTTTTGGTGTGGGGAGGGACTGGGGATGGAATCCAGGTTTTTTTTTTTTAACCCTGAGCTACATACCCAGTCCTTTTTATTTTTATTTTGAGAAGAGTCTCACTATGTGCCTTAGGGCTTCACTAAGTTGGTTGAGGCTGGCCTCAAACTTGCAATCCTCCTGCGTTAGCCTCCAAGTTGTAGGGATTACAGGCATGTACCACCACGCCTGGCTTTCTTCTGGCTTTTTGAAATGCATAGTATATTATTATTATTTATAAGAATATAGTTTAAAGTCAATATAATGAGTGAAGCTGAAAAGCTAATACATACTATATCAGAGTTTCTTGCATCTGTTAAAATAGCATGTCCTATAACTAGGACATGATAACCTGATGACCATGATGATGACACCTAACTTTACTGAGCCCTTATATAATATAGGTGCTTTACTTATTTTATTCTTTCAATGATTCTCTGAGCAAGGGATTGTTATTATGCCTACCTTACATATGCGAAAGTAAGGCACTTAAATCACACAACTATAAGTCTTCAGCTAGAATATGAACTAAGTGATTTGACTTCTTACTTTTTAAACTATGTACATATTTGATGTTTATTTACTTTTTTATTTATTAAAAATATCTAGGCCATGGTGGGTAGTAAATATATGTGTAAAAATCCATATAGTTATGTATAATAAATAAGGTTCTTAACCTGAAGAGCATCACATTCTATTGAAGGACAGACAATAAACAAATGAGTAAACGAAATTACACTTTGAAATGCTGCTATAGGAGTTGTGGCTCAGTGGTGGAGCACTCGCCTAGCACATGCGAGGCCCTGGGTTCGATCCTCAGCACCACATATAAATAAATAAAATAAAGGTATTGTGTCCAACTACAGCTAAAAAATAAATATTAAAAAAAAGTTAAAAAAAAGAAATAGCTGCTATAAAATAAGTAAGTAATGGATGGAAATTACTAGGAATGGAAATGGAGTCAAGGTCCTATTGATAAACATATATTTGAGAAATGAAACTCAAAAGGCAATAATGAGTCAAAATTAAGAGAACAAAAAGAAGCTCCTTCCAGACCAAGATAATGGCAGCACAAAGTCCCTAATTCGGGAAAGGATTTGATGTATCAGAGGAAAAAAAGGAAAAGAGAGTGAGAGGTTCTGAGTTGAGGAAGAGATAGTAAATGCCATATCAAACCTGTAGATGATGGTAAAGAGTTTGAATGTAATTATAAAAGCAGTGGAAAACCTCTGAAGTCTAAACATGTCAGTGAATTAATGATTCATAATATTAAAAATCAATTCTGGTTTGTAATTTGGACAATGGATTTCAGATAGGCATGAACTGAGGGAGATTAGTTAAGAGACAACTGCTTGATTTATGGAACAGATAAATGATCTGTAAGAGAGAGGGGAAGAAATAAAGTTATTAGCATTGAAACGATATTTAATGTCAGGGATTACCTAGGGAAAATAAATTACTTGGAGACTTCCTGCTCTAGACACAACGAAACAAGGACCAGACCCAACCGCCCACCAAAACAACTAGAAAGCTGGACAAAATACCTGAAGCATAGTTCAGAGACTGAACAACAGACAGGCAAGAATGATCCCTTACTTTTCCACTAAACTGGCCTTCTGTTTGGAGGAAAATATCTGTACTCTGTGTGTAGCCTTGCTGGATCAATGAAATAAACTTCAGAAAGGAGAGAGTTTCATTGAAAAAAAAAAAAAAAGCTGGACATGGTGGCACACAACTGTAAGCCCAGATGCTTGAGAAGCTGAGGCATCAAGAGGTCAAGGCTGGCCAATGTGGTGAGACCTTGTCTCAAAAATGAATGAATGAATGAAAAAAGAAAAGGCTGGAATACATTCCTAGCAAGTGTGAGGCCCTGAGTACTCAGGAAAATCCAAAAACCCTGCAGAAAATTCATAACAAGGTAACTGGCAGTTTTTCTGAGTTGCTGAAGAAGAATAGGTTGTATATGTATAGAGTTGCCTGAAACTTTACAGGGCCAGGCAAAAATAACTGGGGCCCTGTAGGTTGAACTCATGCAGATAGAGAAAATGATTAGCTCTAACCAAGAGAAGGGGGTTTTCCTCAGTGATCACCTGGGTATATAGTGGAGGTCTCAAAGGGTCACAGGTCATAGGGTAATAGCTTTAAAGACAAGATGACTATATATCTGTCCCAGCAAAGCTGAAAAACAAAGTCTGAAAGTATAAAATAAATTCAAAAGTAAATAGATGTTAAAAAAAGCCCAACATATTTTAAAGAAAGAAAATAAAACCCAGCAATATAATATTTACAAGGTTGAGCTTCAAATAAAGAATTACAAAACATGTCACAATGCAGGCAAAAAATGGCCCATAGCCAGTAGAAGATTAAATCATCTACTGATCCACAGTCAGTAGAAATGGAGATACATCTTTTACCTCTTTTGTTGTTTCCCAAGTATTTTATTTTATCTTTTTTGAGGCTATTGTAAATGGGGTAGTTTTCCTTTCTGAGGATTTGTCACTGACATACAGAAATGAATTTGATTTATGGGTGTTGATTCTATATCCTGCTACATTGCTGAATTGATTTATTAATTCTACAAGTTTTCTGGTGGAACTTTTTGGGTCTTCTAGGTATAGACTCATATCATCAGCAAATAGTGCTAATTTGAGTTCTTCTTTTCCTCTGTGTATCCCTTTCTTTCATCTAATTGTGCTGGCCACTGTTTCAAGAATTATGTTAAATAGAAGTGGTAAAAGAGGGCATCCCTGTCTTATTCCAGTTTTTAGAGGGAATATCTTCAATTTTTCTCCATTTAGAATGATGTTGGCCTGGGCCTTAAGAAAGAAATCAAAGAAGACCTTAGAAGATGGAAAGATCTACCTTGCTCTTGGATAGGCAGAATTAATATTATCAAAATAACCATACTACCAAAAGCATTATACAGATTTAATGCAATTCTGATTAAAATCCCAGTGGCATTCCTCATAGAAATAGAAAAAGCAATCATGAAATTCAATCTGGAAAAATAAGAGACCCAAAATAGCTAAAGCAATCCTTAGCAGGAAGAGTGAAGCAGGTGGCATCACTATATCAGTCCTTAAACTATATTACAGAGTAATAGTAACAAAAACAGCATGGTATTGGCACCAATTAGACTCATAGACCAATGGTACAGAATAGAGGACACAGAGACTAACCACAAAATTACAATTATCTTATATTAGACAAAGGTGCCAAAAACATGTATTGGAGAAAAGATAGCATCTTCAACAAATGGTGCTAGTAAAACTGGAAATCCATATGCAACCAAATAAAATTAAACCCCTATCTCTCACCATGCACAAAACTCAACTCAAAATGGATCAAAGACTTAGGAATAAAATAGAAGAAAAAGTAGGCCCTAATCTCTATCATGTGGGATTAGGACCCAACTTCCTTAAAAAGACTCCTATATCGTAAGAATTAAAACCAAGAATCAATAAATGGGATAGATTCAAACTAAAAAGTTTCTTCTAGGCAAAAGAAATTATCTGAGAGGTGAATAGAGAGCCTACATCTTGGGAGCAAATTTTTACTCCTCACACATTAGAGCACTAATCTCTAGGGTATATAAAGAACTCAAAATGGGGTTGGGGTTGTGGCTCAGGGGTAGAGTGCTCACCTAGCACGTCCAAGACACCCTGGGTTCTATCCTCAGCACCACATTAAAAAAATAAATAAATAAAATAAAGACATTGTGTCCATCTTACAACTAAAAAATAAATAATAATAAAAGAAAGGAACTCAAAAAGCTAAACACCAAAAAAAAAAAAAAAAAAAAAAAAACCTCCAAATAACCCAATCAATAAATGGGCCAAGGACCTGAACAGATTCTTCTCAGAAGATGATATACAATCAATCAACAAATACATAAAAAAATGTTCATCACAGCTAGCAATTAGAGAAATGCAAATCAAAACTACTCTAAGATTTCATCTAACTCCAGTCAGAATGGCAGCTATTATGAATACAAACAACAATAAGTGTTAGCGAGGATGTGGGGAAAAAGATCCACTGTTGGTGGGATTGCAAACTGGTGCAGTCAATACGGAAAGCAGTATGGAGAAAAAATGATGAGTAAACTTGAACACATATAAATGGAATCAACCCACAATGAAACACAAAGAGAAAAAAGACTTAACAACAAAATGACCACAATCTCAGAAAACTATGAAAGTACGGAAGTAGTCTAACATCTATGCAATACTTCCTGTATGTGGATGTAACTCAATGGTAGAATGCTAAAAAAAAAAAAAAAAAAAAAAAAAGGCAGACTGACTAGCCAACAAATTTTTTATTTGATTAAAACTATGACCCATAGGGCCATCAGACCCCAAGCAGGATAAAAACACCCCTCCCCACAAAACCCCCCCCAAAACCTTACCAAAGTGTTTCAGAGTCAAATTGCTAGAAACTAATGAGAAAAAAATTTTAAAAGAAGCCAGAGGGAAGAAGAAACATTACATATAAAAAAGGAAGATAAAAAGACGGGCTGGGGTTGTATAGGCTCAGCAGTAGAGTGCTCGTCTAGCATGTGCGGTGCCCTGGGTTCAATCCTCAGCACCATATAAAAATAAATAAATAAAATAAAGGTATTGTGTCCATCTACAACTAAAAAATAAAAAAAAATAAAAAAATAAAAAAAGAATCACAAGCCAGGCATGGTGGCTCATGCCTGTCTGTAATCCCAGGGGTTTGGAAGGCTAAGGGAGGACTGTAGCCAATTGGTACAGCCAATATGGAAAGCAGTATGGAGATTCCTTGGAAAATAGGGAATGGAACCACCATTTGACCCAGTTATCCCTCTCCTTGGTTTATACCCAAAAGACTTAAAAACAGCATACTATAGGGACAGAGCTACATCAATGTTTATAGCAGCACAATTCACAATAACTAAACTGTGGAACCAATAGATGCCCTTCAGTAAATGAATGGATAAAAAAAAAAAAAAACATGTAGCATATAAACATAGAGTTCAGAGTCAGTCTTAGCAACTTAGGGAGGCCCTAAGCAACTGAGTGAGACCCTGTCTCTAAATACAATATAAAAAAGGGCTGGTGATGTGGCTCAGTAGTTAAGTACCCTTGGGTTCAATCCCAGCACCTAAATAAATAAATAAATAAATAAATAAATAAATAAATAAATAAAAACAAATACAAATTTCCTGTCAGAAATAATAGAACTTAGAAGACAATTTAATTAACATATGTGTTTTTAAGAGATTAAAACTCAACATTAAAAAAAGCAGCCAATAAGAAATATTACCAAACAGATAAAAATTCCTTTTGAAAACTATACTTGCCTTTGGATTGTTTGCATCAAAAAGACCAGTTGAAAGTCCAATCAGCAAGGAATTCTTGTTTTTATTCCTTGGTGGTGAATCAGAGTGAGAACGAAGTGGAATGGATTCCTCTGGTAAACACTGAATTGACTGACCTTGAGAGTCTAAATTCAATTGTTCAGAATGAACCACTTTATGGAAAAATGGTTCTGGTTGTATAGATTTATCTATATCACAATTAGAGTGCTGAGAATCATCTATTCCAGGTTCTAGGGTATAAAGGAGAGATTATGTAATCAGTCTGAACAGTACTTAAATAAAGCTTTAAATGATTTTGACAAGGCATAGTATTTAACAAGAATTATATAAAATAAACTCACATCTATTGGGAAAACAAAAAATTTGTGAGTATGTTATCTTCTAAATAATCTTTATTATTATTATTATATTGGAAGTCCTAAAATATAGACACAGATCCAAGCAAACGTGAAAAACACACTTAACAGTGGATTAGGTATTCATATTTTTTTCAGTTTATCTTTGTTCTTATAGAAGAAAATTACACTTCTCATATTTTAAGTAAAATATGAGATAAAAGAGAATAAAAGAGAAAAATTTATTAATGTCCTTAGTATGTTGGTTTAGTTTTCACAAGGAATTCTTTCCATAAATACTCAATAAAATAATTTAATAATAATTTTTCCTGCCTATTTTGTTATAAAATCCAGGTTTATGAATGCAGATTCCAATGCTTTACACATACTACATTTTAATGCTAAGTGAAGTTAGCCAATCCCAAAAAACCAAATGCTGAATGTTTTCTTTGATATAAGGAGGCTGATTCATAGTGAGATAGGGAGGGGGAGCATGGGAGGAATAGATGAACTCTAGGGTAGAGGGGTTGGAGGGGAAGGGAAGTGGTATGGGGTTATTAATGATGGTGGAATGTGATGATCATTATTATCCAATGTACAGGTATGAAGAAACAAATTGGTGTGAATATACTGTGTATACAACCAGAGATATGAAAAATTGTGCTCTATACATGTAATAAGAATTGTAATGCATTCCGCTGTCATATATAAAAAAATGACCATGATGACTGATAAGGAATGTTCTGTATGTATATATTGTCCAAATGAAACAAGTTGGTGTTAACCTTTCAGAAAGAAATCAGACTAATGCAATGATACTTACCTGTATGACTCTCACTAAAGTGGTCCACATTTCTCAGGATCCCATCCTTAGAAACTTCATTTTGTTGAATGGCTTCCCTATCTTCCAATCTGCCATAAATGGGTACACCAGTTCAAAAACATAGTTTACCAGAAATAAAAGTGTTCTAATATAAAGAAAACAGAACTCAAATTCATTAGCATCCTGTGATCTCTCTTTCAAATATTTTTCTCACTTTTATATATATTTTTTCTTATAAGCATACCATATGTTTCACTTTGTTCAAACTCTATCATTAATCATTCATATACTCTGAGAATTCAAACTGATACAACCCCTGGGAAAAAAAAAATAACTGAATTACAAATGCAATCTGTAAAAGTGCAATTGACCCAGCAATAATATTACTGTATTTTTATCTTACAGATACACAAAAAATTTCTTTATGTAAAATATTATTCATTGCAACATTATTTGCAATATTGCTAAATGTCTATCAAGCAGAAGACTTGATGAGTTAGAGTATCCATATAGTGAAATACAAAAGAGGAGGAAGTCGTTTTTATGTACTAATATGAAAATATTTCTCATATGTATTAGTGACTAAAAATAAACAAGGTAAAAAATATTACCTTATATTCGTAACTATATTTAAAAAGGAAGGAAGAGTGTATATTTATTTATTTATTTATTTAAAGAGAGAGAGAGAGAGAATTCTTTAATATTTATTTTTTAGTTCTCGGCAGACACAACATCTTTGTATGTGGTGCTGAGGATCAAACCCAGGCTGCACGCATGCCAGGCAAGCGTGCTACCACTTGAGCCACATCTCCAGCCCATATTTTTGTTTACACATATCTAAAATTATCTGAAGGAAGAAAAGAGTGGAAATTGGTTGGATAGAAATAGAGGCAGGCAAGAAATTTTATTATATTTCTTCAAATACTTTATGCACTTGTTAATTTCTGAACCATGTGAATATCTATTAAGAAATTAAATTAGGGCTGGGGTTGTGGCTCAGTGGTAGAGGGCTTGCCTAGAATGTGTGAGGCACTGAGTTCGATTTTCAGCACCACATATAAATAAATAAAGTTCACTGACAATTAAAATAAATTTTTAAAAGAAATTAAATTATTTTATGAGGTATTGTAATATTAGGATATTAAATTACAATATTAGGTCATTACAGTATTTTTTTTAAAGTATTATAAAAGGGTCTTGAAATGTAAGAAAAAAGATACAACATACTTAGTTTCCTTTGTCTCTTTTTCCTCACTAATCCACACATCAGTAACAATACAAGGCAAGCTCCCATCTTTGTTTTTCCTACTTGGTTCCTGTAGAACTTCTGTTTCCAAATCAGGTTCTGCAAAGGAAAAACAGAATAAGAAATGGGTCAAAGCACAGTTTGTTGAAAGAATATGAATAAACATTTAGAAAATATTACTATTTTTAGACTAATATATTAATTATAATAGAAAAATCAAATATTTTATCTGTTAGTTTTTATCTTTGTTATTGTATTAACTCTATTTCTGAAAAGACACATTAATTTTTCAGCCTTTTCACTATAATAAAAATATTCCAAATAAGTATTTTTCATTACATAAAAATTTTCTCTTTATTAAAATTTTAGTAATATGTAAACTGGTTTAAAGAAGGTATAAAAACTAAGTGAAAGAATATGGACATCTGTGGTAATAAGTATGTAAGAATATACTATGATATCACAGAAGAAATTTAAATCTTAAAATCTTTCAACAATTGGGGCCAAGGTTGTAGCTTAGTGGTAGAGCGTTTGCCTTGCATGTGTGAGGCACTGGGTTCGATCCTCAGCACCATATAAAAATAAATAAATAAAATAAAGATAGTACCCATCTACAACTAAAAAAAACATTAAAAAAAAAATCTTTCAACAACCAAAACAGGGGAAAAAAAAAAGGAGTAGAACTATTACCTGGATTTTTCTAAGGATACAGAGAATGTAACTGGAGTGCACTAAATCCTCCTACACTTTCAAACAACTAATAACTAGGGTGCTGCTTCTATTGTAGGCCTCCTCTCTGACACTAAGACCATTTTGACACTCCACCCTCATGGCCTTACTACCTCCCAAAGGCTGCACCTCCAAATAGTATCACATTGGGGATTAGATTTCAACATGGAATTTTTGAAGAACATACATACACACACACACACATACACCATAACAAGTATTAGTAACTATGACTCTAATGAATAAAATTATTTAAGTTACTGTGGTGAATTAACAATGGTCACAGAATGCAAAGGTCTTTAACATTCTTCTTATCTAGAGTGAGCTGTGTTTCTCTTACTCTTTGATTTTGGTTGGCTCTGTGATTGCCTTGACTACTTGAATACAGTGGGAGTGATGCTGTGCCAATTTCAGGCTAAATCTTTAAGAGAACTGGCAGTTTCTGCTTGGCATCTGGAAGCCTAAGCCATCATGAAAGAAATTCAACAACTTTGGAAAAACCATATGGCAATGCTCTAAGATTAAAATGAAAAAAGGGGACCCAACTGAGCCCCACCAAGAAGATAGGCACAAGAACAATGTCTTCTTGCACCTTTCAGATAAGCCCAGCTGATGGTTGAACACCAGTGAATGATATCAGTTGATGCCACATGGAGCAGAAGAACCTTCCCAATTCCTGACTCATAAATGTATGAGATAAAATAAAATAGCTGTTTTAAGCTAAGTTTTAGGAATAATTTGTGTTATAGCAATTGAAACAATTATATATCTGAAAGTTGGTGCAGATATAAAAGCTTAAAACACGTGCACTGGCTTTGGGGCTCAGCAGCAGGCATAAGTTGGAAGGGCTTCATAAAGATTGCTGATGGGAGACTGGCCAGTAGAAAAATGCTAGTGGAGGCTGGAGAAAAAGGGATTCTTGCTACACAGAAACAGGAAACTTGGTACCTACAATAATAAGGAGGATAGAAAAGAAACTTTATGGATTTAGTGACCTAATTAAGGAGCTAGCTATCAATGCTGAACATTGAAGGTACTAGCTAACTTCTGTTACCAGCCTTATCAGAGTAGAAGATAACAGCTTAATTGAAGAAAAAAACTCTTTAAATTATGAACAGAATTTAGAAAAGATACAGAGGGCCCAGAATAATTCCTTTCAGGTAGCAAAAGCATTTCAAAGGAAGACACAACCTCATGACAAAGAGTTAATATAGGGCAGTAAAATGTGGCCTCATGGCAAAGAAGAAGTCAAGGGTAAGACCATAAGCTCTTCTGTTTTGGCACAGGAATATTAAGACATACCTTACAGACCCTTTTTGCTGCACAAAAGGATTTATAAAGACTAAAGAGTACTGTCTCAGAGCAACTTCATAGACAAAAAAAAGTTCTACTTGTGTATGCACACCAGCTCAGACTGAAAGGAACAACTGTTCAGAAAAGAACCCTTGAGGGGGCTGGGGATATAGCTCAGTTAGTAGAGTGCCTGCCTCCTATGCACAAGGGCCTCAGTTGTATCCCCAGCACTACAAAAAAAAAATAAAAAATAAAAAAATAAAAAAAATAAAAAGGTCCTTGAGGGCATCAGTGTTTGGTGCCATGAAAGCAGGCTAACAGTGCTTCTGGCCGGATGTCAGAATTTCCATCAACCAATGGCAACTATGTGCTTCCCTTTTCCCTGGTTTTGAAAAGAAGTCTTTAGGCCTGTCTCACCATTTAATGTTGATATGTAGAAGGCAGTTAAATTGACTTTTTAACTTACAGGTCTCCAGATTGAGAATACTTGAGGAATGGTACCCAAGAAAACTCAACATAGGGGCCTGACTCTTCTAGCATCACCCTTTGGCTCTGAGCTGTCATAATGAGACGAGGCTTTGAGAGGGCTGAGCATATTTTGCACATGGGAATAATGTAAAAATTTGAAGGCAGAGGGCAGACTATGGCAGATTAAATATGGCTACAAATTCTTTAAAGCTCTTATCTTTGAAAAGTGATTCCTGTTTTCCCTGTGCTGGTTTTGACCAAGGGAGCATGACAGAAGTGATATTGTGCCAATTCTCTGACTAGCTTTTCAGAGAACAAGCAGCTTTCACCTCAGCATCTGTGAGATGGCTGCAAATTCTTTAACACTCTTCCCTTGGGAAGTGGGTCCTGCTTATCTCTCTTTGAATCTAGCTCTGGGCCCTTGAAAACAAGTCAGACTACCTTACTAGAAAGAGTCACAGAATGGCCCTGAGATTCCATGGAAAGGGAGGGAGGCCCATCTTAATTCAGCCTTCTAGCTGCACCTTACAAGACAGCAATAAAGCCATCTTGGATCCTTTAGATGGCCTCACTGCCAGCTGAATACCATACCAAGGGATCTTTCAAATAAGGGAACATGAATTGGAAAAAATCATCTGAGCCAAGCTTTAATTCAATCTCTGACACATAAGATAATAAACCATGGCCAGTATAAAATAAAAGTATAAAAACAGCAAACTTAATTTGAGGTGAATTATCCAAACATATATACGAATCTCGATAATCTGTTTATAAAGAAGAGATTTAAGTATGAGTAAATCAAATCTAGCTTATTTTGAGGTATTAAAACATACCTTCTATATTTCCTTCTAGTTTCATTGATATCTGTGGAGATGCCTCACTAAACTTAGGACTTTTTGTATCGATGGAAGAGTCAACAGAAGCTGATGGATTTATTTCATGTGAAACACATTGTATTGTTTCTTCTCCAATAATTAAGGGTGTGTATTTTTCTCCTTCAGAAGAAATCTCTGTAGAAACAAAAAATGAAAAATTATGCTCTCAAAATGATTTTAATTTTATTTGTTATAACTTTTAGAGCTAGGTTAAAAAATGCATTCTTCCAATAGGTACCTATTAATTAAATTCTGCTATTGACTAGAAATTAATAAATAATAAGATACATGATGGTCAAATTTTATTTCAATTGTATATGATTTCTAGGGTGGTTAACAAGGTTGACATTCTTTTTTTTTTGTTTTTTGGGTGAAGTAAATACATGTATATCAGAATAGCATTTTAAAAATTAACTAATTGTTTTTGTTCATATGTAAAACTACTAGTTACTTTTAATTGCTCAGAAGCTCTTTATACTGTTAACTCATGGCAGGAGAGAATGGATTCATCACATATTAACTTATTGCAGTTGTCTACCCTCAAGGTATTCTTCTTCATTTATTGAACATTTTATTTTCTGACTCACCGTCTTTCCAATACTAATTCTGTCATAACTAATTAGACAATGTCTATATTTGCAACAACAATCCTTCTAATATCTACACATAGTTCGCTGAATTTCACTGTACCTCTATCTTCACTCTAACTTGGTCACTCCATCGGTCAAATCAAGGAGATTTTATCATAAATTACAGTTCCTGAGAATTTCCAGTTTTAAGTTCTACACTCTCCAGTCTCTAATATTCTATTTTTGTAGTTATCTCCCTCAACTATTTCAACTCTGAAAATATTTTTACCCTGCAGTTGCCTACAATGCACTGATCCTGCCACATCTTCCTTCTTCATCATCCCCATTAAGATCCATTTAAAGGTCATCATTACAATTTTTTTTTTGCATACACCCTCAACTCATTGTACTCACTTTATTGTACTCAAGTGGCAAAAAACCCATTTCTACATATATGCATTTGTGTGCCTACCATATCTGCAACACCTGGCTGAAATGCTTGGAGAAAATGAGAGATCCATGCTCATTGGCCTCAGTTTCAATTTATCATTCTACATGTGGTTTGGATATGGTTTTGAAGACTCAAGTATTGAAAACCTTCAGAGGTAAGTGTTAAAGTGGTTAAATGTTAAATGGTGGTGGGACCTATAGACGTAAAGGATAAGGAGAGGTCACTGAGGGTCTGCCTCTGGAAGGAATTGGTGTGGTATGCCTGATATCCATGTCAAAATAGTTCTTCCTTAATTTTTTTAAATTTGTTATTTTTAGTTATTTTAGTTATTTTTAGTTATGCATGACAGTAGAATGTATTTTGACATATTAAACATATGTGGAGTATAACTTCCCATTTTGTGGTTGTACATGATATAGAGATACACTGTCATGTATTCATATATGAACATATTCATATATGAACAGTTATTTTCACTTCATTCTATGGTTTTCATATTCCCATCACCCTCTCTTCCCTTAATTCCCCTTTGATTAAAATCTAATGAATTTTTATTCTTCCCTCACCACCACCCTTATTGTTTATTAGCATCCGCATATCAGAGAGACCATTAGACTGTTGGTTTTTTGGGATTGGTTTATTTCATTTAGCATAATATTCTCCAGCTCCATCCATTACCAGCAAATGCCATAATTTCATTCTTCTTTATGGCTGAGTAATATTCAATGTGTGTGCGTGTGTGTGTGTGTGTGTGTATATATATATTTTCACATTTTCTTTATCCATTCATCTGTTAAAGGGCACCTATCTTTTGTGAATTGACCTGCTATAAATACTGATGTGGCTACCTTACAATAGTATCTTGATTTTTAAATTACTTGAGTACACGCTGAGGAGTGGGTTAACTGGGTCAAATGGTGGTTCCATTCCAAGTTTTATGAGGAATCTCTTTTTTTCTTTTATGAGAAATCTCTGCTTTCCAGAGTGGTTGCACCAATTGTCCAACCAGCAACGGATGAGTGTACTTGTTTCTGCACATCCAATTTACTGTTGCTGGTACTCTTGATTACTGCCAATCTGCCAGGAATGAGAGGGAATCTCAGTGTAGTTTCAATTTGCATTTTTCTAATTGATAGATGTTGCACTTTTTTTCATATATTTGTATTTCTTTTGTGAAGTGTCTTTTCAGTGCCTTTTCCCGTTTATTGACTAGGGTACTTGTTCTTTTGGTGTTAAGGCTTTTGAATCCTTTATATATCCTAGAGATTAATGCTCTATCTGAGGTCCAGGTGACAAAGATTTTCTCAGATTCTGGAGGCTCTCTTGTCATGTTCTTGATTGTTTCATTTGCTGTGAAGAAGCTTTTTAGTTTGATAACATCCCATTTATTGATTCTTGATTTTACTTCTTGTGTGCTTCGAGTCTTGTTGAGAAGTTGGTGCCTAAGCTGATATGATGGAAAGTTGGGCCTAAATAATCTAGTAGGAGCAGGTTCTCTGGTCTAATGGCCAGGGCCTCAATCCACTTTTGAGTTTTGTGCAGAGTGAGAAATAGGGGTCTAATTTCATTTTGCTACATAGAGACTTCCAGTTTTCCCAGAATCATATGTTAAAGAGGCTATCTTTTCTCCAAAATAGGTTTATGGCATCTTTCTCTAGTATGATTCTGTGTCTTCTATTGTGTTTCATTGGTTTTCATTCTATTTTGGTTCAAAAACCACACTGTTTTTGTTACTGTAGCTCTGTAGTATAATTTAAGGTCTGGTGTAGGGCATGGCTGCCTGCTTCCTGGTCTTGAGGCCGCACATGTGGCTGGGATGGCTTTTGGCGATCAGCCAGGAGGCGGTGCTGTGGGGGGGTGATGGAGGAGGCGGACCACATCCAGGAGAGGTCCAGGACTCTTCTGCCTTTGTGGACAGCTCATTCCTTCCCTTGTAGACTATGAGATGGGTGTACACGTGAACTTGCTCCACCCCTCTGACCTTTATTCTGATTGGCTCCTGTGCAATATATAAGCTGTGTGTACTTCCTCATTAAACGAAATCCTGCTTTGACTGTTCTCCCTGGCATGTCTGATTGTCCTCTGGCAAGGGAGGGCTGGGTGTGGGTGGCCAGTCGACCTTTACCTTTCTTGGCTCGTCCTGGTCAGGGCGTGCTTTCCCTGCTTCTCCCGCCAGTCAGGAGGAGATGGGGGGCTAAAAACCCCCACAGTCTGGTATTATGATGCCTCCTGTTTCACTTTTCTTGCTAAGGATTGCTTTGGCTATTCTGAGCCTCTTATTTTTCCAAATGAATTTCATGACTGCTTTTTCTATTTCTGTGAAGATTGTCATTGGGATTTTAATAGGAATTGCAATAGATCCTTATAAGCCTTTTTGTAGTATGGCCATTTGACAATATTAATTCAGCTTATCCAAGAACTTAGGAGATCTGTCCATCTTCTAAGATCTTAATCAATGTCTTTCTTTAGTAGACTATGGTTCTCATTGTAGAGATCTTTCACCTCTTTTGATTGATTCCTGTATATTTTATTTTTTCAAGACTATTATGAATGGGATAGTTTTATTAATTTCTCTTTCAGTTGATTCATCACTCATATATAGAACACAATTGATTTATGGGTGTTAATTTTATATCCTGTACTATGCTGAAAAAATTTATGAGTTCTAGAAACTTTCTGGTTATTTTTTGGGGGGGTCTTCTAAATATAGAATGTCGTCAGCAAATAGGGATAGTTTGAGTTCTTCTTTTCCTATTCATAGCCCTTTAATTTCTTTCTACTTTCTAATTGCTTTGGCTAGGGTTTCAAAAACTATGCTGACTAGAAGTGGTGAAACATGGCATCCCTGCCTTGTACCAGTTTTTAAAAGGGAATGTTTTCAATTACATTTTTTAATTTAGACTGATGTTGGCCTTGGATTTAACATATATATCTTTTACAATGTTTAGGTATATTCTTACTATTCCAAGTACTTCTACTGTTTGGAGCAAGAATGGAAGCTGAATTTTGTCAAATTATTTTTCTGCATCTATTGAGATAACCATGTGATTCTTACCTTTAAAGTGTATTGATGTGATGAATTATGTTTATTGATTTCCAGATGTTGAATCAACCTTGCTTCCCTGGAATGAACCCCACCTGATTATGGTGCACTATCTGTTTAATATGCTTTTAAATGCAATTTGCCAGTATTTTCTTAAAATTTTTAAAATCTATGTTCATCAGGGATATTGGTCTGAAGTTTTCTTTCCTTGATGTGTCTTTGTCTGGTTTTGGTATCAGAGTGATACCAGCATTGTACAACAAGTTTGGAAGGATCCCTCTTTTTCCATTTCATGCAATAATTTGAGGAAGATTGGTGTTAGTTAGTTCTTTGAAGGTCTGGTAGAACATGGCTGAGAATCTGTCTGGTCCTGAGGTTTTCTTTGTTGGTAAGCTTCTGATAGTGTTTTCAATTTCACCGTTTGAAATTGATCTGTTTAAATTTTCTATATTCTCCTGATTCAATTAAGGTAGGATATAGGTCTCTCAAAATTTGTTGATTATCTTCATGATTTTCCATTTCATTTGAGTATAGATTTTCAGAGTAGTTTTTGATGAATGTTGGTATTTCAATGGTGTCTGTGTGGTATTTACATTTTCATCACACAATTTAGAAATTTGAGATTACACTCTCTTTCTCCTTGTTAACCTGGCTAAGGATTTGTCAATTTTATTTATTTTTTCAACCAACCAACTCTTTCTTTGGTCAGCTTTTTTAAATTGCTCTGTTTTATTTCAAGTTCTTTTGATTTCAGCTCTGATTTTAATTATTTCCCATCTTCTACTGCTTTGGGTGTTGATTTGTTCCTCTTTTTCTAGAGCTTTGAGATGTAATGTTAGGTTACTTATGTGGTGATTTTCTACTCGTTTAATGAGTGGACTCAATGCAAGGAACTTTCCTCTTATAACTGCATTCACAGTGTCCCAGAGATTTAGATATTTTTTGCTATTCTCATTTGCCTCTAAGTATTTTTATTTTTTTATTTCATTTCTGATTTCTTCTGGTATACATTGGTCACTCAATAGCATATTATTTAGTCTCCAGGTGTTAGAGTAGCTTCTATTTTTTATTTTATTGTTGGTTTCTAGTTCCATTCCATTATGATCATATAAAATGCAAGGTATTATCTCTATTTTTTTAATTACCTAAGAGTTGCTTTGAGGCCTAAGATATGATCTATTTTAGAGAAGAATCTGTGTGCGGCTGAAAAGAAAATGTATTCAGTCATTGATGGATGAAATATTCTATATATGTCTGTTAAGTCTAAATTATTAGTTGTGGTTTTTACTTCTATAGCTTCTTTAGTCAGTTTTTGTTTGAAGGATCTATCCAACGATGAGAAGTACATTAAAGTCACCCAGTATTATTGTGTTATGGTCTATTTCGTTTTGAAATTGAGAAGAGTTTGTTTGATGTACGTAGATTCTCCATTGTTTGGGGCATAAATATTCACTATTGTTACATCTTGTTGGTGTATAGTTCCCTTCAGCAATATGAAATGGCCTTCTTTGTCCCTTCTGATTAATTTATTTTTTTTAATTTTTTTTTATTGATTATTTAAAGCATTACATAGCTCATGATATATCATCTTTCATACATTTGACTCAAATTGTGTTTTGAACTCCCATTTTCACCCCAAATACAGATTGCAGAATCACATCTGTTACATATTCACATTTTTACATAATGCCATATTAGTGACTGTTGTATTCTGCTACCTTTCCTATCCCCTACTATCCCCCCTCCCCTCCCCTCCCCTCCCATCTTCCCTCTCTACCTCCCCTGCTGTTGTTCAATTCTCTCCCTTTTTTTCCCTCCCCCTTGCCCCTCATAACCTCTTATAATTTTATGTATCATTGAAGGTCTCCTACTATTTCCATGTGCTTTCCCTTCTCTCTCCGTTTCTCTCCCCCCATTCGTCTTTGTTTACTGTAGTCTTTTCCTCATGCTCTTCCTTCCTGTTCTGTTCTTAGTTGTTCTCTTTATATCAAAGCAGACATTTGGCATTTGTTTTTTATGGCTTGGCTAGCTTCGCTTAGCATAATCTGCTCTAATGTCATCCATTTCCCTGCAAATTCTATGATTTTGTCATTTCTTAGTGCTGCATAATACTCCATTGTGTATAGATGCCACATTTTTTTTATCCATTCATCTATTGAGGGGCATCTAGATTGGTTCCACAGTCTAGCTATTGTGAATTGTGCCGCTATAATCATTGATGCAGCCGTATCCCTATAGAGCGCTTTTTTAAGGTCCTCAGGGAATAGTCCGAGAAGTGCGATAGCTGGGTCAAATGGTGGATCCATTCCCAGCTTTCCCAGGAATCTCCATACTGCTTTCCAAATTGGCCTCACCATTTTGCAGCCCCACCAGCAGTGTACAAGTGTACCCTTTTCCCCAGATCCCCGCCAACACTTATTGTTGTTTGACTTCATAATGGCTGCCAATCTTACTGGAGTGAGATGGTATCTTAGGGTGGTTTTGATTTGCATTTCTCTGATTGCTAGAGATGGTTAGCATTTTTTCATATACTTGTTGATTGATTGTATGTCCTCCTCTGAGAAGTGTCTGTTCAGGTCCTTGGCCCATTTGTTAATTGGGTTATTTGTTATCTTATTGTTTAATTTTTTGAGTTCTTTGTACATTCTGGATATTAGGGCTCTATCGGAGGTGTGGGGGGTAAAAATTTGTTCCCAGGATGTAGGCTCTCTATTTACCTCTTTTATTGTTTCTCTTGCTGAGAAAAAACTTTTTAGTTTAAGTAAGTCCCATTTGTTTATTCTTGTTGTTAACTCTTGGGCTATGGGTGTCCTATTAAGGAATTTGGAGCCCGACCCCACAATATGTAGATCGTAGCCAACTTTTTCTTCTATCAGACGCAGTGTCTCTGATTTGATATCTAGCTCCCTGATCCATTTTGAGTTAATTTTTGTGGATGGCGAGAGAAAGGGATTCAATTTCATTTTGTTGCATATGGATTTCCAATTTTCCCAGCACCATTTGTTGAAGATGCTATCCTTCCTCCATTGCATGCTTTTAGCCCCTTTATCAAATATAAGATAGTTGTAACTTTGTGGATTAGTCTCTGTGTCTTCTATTCTGTACCACTGGTCCACCTGCCTGTTTTGGTACCAGTACCATGCTGTTTTTGTTACTATTGCTTTGTAGTACAGTATGATCTCTGGTATCGCTATACCTCCAGATTCACACTTCCTGCTTAGAATTGCTTTTGCTATTCTGTGTCTTTTGTTTTTCCATATGAATTTCATGATTGCTTTGTCTATTTCTACAAGAAATGCTGTTGGGATTTTGATTGGCATCGCATTAAACCTGTAGAGAACTTTGGGTAATATCGCCATTTTGATGATGTTAGTTCTGCCTATCCATGAACAGGGTACATTTTTCCATCTTCTGAGATCTTCTTCTATCTCTCTCTTTAGGGTTCTGTAGTTTTCATTGTATAAATCTTTCACCTCTTTTGTTAGGTTGATTCCCAAGTATCTTATTTTCTTTGAGGATATTGTGAATGGAGTGGTTTTCCTTATTTCCATTTCAGAGGTTTTGTTGCTGATATACAGGAATGCCTTTGATTTATGTGTGTTGATTTTATAACCTGCCACTTTGCTGAATTCATTTATTAACTCTAGCAGCTTCTTTGTAGACTCTTTTGGGTCTGTTAAGTATATTATCATGTCATCCGCAAATAGCGATAGTTTAATTTCTTCTTTTCCTATTTTTATGCCTTTAATTTCTTTTGTCTGTCTAATTGCTCTGGCCAGTGTTTCGAGAACTAAATTGAATAGAAGTGGTGATAGAGGGCATCCCTGTCTTGTTCCAGATTTTAGAGGAAATGCCTTCAGTTTTTCTCCGTTTAGGATGATGCTAGCCTGAGGTTTAGTATATATAGCTTTTACAATGTTGAGGTAAGTTCCTGTTATCCCTAGTTTTTCTAGTGTTTTGAACATAAAGGGATGCTGTACTTTGTCAAATGCTTTTTCTGCATCCATCGAGATGATCATGTGGTTCTTGTCTTTAAGTCTATTGATGTGGTGAATAGCATTTATTGATTTCTGTATATTGAACCATCCTTGCATCCCAGGAATGAATCCTACTTGATCATGGTGCACAAGTTTTCTGATATGTTTTTGTATTCGATTCGCCAGAATTTTATTGAGAATTTTTGCATCCAAGTTCATTAGAGATATTGGTCTGTAGTTTTCTTTCTTTGAAGTATCTTTGTCTGGTTTTGGGATCAAAGTGATGTTGGCCTCATAGAATGAATTTGGAAGAGCTCCTTCTTTTTCTATTTCTTGAAATAGCTTGAAAAGTATTGGTATTAATTCTTCTTTGAAGGTTTTGTAGAACTCCGCTGTATATCCATCCGGTCCAGGGCTTTTCTTGGTTGGTAGTCTTTTGATGGCTTCTTCTATTTTTTCTTTTGTTATTGGTCTGTTTAAATTGTGTGTGTCTTCCTGTCTCAATCTGGGCAAATCATATGCCTTAAGAAATTTATTGATATCTTCATTATCTTCTATTTTATTGGAATATAGGGTTTCAAAATACTTTCTAATTATCTTCTGTATTTCTGTAGTGTCTGTTGTGATATTGCCTTTTTCATCCCGTATGTTAGTAATTTGAGTTCTCTCTCTTCTTCTTTTCGTTAGCATGGCTAAGGGCTTGTCTATCTTATTTATTTTTTCAAAGAACCAACTTTTAGTTTTATCAATTTTTTCAATGGTTTCTTTTGTTTCAATTTCATTGATTTCTGCTCTAATTTTAATTATTTCTTGTCTTCTACTACATTTGCTGTTGTTTTGCTCTTCCTTTTCTAGGTTTTTGAGGTGTTGCGTGAGTTCATTTATTTGTTGGTTTTTTCTTTTTTTGAGGTAAGAACTCCAAGAAATGAATTTCCCTCTTAAAACTGCTTTCATTGTGTCCCATAGATTCCGGTATGTTGTGTCTGTGTTATCATTTGATTCTAAGAATTTTTTCATCTCCTCCTTTATGTCTTCTATAACCCATTGATCATTCAATAACATATTGTTCATTTTCCATGTGATGTAGGATTTTTCCTTCCTTCTTTTATCATTGATTTTCAATTTCATTCCATTATGATCAGATATGGTGCATGGTATTATCTCCACGCCTTTATATTTACTAAGAGTTGCCTTATGGCATAATATATGGTCTATCTTTGAGTAGGATCCATGTGCTTCTGAGAAGAACGTGTATCCACTTGATGATGGTTGATATATTCTATATATGTCGGTTAAGTCTAGGTTATTGATTGTGCTGTTGAGTTCTATAGTTTCTTTATTCAGCTTTTGTCTAGAGGATCTGTCTAATGGCGAGAGTGGTGTGTTGAAGTCACCCATAATTATTGTGTTGTGGTCTATTTGACTCTTGAACTTGAGGAGAGTTTGTTTTATGAACGTTGCAGCTTCATTGTTTGGTGCATACAAATTGATGATTGTTATGTCTTGTTGGTGGATGGTTCCTTTTAACAGTATATAGTGACCTTCTTTATCCTTCTTGATTAACTTAGGTTGAAGTTGATTTTATTCGATATGAGTATGGCCACTCCTGCTTGCTTCCAAGGGCCATGTGAGTGGTATGATTTTCCTTCTGATTAATTTAATTTTGATTTGAAACCCACTTTATCTGATGTGAAGATAGAAACCTTTGTTTGTTTACAACATCCGTGTCAGTCTGTGTATGTCTTTGTCTATGAGGTGAGTCTCTAGGAAACAGCACATTGTTGGGTCTTGTTTTTTAATTCAGTCTGCTAGTCTATGTCTTTTGATTGATGAGTTCAGGCCATTTACATTCAATGTTATTACTGAAAAATGGTTTTTATTCCCTGTCATTTTATTTCTGGTTTTTAATTTCAATTAGTTTCTCCTTTGATTGGCTATTCTTCTAGTGTAGCTCCTCCCTTTGCCGGTTTTCTCTTTTATTTTTCATTTCTTCATCATGAAATATTTTGCTAGGAATGTTCTGTAGTGCAGCCTTTCTATTTGTGAATTCCTTTCTCTTTGTGAATTCGTTTAACTTTTGTTTACCATGGAAGGTTTTAATTTCATTGTCAGTTCTGAGTCTTAATATTTTGGGTTATAATATTCTTGGTTGACGTTCATTTTCTTGCAGAGATGGGTATATGTTAATCCATGACCTCCTAACTGGGTTAGAAGACAGCTGAGATCAGATTGGTTTTGCCTCTAAAAGTAACCTGTCATTTTTTCTCTGGCAACCTTTAAAATTCTGCCCTTATTCTGTGTGCTGTGCATTTTCATAATAATGTGTCTTGGTGTAGGTCTGTTTTGATTTTGTACATTTGGTGTCCTGTAAGCCTCCTGTGTTTGATTTTCCATTTCATCCTTAAGGTTTTAGAAATTTTCAGATATTATTTCATTGAAAAGATTATGCATGCCTTTGGTCTATATCTTCAGGCCTTCCATCTATCCCAATAAATCTTAAATTTGGTCTTTTTACATTATTTCATATTTCTTAGAATTTCTGTTCATTGTCTATTAACACCTTTCCTTCATGGTCAACTTCATTTTCTAGAGTATATATTGTGTCTTCATTGCCTGAAACTCTGGCTCACAATTCATTTAGTGTGCTGATGATGCCTTCCAATAAATTTTCCATATGGTTATTGATTCCTTCATTTTGAGGATTTCTGCTTGGTGTATTTTTCCCCCCAGAATCTCTCTCTCTTTATTCAAGTAATCTTTTGCTTCCTATATTTTCTCCCTTACATCATCTTTTCCCTCACAGATCAGTTTAACTCTGAACATTGTAAACTCCTTCTCTTACATTTCTTCCAACTCTAGGGCCCAGCAATTTTTAGTCCACGCTGGAAGTAGAAAATCTAGATAACTTTAGGTTTGCAAATGACTTATTTTAGATACAACACCTAACATATGACCTGAAAGAGGAGGAACTGTTAAGGTAGAGTTCTCTAAATGGAACAATTTGTGCTACATTAGACAATGAGGATATAAAGCCACAAGCATGGGAAAAATATATATTTGCAAAAGACATCAGATAGTGATTGTTAACCAAAGTATTCAAGGAACTATTAAAAGTCAACAACAAAACTAACAATTAAAACATGGCAAAAAATTGAAACAGATAACTTACCAAAGAAGATAAACAAATAACAAATAAGCATATGTCAAGAAGCATACAAAAAAGGTGTTCAGCATCATATATCTTTAGGGAATTGGATTTAAATACCAATAAGATACCAGTACACACAAATTTAAATGCCTCAAATCCAAAATACTGACAACAGCAAATATTGGAGAGAATGTCAAGTAAGAGTACCTCTTCTTGCTGGTAGGAAAAGTTACATGATTTGTTAAAAAACTGAACATGTTCTAACCATATGATCCAACAATCAAGTTCCTTCAGATATTTACCCATATGAGTTGAAATAGCATATCCATACAATGTCATAAATAAATGAACTATAAGACAAAAAGTTATGGAAGAACCTTCAGGGCATATTACTGAGAGAATCCATTCTGAAAAATGCTACATATTGCATGATTCCAACTACATGACATTCTGGAAGAGACAAAACTATGCAGCCAGTAAAATGATCAACAGAGGACAGAGATGGGGTATAAACAGGTAGAGCACTGAAGACTTTTAGAGCAGTAAACTATTTTGTATGATTCTATAATGGTGGATACATGGCATACTTCATTTGTCAAAAAAACCATAGAAAGTATAACAGGAACAGCAAATCCTAATGTAATCTATGCATTCTGACAATAAATATGTCAATATTGGCTCATCAAATGTAATAAATGTACAACTGTGGTGTGAGATGTTTATGGTGGGAAGGCTGAGCATATGTGGGAGAAAGGGGTATTCATCAGGAATCTCTGTACTTCCTATTCAATTTTGCTGCTAACATAAAACTGTTCTAAAAAAAACGTATATTAAAATTTAAAAAGACAGCTGATATAAAAATATTGGACTTTTGAAAACTACTGGACTTTAAGAAAACAGTTGGACTTTTTCTAGGAAGAAAATAAAGATACTCTTTGAATATTTGAGTAAAAAGACTACGTCACTTATCCAGGAAAGAAAATAATACTGTCTATGGACTTTCTGACTGAAATGCTTTATGCCAGAATACAGTGATGTCATATATTAAAGATAATAAATTTTAAAAAGTCAAGGATTTTATATTTATTCAAACTGATCTTCAAGAACAAAGCTGTAAGACAAACTTAGGGACAAAACACCAAGATCTCTGGGGTATAGTGTTCACAGTAGTCCTTCCTACATAATCAATTACAAAGAGAGCTTCAGAGACTCAAAATGACAAAAGACACTGACAAAACAATTAGAAGACTACAGAACATCACAGTCTCTCTTTTAATTCAAAAAACAATCTTTGATAATAGTGCTTCTAATCTACATAGGGAGAAACTGAATGTCTATGTTAAAGGAACTTACCCATGACTGCTTAGCAACTGACAGAGTCAGAATCAGAACCACAGCCCATACTTTTTCCACACAAAGCTGAGAAAGCTGGTGCTCTCACAAATGCATTAACCACACCTCTGTGTCTTTGCATATACTGGCACTAAATATTGTTCTTTTAAAAAAATTTCTTTGACTTAGCTCAAAATAACTTGCTTTCTCTGTGGATTTTCCTAATCCAAAAGGGCCAATATATTATTGTCAGTCCAACTATATTAAAGTAAAGTTTCCTCCTCTGTGGCCCCAGAACATGTCATATATAACATTTTAACACAGACTCTGACACATGTTATATTCACAATGCCAAGAATTCTCACTTTTTTGTCTTAAAATCTCAGTATAGAGCATATTCTTCTGAGTAAATGTAGTTGGGGAAAAAATAAAAAAAAAAAGAGCAGCTAACAAGCCTGACTTTTCAAGATAAAGTTACTTAAACATCTGTGAAGTACCTTTGAACACTGTACATCATTTTTATTCTTGCCCTTTTCATGCAGTGTTATAATTTATTTGTTTTCATTTTTTTCTATCCTCTTGAGCTCAAATATGAATTTTTATTTCTTTGTGAATTCACCATATCACACATAATAGTGTGGACAGCTAATAAGTGTTCAATAAATAGTTGAAGAGCTAAATTTTAAAAAGTCAGACAAATAGTAAGCTATTCCTGTAGATAGATTATGGTGAACATGGAGAATGAAAGCCCTATTTTATGCTGCTTAAGTTTTATTGTATATCAAATTATATACATTTAAGTAATAAAAATTTATATGAGAAATCAGAATCTGATATTTTAAAAGAAATATTTCTAAAGGGCAAGAATAAAAATGACTTTTAGACTAAGATCTGACATTTTTATCATTATTTAAGAAAGTCTTTATATCCTGGAGACATTTGTATGCTGGAATAAAGCCTGAGGCATTATGAAAATCAGGCTAGAATAAGTTGTATTAAATTATTAGAATTTTTGTTTTTGATAGTGTTAGCATACAACTACACATTTTCCTGATGAGTTTGAACAAATTAATTACAAATTAATTATAGGTCTATACACTTTGTGCTTTTGCTCTTTAGCCAAACAAATAATTATACTAACTCTTCTTTATTCATAGTGTTTTCCCCTTAATATAAAAAAATAAAATGATTAATTGCTAAGAGATGCATCCTTAATAAGAAAATAGCAACCTACTTTTGCCCCTTTAGTAACATGTGCATAGGCTCATTTCACTAATTCTCAGCATCTAACTAATGTTATTATAGAACATGTCAATAGCCTCATCTCCTTGAGCTTTAGAATGAGTTTCACTATAAATTTTAGGGAGAGACAAAGACCAACAGAGAAAAACAGCACAAAAATTCACACACACACACACACACACACACACTCACACCTGGACATACTTTTCCAAAGAGGAAAACTACATTCAATATACTTATCATGTGGACAAGCTGTTTAATTTGAAAACACTTGTTATATATATGGAAACTATTCCTTATGCATAATTGTAATACCAAATCCCATAAGACTCATAGATCATGAAGGTTTTCCTTCTGCCTCATAACTCTCCCTCCCCACTCCTAGAATAATGTCTATCATTACTACTACTGATCTTTTCATCAAATGAATTCCTGAATCTACATCAAAACATAAACCATTCATCTTTAAAATTGCTCCTATATTATTCTTCATGGAAAACATTGTTCTGGTTAGAGAGAGAAGATGAGAGTGGAGTGGAGGGGAGGGGAGCGGGGATAGTAGAAGATAGGAAAGGCAGCAGAATACAACATACACTAGTATGACAGTATGTAAAAAAGTGGATGTGTAACCGATGTGAATCTGCAATATGTATACGGGGTAAAAATGGGAGTTCATAATCCGTTTGAATCAAATGTATGAAACATGATATGTTAAGAGCTTTGTAATGTTTTGAACAACTAATAAAAAAATAAATCTTAAAAAAAAAGAAAACATTGTTCTGATATTTCCAGCTTCCCCATGAAATTTTCTATTCCTTTTTTTTTGAAAGATAGGGTCTTACTATGTTACCCAGGCTTGTTTCAAATGCACAATCCTCCTGAGTAGCTGAACCAACAGGCATGCACTACTGTGTGCCCAGCTTCCTATTTCTTTTATCTTTAGATCCTGTTCAGGCCACAGGAGTCAAAACTCATGACACTACCATGTAGTATATCAATTCCCCAGAAAATTAAATCATTCTCTGTATTAGTGAAATATTATTACAACCAAAAAATGATCCATTTCAAATAATTCACTATAAATGGAAACATCTTAAAGCATACAATTCAATTTTTAATATTACTTCTAGTATAGAAAAACAACTACTTTCTGCTTACCACTTTTAATAGTTGTATTTTCTAATAATTCTGTCTGGAGTTGTAGTTCTGCCTCTCCAAGTATCTTCAGAACTGAATCTGCAGGGCTTTTACCCCAGACTTTTCTTGGAGATCCACTAGGTTCTATTTTAACAACTTCTCCCACTGTATGCTCTATAAAAAAAAAAAAATACAAAGAAGTAATTTTCAATGATAGAAATAATAAATCTGCACTGGCAGATTTGGTGTCTTTTATCTAAGTGATTGCTTAAGGAGAAAAAAAATTATATCCAAAAGATATCAGAATAAATATTAAGATACATATGCTTGTGGATTAAAAGTAGAAAAAGTATTTCTAGTAAAATTTGTTATATTTTATATATCATTGGACACTTTTTGACAATAACAATTTGGCGTAAACTATTTTAATAAAATTTAGTGAAGTGGGCCAGGGTTGTGGTTCAGTGGTAGAGCACTTACCTAGCATACTGGGTTTGATCCCTGCATCACATAAAAATAATAAAATAAAATAAAGGTATTGTGCCCATCTACAGCTAAGAAAAAATATTTTAAAATTTAAAAAATTAGTGAAGCATTAACTAGAAAATTATCCACTAAAGTCTGACTCATTGGAACATTTAGTAATAAAACATAAAGCCTATAGGTACCAAGGAATAATACACAAGATACAATATATTATGGGGCATAAGTTATACAACCTTTCAATTGTAAACTATATGGTTGATACAGTTTCTTTGGTACCAGTTCCATGAAAGTAAGTATATGAAAAATAGCAGGTAATATTCGGTTTTGTACAACCAACAAACATGACTCCAATTAGGAGTTAATTTTTAAAAGGATGATTAAACTGATAACGCAGAAACAGATCCATACCTTTAAAGTCATCTGATGTTTTTTTTTTCTAAAAGTATTTTTTTTAGTTGTAGTTGGACACAATACCTTTATTTTATTTATTTATTTTTATGTAGTGCTGAGGATTGAACCCAGGGCCTCGCACATGCTAGTAGGCAAGTGCTCTACCGCTGAACCACAACTCCAGGCCCAGTCATCTGATGTTTGACAAAGATGCCAAAACAATGCAACTGGGTGGAAAGAATCTTTAAGAAACAATACAATTGAATATATATATATATATATATATATATATATATATATATAAAGAACATAAAGTTCAACCCTGTAAATGCATGGAAAGAAAACTCAGGTGGACTCAGTGGTCTCTCTAAGATGAGAATACAGAGCCTAGGGAGTCCAAAGTGGCTAGTGTTTGCAAGATAGTAGTGCTGAAGAATAGAAAGTTACACAGAAAGAGAACTCAGGAATATTGTAAAAAGCCATTTCAAGTTTTTAGCTGAGCACTAATAAGCACATCATTATATCATTTGTAAGAAAATTACTGGTATCCAGAGAAAAGACCACCCAAAAGGAGTAGAGGGAATAATACTTTGGAGTTTACACAGGGCCAGAAATAGTTCTTATTTCTAAGCAGGAAAAGAAATACTTACAATTCACAAGGCATCAGGCAAATTATTAAGAAAGGTTGTTGACTTAGCTAAGGGCAAGATTAGCAATAGACTAAACACTGCTCTGTTTCACTTAACAAAGCTTAAAAGCAAGACCTAAATGGGTCAAGTTATTCACAAGTAACTAAATTGCGTCCCAAAACAAAGGTCAAGAATATTTATAGGAACCAAAAAAATATATGTACTACAGATTGAAGTTTATAAGGCTTGGCCCCCCAAAATCACCCTAGCAGAATACAACTGTGATAAAAGAAAAAAAATAAAGTTGAACAATTGAAACAAACCGTATTAATGGACAAGAACATTTATAATTGTCATTATAGCTGAATTCCATATGTTCAACAATATAAAGAAAAGACTGGCCATGGTAACTCAAAATAAGGAAAATATTAACAAAGATAAAGGAAAAAAGAAAAAGAAAAACAAGGACAACAACAACAAAAAACCCAAACCTGGAACAGCTAATGCTCCCAAATTTTCCAAATTTGATAAAAACTATAAACTCATAAATCCAAGAAGGATAACAAAACTCAAGCAAAACAAACCTGATGAAAATGACATCAAGGGTATCATATTCAAATTCACTACAAACAAGGTTACAGGAAAAATCCGAAAAGCAGGGAAAAGAAAAGACAATATATAAGAATAAGAGATGATTTCCCATCACAAGTAATACAGACAGTGGGGACATCAATAAAGTATTAAAAAATTAGAATATCTGCAAAATAAAGGAAAAATATAAGTTTTTACAAACACATAAAAACCAGAACAATTCATCACTAGCAGGACTGCACAGTAAGAGGTCTTAAAGGGAGTATTACAGGACCATATTAATGGACAAGAACATTTATAATTGTCATTATAGCTGAATTCCATATGTTCAGCAACCTAGAGAAAAGACTGGCCATGGACAGAAATTTGTCCTACACGAAAGAATAAAGAATAATGGAAATGGTGAGATTATGATAGATGAAAATAACCTTTTCTCAGTAATTATTATTTAAATTGCTTCAAAGGATAGATGACTTTGAGATATTATGGGTTATGTAGCATAAATAAAAAAACCAAACAAACAAAAAACAAAAATCCAAAACAATAGCACAAAGGTTGGGAGGCAATAAATTTAAGAATATTGTTGTAATGTTCTTACATTACACTTGAAGTATACTAAATCACTTGAAATTAGATTGTGATTTCGAGATACTACTAACTCTAAAATAAACACTAAAATAGAACAATGAGCTAGAGATAATAAATCAATGATAAAATGGAATTACAAAAATATATTCAACTTGTAAAAAATTCACGAGCAAAGAAGAGGAAAAAGGAATAGGGAAGAAAAATAGAAGGTCCAAACAGAAAACAAATAGCAAAATGGTAAACTTAACGTTCTATTGCTTGTAAGTAGTGTAAAAATACCAGTAAAAGGTTGTAAGAGTATTTTTAAAAAGGCAAACACAACAATATTCTGCGTATAAGAAACCCACATTAAATATAAACACACAAATAGATTAAAAGGGAAAGGAAAGGATAAAGGTACTCCCGGGCTGCCAGGAACTAGGTGCAGCCCTGAATCCCAGCAACTCTGGAGGCGAGACAGGAGGATTGCTGAATTCCAGGCCAAGCTAGGCAACTTAGAGACCCTGTATCAAAATTTAAAAAATAAAAGAAAGGGCTAGGATATAGTTCAGTGATTTCAGAAAAAAAGTTGCCTCTGGGCAACTTCTGAATCACTACTGACTCAAAACCATATTGTCAAATGGGCAGACACACAAACAAAATGAAAAAGCAACTTCACTGAAAAAAATCACTTAAAGCTGGGCACAGTGGCACATGCTTGTAATGCCAGTGGCTTGAGAGGCTGAGGCAGGAGGATCCTGAGTTAAAGGCAACCTCTTCAAAAGCAAGGTACTCAGCAACTCAGTAAGACCCTGTTTCTAAATAAAATACAAAATATGGCTGTGGATGTGGCTCACTGGTTGAGTGCTCCTGAATTTAATCCCTGGTACCAAAACAAACAAATGAACAAACAAACAATAAAAACACCTCAAACAAACTAATAGAATTCAATAACAGAATCCATCAACAAAATAGTGGAAGAGATGACAGAGAAGGAGTTTAGAATGTTCAGAGTCAAACTGATCTGTGAGGGAAAAGATGATGTAAGGGAGAAAATATAGGAAGCAAAAGATTACTTGAATAAAGAGAGAGAGATTCTGGGGGGAAAAATACACCAAGCAGAAATCATCAAAATGAAGGAATCAATAAACCACATGGAAAATTTATTGGAAGGCATCATCAGCACACCAAATGAATTGTGAGCCAGAGTTTCAGGCAACAAAGACACAATATATATTCTAGAAAATAAAGTTGACCATAAAGGAAAGGTGTTAATAGACCATGAACAGAAATTCTAATAAATATGATATTTAAGATTTATTGGGATAGATGAAGGCCTGAAGATGCAGACCAAAGGCATGCATAATCTTTTCAATGAAATAATATCTGAAAATTTCTAAAACCTTAAAGATGAAATGGAAAATCAAACACAGGAGGCTTACAGGACACCAAATGTACAAAATCACAACAGACCTACACCAAGACACAACTAATAATTTAGACTTAACAGACTCATCCATCAATGACTGAATACATTTTCTTCTCAGCCGCACACAGATTCTTCTCTAAAATATATCATATCTTAGGCCACAAAGCAACTCTTAGGTAATAAAAAAAATAGAGATAATACCTTGCATTTTATATGATCATAATGGAATGGAACTAGAAACCAATAATAAAATAAAAAATAGAAGCTACTCTAACACCTGGAGACTAAATAATATGCTATTGAGTGACCAATGTATACCAGAAGAAATCAGAAATGAAATAAAAAAATAAAAATACTTAGAGGCAAATGAGAATAGCAAAAAATATCTAAATCTCTGGGACACTGTGAATGCAGTTATAAGAGGAAAGTTCCTTGCATTGAGTCCACTCATTAAACGAGTAGAAAATCACCACATAAGTAACCTAACATTACATCTCAAAGCTCTAGAAAAAGAGGAACAAATCAACACCCAAAGCAGTAGAAGACGGGAAATAATTAAAATCAGAGCTGAAATCAAAAGAACTTGAAATAAAACAGAGCAATTTAAAAAAACTGACCAAAGAAAGAGTTGGTTGGTTGAAAAAATAAATAAAATTGACAAATCCTTAGCCAGGTTAACAAGGAGAAAGAGAGTGTAATCTCAAATTTCTAAAATGTGTGATGAAAATGTAAATACTGGGGCTGGGGATGTGGCTCAAGCGGTAGCGCGCTCGCCTGGTGTGCGTGCGGCCCGGGTTTGATCCTCAGCACCACATACCAACAAAGATGTTGTGTCTGCCGAGAACTAAAAAATAAATATTAAAAATTCTCTCTCTCTAAAAAAAAAAAAATGTAAATACCACAACAGACACCACTGAAATACTGACATTCATCAAAAACTACTCTGAAAATCTATACTCAAATGAAATAGAAAATCATGAAGATAATCAACAAATTTTGAGAGACCTGTATCCTCCCCAAATTGAATCAAGAGGATATAGAAAATTAAACAGATCAATTTCAAACGGTGAAATTGAAAACACCATCAGAAGCTTACCAACAAAGAAAACCTCAGGACCAGACAGATTCTCAGCCATGTTCTACCATATCTTCGAACTAATACCAATCTTTCTCAAATTATTCCATGAAATGGAAAAAGAGGGACCCTTCCAAACTTGTTGTACAATGCTGGTATCACTCTGATACCAAAACCAGACAAAGACACATCAAAGAAAGAAAAGTTAAATCACATATAAAAACATATTAAAAAGTCAGGTCACTATGGTCAAGTGGGGTTCATTCCAGGGATTCAAGGCTGGTTCAACAAATGGAAATTAATGAATATAATTTATCACATCAATAGACTTAAAGATAAGAATCACATAAGTATCTCAAAAGATGCAGAAAACTCATTTGACAAAATTCAGCACCATTCATGCTCAAAACACTAAAAAAATAAGGATACCTCAACATCATAAAAGCTATATATGTTAAACCCATGGCCACCATCATTCCAAATTAAAAAAAAAAAAAGCATTCCCTCTAAAAACTGGAACATGACAGGGATGCCCTGTAGCATTTCTACTCAACATAGTCCTTGAATCCCTAGCCAGAGCAATTAGACAAAGAAAGTAACTAAAGGGATACAAATAGGAAAGAATAAGAACTCAAACTATCCCTATTTGCCCATGACATGATTCTATATTTAGAAGACTCAAAAAAATCCACCAGAGGGCTGGGGTTGTGGCTCAAGCGGTAGCGCGCTCGCCTGGCATGTGCACAGCCCTGGGTTCGATCCTCAGCACCACATAGAAATAAATATGTTGTGTCTGCCAAAAACCAAAAAATAAATATTAAAATAAAAAAAAATCCACCAGAAAGCGACTAGAATTCATAAATGAATTCAGTGAAGTAGGAGGATATAAAATTAACAACCATAAATCAATTGCATTCCTATACACCAATGATGAATCAGCTCTAAGAGAAACCAGGCAAATGGTACCATTTATAATAGCTTCAAAAACAACAACAACAACAACAAAAACCTGGGTAATCAGTCTATCAAAAGAGATGAAAGATCTCTTTGATGAAGATTATAGAACAGTAAGAAAGAAACTGAAAAAGACCTTAGAAGATAGAAAGATCTCCCATGTTCTTGGATAGACAGAAGTAATATTGTCAAGGTGGCCATACTACCGAAAGTGCAATCCAGATTTAATGCAATTCCTATTAAAATTCTAATGACATTCTTCAGAGAAACAGAAAAAACAGTCATGAAATTAATTTGGAAAAATAAGAGGCCCAGAATAGACAAAGCAATTCTTAGCGAGAAAAGTGAAGCAGGAGGCATCACAATACCAGACTTTTAATTATACTACAGAGCTACAGTAACAAAAACAGTGTGGTACTGACACTCAGACAGACATGAAGACCAATGGAAAAAAAAAAGAAGACACAGAATAATACCCAGATAAATAAAGTAATCTCATACTAGTCAAGATGCCATAAAGTTATTTTGGAGAAAAGACAGCCTCTTCGACAAATGGAGCTGGGAAAACTGGAAATCCTTATATAGTAGCATGAAATTGAACCTCTATCTCACCTTACACAAAACTCAACTCAAAGTGGATTAAGGACCTAGGCATTAGACCAAAGACTGTGCCTACTTGAATAAAAGGTGGGCCCAACTCTCTACCATGTCCTCTTAGGAACTGACATCCTCAATAAGACTCCTAAAGCACAAGAAGTAAAATCTATAATCAATAAATGGAACAGTATTAAACTAAAAAGCTTCTTTTCTACTAAGGAAACAATCAAGAATGTAAAGAAAGAACCTAAAGAATGGGAGAAAATCTTTTCCACAAGCACTTCAGATAGAGCATTAATCTCCAGGATATAAAAAGAACTCAAAAAACTTAACACCAAAAACAAACAAACAAACAAACAAACAAACCAATCAATAAATAAGCAAAGGAACTGAACAGGCACTTCACAGAAGAAACAATAAGAACTGTCAAAAATATATAAAAATAATGTGCAACATTTCTAGCAATTAAGAGAAATACAAATCAAAACTATACTGAATTTCACCTCAACCCAGTTAGAATGGCAATTATCAAGAATACAAGTAATGATAAATGTTGGTAAGAATGTGGGAAAAAAGGTTCACTTATACATTGCTGGTTGGACTGCAAATTGGTACAACCATTCTGGAAAGAAGTATGGAGATTCCTCAAAAATCTTAGAATGGAACCACTATTTGTCCCAGTTATCCTACTCCTTTGTTTATACCCAAAGGACTTAAAATCAGCACAGTATAGTGACATGGTCACTTCAAGTTTATAGTAGCTCAATTCACAAGAGTCAAGCTAAGAAGACAATCTAGTTGCCCTACAACAGATAAACTGGATTAAGCAAATGTGGTATATATATACACAATGGAATATTACTCATCCATAAAGAAGAATTAAATTATGGCATCTGCTGGTAAATGGATGGAATTGGAGAATATCATGCTAAGTAAAATAAGCCAATCTCAAAACACCAAAGGCAGAACATTGTCTCTGATATGTGGATGCTAACCCACAACAAGGGAGGGGAAATTAGAAGTTCACTGGATTAGCCAAAGGGGAATCAAGGGAAGGGAGGAGTAGAATAGAAAAGACAACAGAATGAATTGGACATATCTTTTTTATCCTTAAATATGAATATACAATCAATGTAACTTCACATCATACACAACCACAATAACAGGATCCTAACTGGAACAAGTTATACTTATTCTATGTATGTATAATATGTTAAAATATACTCTACTCTCATGTATATCTATAAAGAACACATTTTAAAAACTGGACAAAAAATACAAACAATAACAATGCCGAAGAAGATGTGGATAAAAAGGACCATTTTTACACTTTGGTGGGATTATAAATGAGAACATCCACTATGAAAATCGGTATGGAGGTTCCTCAAAAGACTAGACATGGAACCACCATATGACCCAGACGTATCACTCTTCTGTATTTATCGTAAAAAATTAAAGTCATCATACTATAGGGATCCATGGATGTACACCCATGTTTACAGCAGCACAATTCACAATAGCCTAACTATGGATAAGAAAAAAGTGGTTTACCCACATAAGAGAGTTTTATTTAGCTATAAAGAAAAATGAAATTGTGTCATTTGTAGGAAAATGGATGGTACTAGAGACCACTATGTTAAGCAAAATAAGCCAAGGGTTATATGTTTTCTTTCAAATGTGAAAGCTAGAGAGGAAAAAGGAAAAGAAAGATGGGGGGAGGGCTGAAATTTCACGAAAATCAAAGGGAGATTAGTAGGAAAGGCAAATAGGAGGAAGGGGAGAATAAAGTGTGCTGGGGGAAATATATTAGTCATATTATATTTTTATATTGTATGTATGTACAACTACTAAACAACAAATTCCATCATTATGTACAATTATAATGCACCAATAAAGAATGTAGAAAAAATTAAGGTGAAATACTTTCTCAATATACAAAAGTTTTATAAGATTTGTAAAAAAAAAAAAAAAAGTCTTTCAGGCAGAAGGAAATAATATGGAAATACAAAGTGAAACAAAAAAATCATGAGCACCAGAAATGATAACTAAATGCACAAACACAAAAAGATTTTGAAAATTTAAATCTCTTAAAAGATAGAGTTCTGATTTCTACTAAGATGGAAAAGGCACACATCAACCCATAGCTCGCATTAAATATAGCTATAAAAACTAGGACAAAATGCATAAAGAAACTGAGAACTCTGAAAGGCAAAAGCAGCTGTAGTGGGGAAGACAAAAATTCAAAGTACCCTAAACCAGTGGTGAAATACTCAGTGTTTCCCAGTTAAGATTCAACACACCACAACCCCAGAAGTAGGCACCAGACTGCAAACACAGGAAGTACAGGAGCAGCTCTCTTGTTCTAGCTTGAACAAAGGGAAAGGTATATCCTAAAGCTCAGATAGAATACAAAAGTCCCCAACATTTTTCAAAATTTCTTTATTCCTTTATTTCTTTTCCTAAATCCTATACAATCCCGTGGTAGTGGGAAGAGCAGTTGATAATGGGAACCCACAGGAGTCAAAACCGGGAGAGAAGAAGCTTCCTTTTTGTCCAGAGGAGATATGGTATCAAGAAGACAGGGCCAAATCCCATTTTTCTCTCTAATTTCTGGCCACTTGGCTCCAAGTATACAAACAGCGCCAAGTAATTAAAGTCCCAGCTTTCTGACCAGATGAGGAAAGAAAGGAGTTCCAGGAAACTAGAAAATACTAGGAGATGATTCTAATGTATGAAATATGATATGTCAAGAGCTTTGTAATGTTGTGAACAACCAATAAAAAAAAAAAAGAAAATACTAGGAGATAGTGAAGACAACAAAATTCAAGAAAGTGACCCCATAAAGCAATTCTTTATTACTTCAACTCACAGTTCAATATGCACATGCATGAATCTGATCCTTTCTGGCATCTCAAAAGACTTTGGAAACTAAATTAATAGATTATACTCTAGGTCCCAGAGTAGTCAAGGGGTGGTGCGCATGGTCAAAGTTAAGAAGTTTAATAGATACCATATTGCCTGTAAAACCTAAAATATTTATTATCCGGTAATTTAGAGAAGATATTTGCTGATTCCTGTTTTAATAAGTCTCCCCTCTTATTAAAAGGGGAGTAGGAGTTTGAGTCAACAAGAGAAACTGGAGTCTACAAAGGAAAGAAAGGGAAGAGGTGTAGGAAAAATATTTGAGGAAATAATGGCTGAAAACTTATGAATTTTACAAATATTATGGAGTCAACATGTAGGACCCCCCTCATTATCTAGCTCCGGTTATCCCTTCCAAGTCTTCTTGCTTCATTCTTTGTTGTGAATTTTGAACATTAGAAATCCATGTTGAATTACATCTATTTCCCTGAGCTTCTCCTGTATTTTTACTCCTGTCTTAACTATTCCCTGCCCAAAACCCTCTGTATGGGTTTGGTTTAGCTAATTACTTCTTTCCTCAACATATAACATTTTCTGGTAATCACTTCCTTAGTCTCCCAAGACTGACATATGTCCTTGCAATTATTCTTACAGTAACCTATGATTATTCCTGGTGTATTACTTATATTATTTATCAGCTCCAGTTGCCTCTTACTTTCCATCCTTCCCACTAAACACCAGCCACCTTAAGAACAGGAATTATGTCTTAACCATTATCGTATCCCTACTGCTTAAGAGTGTGTGGCATGTATAGGTACTCAATAAAGAACTGCTGAATAGGGCTGGGGTTGTAGCTCAGTAGTAGAGCACTTGCCTAGCATGTGTGAGGCACTGGGTTCGATCCCCAGTACCATATAAAAAATAAACAAAATAAAGGTATCGTGTCCATCTTCTATTAAAAAAGAGGAACTGTTGAATAAAGAAACAAAACAAATGCTATCTAGAGAGAGAAGATGTGAGGGAAGGGGAGGGGGGATAGTAGGGGATAGGAAAGGTAGCAGAATACAACAATTACTAATAGGGCATTATGTAAAATTGTGGATGTGTAACCGACATGATTCTGCAATCTGCATTTGGGGTAAAATTGGGAGTTCATAACCCACTTCAATCTAATGTATGAAATATGATATGTCAAGAGCTTTGTAATGTTGTGAACAACCAATAAATAAATAAATAAATAAATAAATAGATGGAAAAAAATTAAAAAAACAAAACAAAACAAACAAACAAACAAAAAAAAACAAATGCTATCAAGTCTTTGGGATTTTCTCCAATGTGAGAAAGACTTTGGCAAAAATTGCCCATTAATTTTTTTCCCTTAAAATTAAGCTTGTCCATGCCCTTTTAGAATATAAGAACCACAAGTGCACCTATGTTTCTGTTTTGTGCATTGGTGTATATCTGGTGCCCAGGATAATGTAAAAAAAAGAGTGGGTACTTGGGAATTATTGCTGGATAAATGAATCATTAAATCAGACCTTTTCAATATCTCTGATAAGTTCTCAAGGGACCTTCCTGAGATTTTACCAAAGTTCACTACTCTAGTACTATTAATTATTCCCAGTAACAGATTAATCTAACATGGTGTAAAGGGCTAAAGTAACATCATTAGTTCTCTTTCACACTATATACTTTGTATAAAAATCCTTATTGTTCTTTTTTTTTAATCCTTATTATTCTTAACGCTGGATTATTTTTTACATTCTTCACATTGCACTAAGAGAGGGAGATACTTCTCTAAGAGGAGAACAAACCAGAATGCTTCCAGCCTCTCTCAATCCCTCTAAGTGCTGGTTCCTTCAGATAGCCATTCTACAAAAATTTGTATTTACGTGCATGCTAAACCAAAATAGGTCATTAATTTGTTCATACATACTTTCAGTTGCAGAGAAAGATGTATCCAGTGTTAATTCATCCAGGGGAATCACAAGTTGACCTCCCACCTCCCACTTCTTGCGATCAGATGAAACTGGTTTTTCTTTTTCACACTCTTTGGTATCTTCATGAACAATGATCTCACAAATATTAGACTGATGCTGCTTTCCTTTTTCATCTTCTTCTTGAGCTTTAAGATTTTCATTCAACCTACGTAGTATTTCTCGTTTACTCTGAAACAATTATGTTTTATGCAAATATTATTAAGTAAAATCTTTTTAAATTCATTTTCAAGCATTTTTTTAAGATGGACACAATACCTTTATTTTTATTTATTTATTTTTATGTAGTGCTGAGGATCAAACCCAGTGCCTCAAATACACTACGCAGGTGCTCTAACACTGACACAACCTCGGCCCCTTAAGTAAAATTTTAACATGTATATTATTAAGTAAAATGATTGACAGAGAAACTCCGAAAACAGCACTTACTGAAATAGCATTGTTGTTCTTTTGTATTTCTTCTGAAGTTTCCTGGGTATCAGTTAAATTTATGTCCTTTAAACACAGACAGATATAGAATAAAAAATAATGTTATCCTAAAAGTCTGCCTTAAAAAATATTATTTTTGGTTTTTCATCAAATTGCTCCTTGTTAACTTCTTTTTTCCTGAAAAATGTTAATACAGCATCCTTCATTATCAGCAAAGATAAACATTTAAATATTATCAACTAACAGGCTTACTATAGAAGAAAGGCCAATTCTCAATTATTTGTAATATCTTCAATTTACTGCTCACATATTTATATTTTCTTCATCTTTGGCAAGTCATTTTTGGTCATTAAAGTCAATGGTAGAAATAAAAAAAATTAATTCATATATTTTAAAAATTAAAGGTAGGGAAAAATCTGATAGACAAAATAATTGAAGACAGACTTATTTTAAAAACGTCTTTTTGTTACACACACACACACACACACACACACACACACACACTTTTGTTAAGACACAGCATTAAACACAAGTGAGAACTGGCTTTCTTCCCTAAGAGGGTAATAAGAATGAGTTCTGAGTCCTTTGTATTATTAATAATATAAATATTGACTTATGATTAACATAATGAAATAATTCTACACCTAGAATTTTTTAAAAATGTTATTTTTTATACCTTTATTTTACTTGTTTATATTTACGTGGTGCTGAGGATCAAACTCAGTGCCTCAAGCATCCTAGGCAAGTGCTCTAAAACTGCACTAGAGCCCATCCCCTAGAATTTAAAAATATAAGAAAAGGAGAATTCATAGTAATTAAGTTTTGAAAGCAAAGATATCTGGAAGATATCTTTCACTAAGAACAATTTTCAAAGTTTTAAACAAGCAATGTTAATTGATTTATTATCTTAAGAATAATCATTTTAGTTACATGGATTACCTCACACTTTGTAATATTCGAAAAAAATATAAAACAATGCAGTGGTCAGTTTTAAAGTAACATGTAAGTGAGATAAGGAAGATTTTACCCAGTAAAGTAGTCAGGAATTAGCAGTCATTACAATCAGAGAGCTGAACAGCTACTTGAGATATGAGACTGGGTACCAGGAAGGAAACCACACAGTGATATCTAAAAAGTTGAAGTGAACAATGTAGCACATGCAAAGTTGTTAACAGAAAGAAGAAGAGACAAAACCTACTTGAAGAACAATAGTTTCTTATATGAAGGTCTGGAGAGTGGTCAAGAAACAGATTTTTCTACTCAGTCTTATTTTCAATACAAGCACAAAGGCTGTAAAAAAATTAGTGTACTAATCAAAAATCTTGGAAGTCTGCAAAAACTTTTGAAACTCAAAAAATAAAAGACATTGACATTAATTACTAGGAAAGAAGCAAATGAGGTTAATGTTGTTATATGGTTCAGTAATTTTTTTCCTTCTATCAAAATGTTGAAATCTAGACAGAAACTCTACATTATAAGCCTGTTTCTCTTAAGCCCAGAACAGAAACTTCTTATGTTAGATCAATACATATGTCTAAGTTCAAATTTTTACTTGTCCATATATCTTTGCTTCATTATCTATATAGCATGTAGATTCAGAAGTAGAAGGCAACAGGAATAATTGATGAATTAAGTATAATTACACTGAATCCTCTATCATTTGTTATATAACAACATTTTAAATAAATATAAACATGTGTTGGACTTGTGAACATTTGTTAATCACGAGGGGCTGGGATATAAAAATATTTGTTGTACTGTTTTCAGTACATTCCTATATACATTTTATTTGTTCAATATTCAAAGTAAGCAAAAAGAGAATTATCCTCAGTATATGTGAGGGATGGGTTCTAAGACCTTCCTATCCATACAGATACCAAAATCCATAGATGTCAAGCACCTTATACAAAATGGTGGAGTATTTGCACATAACACACACACATCTTCCATATACTTTAAATCATCTCTAGATTACTTATAATTCCTAATACAGTGCGAATGCTATGATTTACTTTAAATCACCTCTAGATTACTTATTATACCCAATAGAGTGTAAGTGCTAAATAGTTGCCATATATATATATATATATATATAGAGAGAGAGAGAGAGAGAGAGAGAGAGAGAGAGAGACAAGAGTAAGTTTGAACATGCTCAATGTAAATATAATCATCACAGACCTAACCACACAGTACATGTCAGCAACAACATAACACTCATTTTTTAAAAAGTATTTTTGATTGGTGCTTGGATGAGTCTGTAGATGTGAAACCCTTGGAAACAGAGGGCTGACTATATTGCTTAATTACCATGTAGTCTTAGATATAAAAGTCTATGAGCAGAAAGGTTCTAATATTCATAGTAAACCAAAAAAAAAAATCCTGAGTAATCTTTTCTCTAGAAAAAAAGGGGGAACATTGTGAAATTACTGTGATTTTGTTAGATTTAATTTCCTTTTAAATAATCTTTGGACTCTAAGGAGTATAAAATTTTAGGAAACTTACCATACCCACTTCTTTCAAAGCTGAAGTCACAGAAATAACTGATTTCATCTGATGCTTTGAGGGAGAGCCACCTGTTTCATGCTGTACCAAAGGTGGAGAAACATCAGAACTCTTTATTCCTTTAGCCACCAACTATAAAAAAAGAATTTAATCAAATACATGGGGAATTTTATATTTGCACAAAAAATTAAAAAACTACAAGATCAATGTTTATTCACTCTCTATATACAAGTAGCTTTCTCATTACTACATTGTTTATTAAGCAAGGCAAATGACAGGTACTAGGGATAAACAGTGAGAAGAGAGAGAAACTTCTAGCCTCATACGTGAACATAGTCATGCATCCTAACTTGCTTCCACTGAATTATCAATGTTTCACAAAATGTTCTTAAAAAGTAGGCTGCTACAATACTCACTTTTAGTCCTTCACTTTAATTTTAATTCATTACAACTTTTGGTGGGAAGAAAACTATTTTATTTATTAATTGTATACCTTAAAAAGAAATGCTTCTGCAACTTCTGCAAATTTTGGTAAAAGCTCCTTAAAGATTAAACATGAATGACCCAACATAAGACCGCTTATTACAAAAAAATGTCAACATAAATAAGAATGGAAGGAGTGACAGTTGCATGTGGTAAGATCTGCTTCACTGAAAATGCTGTTATATTCATATATGTGTTTGTTTTTATCTTACCATTGAAACTTTGAACAATATGAAGTAAGATTCTGAACCTTACTAAAGTAAGAAGAAATGACATTTGCAGGTATGCTAATAGTAACATGGCAGGAAGTCTGTTCTCTATTTATATTCTTCCTTAAATTAGTAAATAAGACTTTCTGAAAAGTATACATTTCAAACACAATATTTATTGAACATCTTCTAAGAATAAAGTAGTAATATCATTCCATTATTTAGGCTTCTAGATTTTCTTTTTATATTCAATATCTATTTTGTTTAAAAACAGAAATAGAAATGTTGCTTTAATCTCATAGCTCAACATTAGTGAAAAGGTATACTGCTTTTTAAGATGTGAGTATAAAAACTTTTAAATATCTAGAGCTTACACAACCAAGTACTCTCATCTTAAAAATTATATTAAAATATTTTGAAACTTTATTTATGAAGTTTTATAGGTGGATATATACTGAAAGGTTTCAAAAATTCTGAAGGGAAAAAAACCTCCAAAGTTGTTCTCAATGCTAGCAGCATTTTTAGAATACACTAAAGGTTACTTCTAAAATTAAAACTCATTTCTAAGAAAAACTGGGCAGATACTTACAATAGAATCATTAATTAAGAAGACTTTAATAATATATTTGTTATAGTTTGGATATGAGGTGCCCCTCAAAAGTTCCTGTGTTAATGCAGAAATGTTCAGAAGTGACATGACTGGATTGTAAGAGCTGAAATCTGATTAATTCATACGAGTTTGAATGGACTTACAGGGTGTAACTTTATAGGCAGGTGTAGTGTAGCTGGAGGATATGAGTCTATGGGGGCATGCCCTTGGAGGGGTACATGTTTACTGCAGTCTGACCCATTCCCCTGCTTCTTCCTCTCTCTGCTTCCTGGTTGCCATGCCTGGAGAAGTTTCTCTTCACCACACTCTTCCTCCATGATGTCTCACCTAGGCTTAGAGCAATGAACTTGGCTAACCATGAACTAACCCTCAAGAAATGTGAGTTTTCCTTGCTGCAAGTTTTTCTGGTATGGTATTTTGATCACAGCGATACAAAACTAACACAATACTGTTGTTCTGAACATTAGCATCATTTTAGAACCTAAATTGCATTATATCAATTCTCTTAAGGATTTGGATTTTGGGGGAGTGGACTGGGGCACCGGGGGGTGAAGTCAGGGGCACTCGAACATTGAGCCACATCCCCAGCCCTGTTTTGTATTTTTTTATTTAGAGACATGGTCTCCTGAGTTGCTTAGTGCCTTGCTTTTGCTGAGGCTGGCTTTGAACTCTAGATCTTCCTGCCTCAGCCTCCTGAACCTCTCGGATTACTGGCATGTACTATCTGCTTTGCTGCATTATATCAATTCTCTTAAAGAAATTATTTCTGCTATTTCAATACATGAATTTGATGTGGATTTTTAGGAGAAAAATTCACAATATTTTAAAAATTAATTTACCAGTACATTAAAAGATGTGTTAAGTACTTGTTAGTGCCAAAGATAATTCTAGAGAATCAATATATAAAATGAATAAGATACAGTGTTTTCTCTCACAGGATTATAAATCAGAAGAGAAAGAGGAATATATACATTAACCAGAGAAATAAAAGTAAGGAGATGTATATCAAATATCTGAGGTAAAAGAAAACAAAGAACTAAACATGTTAAAGCCAAGAGCAGGGTTAATAAGAGTAGCCTTCACAGAGTTGCCAAAGTTTGAACAGACATTCTTTCAAGAAAGCTATTAAGTTCTCAGAAGATGATATACAATCAATCAACAAATATATGAAAAAATGTTCATCACAGCTAGAAATTAGAGAAATGCAAATCAAAACCATTCTAAGATTTCATCTCACTCCAGTCAGAGTGGCAGCTATTAGTGTTGGCAAGGATGTGGGGAAAAAGGTACACTCATACACTGCTGATGGGACTGCAAATTGGTGCAGCCAATATGGAAAGCAGTATGGAGATTTCTTGGAAAATTGGGAATGGAACCACCATTTGACCCAGCTATCCCTCTCCTTGGTCTATATCCAAAGGACTTAAAAACAGCATACTACAGGGACACAGCCACATCAATGTTTATAGCAGCACAATTCACAATAGCTGAACTATGGAACCAACCTAGATCCCCTTCAATAGATGAATGGATAAAAAAATGTGGCAATATACACAATGGAATATTACTCAGCATTAAGAGAATAAAGTCATGGCATTTGCAGGTAAATGGATGGAGTTAGAGAAGATAATGTTAAGTGAAGTTGGCCAATCCCAAATAACCAAATGCTGAACATTTTCTTTGATATAGAGGCTGATTCATAGTGGGATAGGGAGGGAGCATGGGAAGAATAGACAAACTCTAGATAGGGCAGAGGGGTGGAAGGGGAAGGTAAGGGGTATGGATTATAAATGATGGTGAAATGTGATGATCATTATTATCCAAAGTACATGTATGAAGACAGGAATTGGTGTGAATATACTTTGTATACAACTAGAGACATGAAAAATTGTGTTCTATATGTGTAATAAAGAATTATAATACATTCCACTGTCATATATAAATTAAAAAAAGAAGACCAACAAGTAGTTGAAGTAATATACTTCAATACTCAAATCCCCCAATTCTCATTTAACAGTCATACAATTTTTCATTATTTCGTATCTTCTCTAAACCTCAAATTTTTTGCTCTCTAAAATGAGAATGCTATACCCATCGTCTCCTGGTTGTAAGGATCAAATAAAACAATTTTTGTAAAGCACACAGTGGTGGATCTGATAAATGGTAGTAATTATTACTTATTTAGTTTGTATTAAATTAGGTTACTTGACTTAAACACCAAAAGTCTGGTTTTAGTCTCTGATGAAATGAATTAACTTGCAGAAAGCAAATTTCTGTTCTTTAGAACACAGAATAAAACAAAAACTCTCCCATCCGTGAATGATTAAAATTTAAAATGTAGGCAATGCATAAAGACATTTTAGGACACAGAAACCCAAAAGCCAAATACTTCACATTATAAACTGAAAGAAAAATACCATTTAAAATTATCAAGAAAGTAATTTAATTAAATGAATGTTTAAACAGGAAAGATAATACAGATGTAGACAAATTCACTAAAGTAGGAATAGCACCAACTTCTCTAGTCAACCTATAATACAATTTTCATTCATACTCATATAGGTTATTTTATTTTATTATTTTTTATTTTTTTATTGATTTTATTTTTTAAAAAATATGACAGTGGAATGTATTACAATTCTTATTACACATATAAGCACAATTTTTCATATCTCTGTATATAAAGTATGTTCACACCAATTCATGTCTTAATACATGTAATTTGGATAATGATGTTCATCATATTCCACCATCATTGCTAACACCCTGCCCCCTCCCTTCCCCTCCCACCCCTCTGCCCTATCTAGAGTTCATCTATTCCTCCCACGCTCCCCTTCCCTACCCCATTATGGGTCAGTCACCTTATATCAGAGAAAACATTCAGCATTTGTTTTTTTTTTGGATCAGCTAACTTCACTTAGCACTATTTCCTCCAAAGCCATCCATTTACCTGCAAATGCCATGATTTTATTCTCTTTTATTTCTGAGTAATATTCCATTGTGTATGCCACATTTTTTAATCCATTCGTCAACTGAGGGGCATCTAGGTTAGTTCCACAGTTTAGCTATTATGTACTGTGCTGCTATAAACATTGATGTGGCTATGTTCCTAATACAGGTTATTTTAAACGTCATTCTAAAATTACTGGGCAAACCATCTATATTAGAAACATTAGGAAATGCTTAAGAAAAAGAAATCACCCACACCTCTACTACTCCAACTAATTATACTTCAGTTATACATATTCCTTAAAATTTTTCTTTTAGGCTAGGGATGTGGCTCAGTGGTAGAATGTTTGTTTAGCATGATAAAGACTGTAGATTTGATCTACAAAACTGCAAAAAAAATTTTTTGTTCTTATAGACACACATAATTCTTATACAACTTAAATAAGGCATTAGCACAACTCTCTGAAATTGTCGGCTTATGGCCTAAAAAGAATTTTAAAAACCTCTAGGGAATACTTAGCAGATTTTATTCTAATTTAAAGAATAGCATAAATCACATAAGGGGATTAAAAATCCTTTATCTAGACCTTATATTCTTAAGTGAGCTATAAAATATACTGAGTAGAGGTAGTTCTGCATTAATCTCAATCTTAAGAGAAAACCAACATGGCAAAGACAAAAATCTACTTCTTCTTCTTCTTTTTATTATTACTATCATTAAAAATGGTATAAATACAAACCAAAGATAATCAGATTTGGTACAAGTTGTGGTTTCTATTTAATTTTCTTCACACTATCATTGTACCCACAGAAACACACCTTGAGGCAGGAAGATCTCATGTTCAAAGCCAGCCTCAGCTAAAGTGAGGTGCTAAGCATCTCAGTGAGACCCTGTCTCTAAATAAAATAAAAATAGAGCTGAGGATGTGGCTCAGTGGTAGAGAACCCCTGAGTTCAATACCCGGCCCCATTTTTTTTTAAATGAAGAAAATGTTCGCATATTACCATTAAAATTTTACATTTTTTTATTAAAAGCTATCTGGTTTCCATATATATGCTAACAACTAGTATACAGTCTGTGATCCAAAGTATCTGGTCCAATGTATAAGACCAATTTATTGGTACTTTATAATTTTGGTTGACTTCCAGCAGCTTTCAACAAATGCTTATCCTCTGTATTCATCAAATTTATCTGGGTCAACTCAGGTGAACAGATGAGAAGAACCTGAACTAAGAGGCACAGAAATTCAGACATGAACTCTAAACCAGAAAGCAGCAATAAACAGATCATTCTACTACTAAAATTACTTAGTAACAAAACTTGGTCAGCTCTTGAAAATTTAAAGGTAGTTCAAGACATAGTGACCTCATCCTAAGCCAAGGTCGTCCATATCACCAACTTATTAGAACTTGGCCTTCTGTGTAAATAGCATGGATATTTCATATATAACCACAACCTGAAGGCTGTTCAGTATCAACCAAATCTTGAGACAAAAGACACACTGTTAATTGTGAAAGAAAAAAATATTAAACATTCATTTAGAAGGTTGATCAAGCATGAAAAAATGCAAACATTACATTAACTAAACTAGCAAAACAAAACAGTTTCACACAAGATAAAAACATAACTGAAAAAAGAACTATTTTTTTTATAAAACCAATCACACAGCTAAATCTATATGTATTTCCCTATAAGCAGTGTTTCAAAACTCATTTTTAAATATAACAACTTGTAAAAGGAATAAAATATTGACCTGAATGTTTCACAAATCAGGTTTTACTGGGGATCCAACTAGGTGCACTTAAACACTGACTCACTTCTGAACCCTTTTTATTTTGAGACAGGGTCTCGTTAAGTTGCTGAGGGTGTTCTTGAACTCATGATCACTCCTGCCTCAGTCTCCTAGGACTTACATTAGTTTTTTTCTTTTTTAATATTTACTTTTTAGTTGTAGTTGGACACAATACCTTTATTTATTTATTTTTATGTGGTGTTGAGAATCGAACCCAGGGCCTTGCATGTGCTAGGTGAGCGCTCTATGGCTGAGCCACAACCCCAGGCCTTTATCAAGTTTTTAAAAATGCTTTAGATGCTTTTTCATTTCCTACCAGTTTTACCACAGGTTCATAAATTTAAGACATTTCCACATTATTTATATCTATAAAAGGATTTTAATTATCACTGTAAAACTGTTTCTATTTCATGTTTCAGTTTTACAATGTGCTGAAAATTAACCACCAGTGCCACCAAATGGCAAAACGTAAAATTTCACCAAAATGTGGGGCCAGGTTACATGATACTACAAGTTTACTTACTCTTGAAGCACAGAACAATAAATACCATTTTATCTTTATATGCTGACTTATTTAAGTATTTAATAATGTATGTTAAAAATATTAATATGGCCTGATTTCATATTTTGAATTTATAATAATTTCACACAGTTTTATATAGCCTAAAACTGTCATAGCCAAATTTTATCAAATTGAAATTTTATGCCTCAAAACCCTCTGTGAAGAACCAATTCAGGGGCTGGGGATGTGGCTCAAGCGGTAGCGCGCTCGCCTGGCATGCGTGCGGCCCGGGTTCGATCCTCAGCACCACATACAAAGATGTTGTGTCTGCCAAAAACTAAAAAATAGATATTAAAAAAATTCTCTCTCTCTCTCTCTCTCTCTCCCCTCTGTCACTCTCTCTTTAAAAAAAAAGAAAAAAAAAAGAACCAATTCAAGTTGAATATTCCAAATCTGAAAATTCAAAATCCAGTTAAAAAAAAATTCACACCTGACCTCATGGGATGGGTTGTAGTCAAATACACAACATTATTAAAAAATATTGTACTAAATTACATCAGATATAAGGTGTATGTGAAATATAAATGAATTTTGTGTTTATACTTGAATCCCACCCTAAGATGTCTCATTTACATATGCAAATATTCTAAAATCCCCTAAAATTTGAAATCTGAAATCCTTCTTGTCTCAAGTATTTTGGATAAAGGATACTTAACCTATAGTATAAAAGTATTTTTAAGTGAACAATTTTTCTGAATTAATATTGCTATAATACTTATGTAAGAATATTTAGGAACAATTCAAAGTAGACCTAAGTGGGAAAGTATGTCCACTACAAAGGAATCCTTAGAGACAATGCAAAGCCTGAAAAGTAGGACAAAAAGAACTAGAAATGAAATACTCAAGAAAGAGGTAAATGCAATTAGAAAGGAACTTATCATATTCAACATAGTCTCCGACCTAAAACCAAAATAGGATTTCCCTGATTCTACTTTTCACTGAATTTTAATTTCAAAATACATTGCTGCTTGTTTGTTTTGTTTGTTTATTTTTACCAGGGATTGAACTCAGTAGCCTTGCACGTGCTAGCCTACTGTTCTACCACTGCACTGCTACCCTTCAAAAAACCTGAATCTATCTACATGCTAGCTAAGAAAGGCAACACTAAGCCAGGCATAGTGGCACACACCTGCAATCCCAGCAGCTCTGGAGGCTGAGGCAGGAGGATGGCAAGTTTCTTCAACTTAGCAAGGCCCTAAGCAACTCAGCAAGATCTTGTTTCAAAATTAAAAAAAAAAAAATGTAAAGAGCTAGTGATGTGGCTCAGTGGTTTATGTGATCATGGGTTCATTCCCTGGTACTAAATAAATAAATAAAATTTAAAGGCAGAGAAAAGTGTCAAATGGATTGTGAAGGAATTTCTATTAGATTATTAGAAGATTTCTCAGAAGAAACTTTCTAGACCAAGAGAGAATGGGATGATATATTCAAAGCACTGAAGAACAAAATTGACAGTCAAAAATACTATCGGCAAAGTTAACCTACAGAAATGAAGTAAAAGTCTTTCCTAGACAAGCAAAACTTGAATGAATTCATCATTACTAGGCTTTCCTTACAAGAGTTTTAAGGAAGTTCTTCAACCAGAAACCATAGGTCAATAATTACTAATATACGAATAGTCTGGCCTACTCAGAACACACAGAGCCTGGATCGGCTACATTCTAGCTCCAGTTCGCCTGCTTCTCGTGACTCAGCACTAATGATCCGGCTGAAATAACTAGTCGGCCCACCTGAACTCACACAGGTATAGGCCAACTGAGCACGATAGCCAGAACGAGGGAACCTGGAGTGACGCGGGACTAGCTGCAAAGAACTCCCGGCTACCGCTCCCACCAGTGCTGACAACAGAGGTCCCTTGCACCAGCTACCAGGGGAGTTGCTACCTGAGGGCAAACAAATTCGCTGGGGGTCCTCAGCCCCAAACTCTACAAACTTAGGGTCTGAGGGAGGCAAACAGAAAGGGTGTGCCCAGGCATCCATGAAAACAAGGCTCCCAGGAGCAGCAGACCTGGCGTGTAGCCAGTATTGTGAGTGTCACAGGTGAGTGGGGCCTGGCTTGAGGAAACACAAGAGAAGGCCCTAGGCACTCAGGATTGGAGGCCCGCACAGTCTGGGAGGAAGAGCTGATGCACAGTGATTGCATCCCACCTATCAAGAAGAGAAGCTTGGCCCAGTGGGCATAGCTCCACCTACTGGAAGAGAAGTTAATCGAGCTCCATGACTGCATTTATTATTATTAAGTTTTTTTTTATGATTATTATTAGTATTTTTTTATTTTATTTTCATTTTTTGTTGTTGATGTTGTTGTTGTTCTTTAACTTTTTTATTAATGGTTTCAATTTTTTAATTCTTTTTATTTTATTATTATTACTACTATTTTTTAAACTTTAGTTTCCATTTTTTTATTATCATTATAATTTTTTTTTGGTTTTAAATTTTTGTTTTTTGCTTTTTCTTTCTTTCTTTTCACTTTTTTCTTTTGTGTTTTCATTTCTTTTCAATTTTCTTATTCCCCCTTCCTTGAATTCTACCTGACTACACTCATTCTCTTTAGTGACTTCTTCCCTTCCCTTCTAATATCACTCCTCCCAAGCATCAAATAAATTTATAAGAGTAAACAGTAACTCAGCAGTCAAACAGAACAAGAAGTAACATGAGCATTAAAAAGCAAGGAAGAAAAGGAGTACAAACACTGAAGGACAGCCTAAATATTCAGGAGGACCTAGAGTCATCAGAAAAATGGCCATATAAAGAATTCAAGGAATACCTTAGACAGATGGAAAGGAACCTTAAAGATCACATTGAAAATGAATTACATAAACAGATAAAAGAAGTTAAGCATCTTAATCAGGAGATAGAGATTATAAAAAAAAATCAAACAATAATTCTAGAAATGAAGGAAACGATAACCCAAATTAAAAACTCAATCGAGAGTATCACTAACAGAGTGGAACAAGTAGAAGCCAGAACGTCAGATAATGAAGACAAAATATATCACCTTGAAAAGAGTCTAGCCAACTCAAACTGGTAAAAAATCATGAGAAAAACATCCAAGAGATTTGGGATAACATAAAAAAACCAAACTTACGAGTCATTGGGATAGAGGAAGATACAGAGATTCATACCAAGGGAATGAGTAACCTGCTGAATGAAATAATTACAGAAAACTTTCCAGAAATAAAAAAGGAAACAGATATACAAATTGTAGATGCATACAGGACACCGAGCACACAAAATCACAGTAGACCAACGCCAAGACACATTGTTATGAAGATATCCAATATACAGAATAAAGAGAAAATATTAAAAGCTACAAGAGAAAGGAGGCAGATCACATTTAGGGGTAAACCAATAAGGTTAACAACGGATTTTTCATCACAGACGCTGAAAGCGAGAAGATCCTGGAACAACGTATTTCAAACACTAAAAGACAATGGATGCCAACCAAGAATTCTGTATCCAGCAAAATTAAGCTTCAGGTACGACAACGAAATAAAAATCTTTCATGATAAACAAAAGCTAAAAGAATTTGTAGCCAGAAAACCAGCATTACAAAGCGTCTTGAGCAAAACACTACATGAGGAAGAAATGAAAAACAATAACCAAAACCATCAGTGGGAAGTGCCTCGGTAAAGACAGAGGACGAGGGGAAAGCTAATCATGGAGAAACAAACTAAATTAGAAAAAAAAACATAAATAATCACACATGGCAGGAAGTACAAACCATATATCAATAGTAACTCTAAACGTTAATGGCTTAAACTCTCCAATAAAGCGACATAGGCTGGTAACATGGATTAAAAAAACAAATCCAACAATATGCTGCCTCCAGGAGACACATCTGATTGGAAAAGACATACACAGGCTCAAGGTGAAAGGTTGGGAAAAAATATACCACGCACACGGTCCTCAGAAGCAAGCAGGGGTGGCCATTCTCATATTGAATAAAATCGACTTCAAGACTACGTTAACCAAAAGGGATAAGGAAGAACATTATATACTGTTAAAGGGAACCATTCACCAACAAGACATAACAATTATCAATATTTATGCACCAAATAATGGCGCTGCGACGTTCATAAAACAAACTCTCCTCAAGTTCAAGAATCAAATAGACCACAACACAATAATTATGGGTGACTTCAACACACCTCTCTCACCATTGGACAGATCCTCCAAACAAAAGTTGAATAAAGAAACTATTGACCTCAATATCACAATCAAAAACCTAGACTTAACTGACATATATAGAATATATCAACCATCATCAAGTGGATATACTTTTTTCTCAGCAGCACATGGATCCTTCTCAAAAATAGACCATATATTATGCCATAGGGCAACCCTCAGTAAATATAAAGAGGTGGAGATAATACCATGCATTTTATCTGATCATAATGGAATGAAACTGGAAATCAATGATAAAAGAAGGAAGGAAAAATCCTACATCACATGGAAAATGAACAATATGTTACTGAATGATCAATGGGTTACAGAAGACATAAAGGAGGAAATCAAAAAATTCTTAGAGATAAATGAAAATACAGACACAACATATCGGGATCTATGGGACACAATGAAAGCAGCTTTAAGAGGGAAACTCATCGCCTGGAGGTCATTCCTCAAAAAAAGGAAAAACCAACAAATAAATGAGCTCACACTTCATCTCAAAGCCCTAGAAAAGGAAGAACAAAACAACAGCAAATGTAGCAGAAGGCAAGAAATAATTAAAATCAGAGCAGAAATCAACGAAATTGAAACAAAAGAAACTACTGAAAAAATTAACAAAACAAAAAGTTGGTTCTTTGAAAAAATAAATAAGATCGACAGACCCTTAGCCATGCTAACGAAGAGAAGAAGAGAGAGAACTCAAATTACTAACATACGAGATGAAAAAGGCAATATTACAACAGATGCTACAGAAATACAGAAGACAATTAGAAATTATTTTGAAAACCTATATTCCAATAAAATAGAAGATAGTGGAGACATTGATAAATTTCTTAGGTCATATGATTTGCCCAGACTGAGTCAGGAGGATACACACAATTTAAACAGACCAATATCAATGGATGAAATAGAAGAAGCCATCAAAAGACTACCAACCAAGAAAAGCCCAGGACCGGATGGGTACACAGCGGAGTTTTACAAAACCTTTAAAGAAGAATTAATACCAATACTTTTCAAGTTATTTTAGGAAATAGAAAAAGAGGGAGCTCTACCAAATTCATTCTATGAGGCCAACATTACCCTGATTCCGAAACCAGACAAAGATACCTCAAAGAAAGAAAACTACACACCAATAACTCTGATGAACCTAGATGCAAAAATCCTCAATAAAATTCTGGCGAATCGGATACAAAGGCACATCAAAAAAAATTGTGCACCATGATCAAGTAGGATTCATCCCTGGGATGCAAGGATGGTTCAATATACGGATATCAATAAATGTTATTCACCACATCAATAGACTTAAAGATAAGAACTATATGATCATCTCCATAGACGCAGAAAAAGCATTTGACAAAGTACAGCATCCCTTTATGTTCAAAACATTAGAAAAACTAGGGATAACAGGAACTGACCTTGACATTGTAAAAGCTATCTATGCTAAGCCTCAGGCTAGCATCATTCTGAATGGAGAAAAATTGAAGGCATTCCCTCTAAAATCTGGAACAAGACAGGGATGCCCCCTATCACCACTTCTATTCAATATTGTTCTCGAAACACTGGCCAGAGCAATTAGACAGACGAAAGAAATTAAAGGCATAAAAATAGGAAAAGAAGAACTTAAATTATCACTATTTGCGGATGACATGGTTCTATACCTAGAAGACCCAAAAGGGTCTACAAAAAAACTACTAAAACTAATAAATGAATTCAGCAAAGTGGCAGGATATAAAATCAACACTCATAAATCAAAGGCATTTCTGTATATCAGCGACAAAACTTCTGAAACGGAAATGAGGAAAAATACTCCATTCACAATATCCTCAAAAAAAAAAAAAAATACTTGGGAATCAACCTAACAAAAGAGGTGAAAGACCTATACAATGAAAACTACAGAACCTTAAAGAGAGAAATAGAAGAGGATCTTAGAAGATGGAAAAATATACCCTGTTCATGGATAGGCAGAACTAACATTATCAAAATGGCGATATTACAAAAAGTTCTCTATAGGTTTAATGCAATGCCAATCAAAATCCCAATGGCATTTCTTATAGAAATAGATAAAGCAATCATGAAATTCATATGGAAAAATAAAAGACCCAGAATAGCAAAAACAATTCTAAGCAGGAAGTGTGAATCAGGTGGTATAGCGATACCAGATTTCAAACTATATTACAGAGCAATAGTAACAAAAACAGCATGGTACTGGTACCAAAACAGGCGGGTGGACCAATGGTACAGAATAGAGGACACAGAGACTAATCCACAAAGTTACAACTCTCTTATATTTGATAAAGGAGCTAAAAGCATGCAATGGAGGAAGGATAGCATCTTCACAAATGGTGTTGGAAAAACTGGAAATCCATATGCAACAAAATGAAACTGAATCCCCTCCTCTCACCATGCACAAAAGTCAACTCAAAGTGGATCAAGGAGCTAGATATCAAATCAGAGCCTCTGCGTCTGACAGAAGAAATAGTTGGCTCCGATCTACATATTGTGGAGTCGGGCTCCAAATTCCTTAATAGGACACCCATAGCACAAGAGTTAATAACAAGAATCAACAAATGGGATTTTCTTAAACTGAGAAGTTTTTTCTCAGCAAGAGAAACAATAAGAGAGGTAAATAGGGAGCCTACATCCTGGGAACAAATTTTTACTCCTCACACTTCAGATAGAGCCCTAATATCCAGAGTATACAAAGAACTCAAAAAATTAGACAATAAGACAACAAATAACCCAATCAACAAATGGGCCAAGGACATGAACAAACACTTCACAGAGGAGGACATAGAATCAATCAACAAGTACATGAAAAAATGCTCACCATCTCTAGCAGTCAAGGAAATGCAAATCAAAACCACCCTAAGATACCATCTCACCCCAGTAAGATTGGCAGCCATTATGAAGTCAAACAACAACGAGTGCTGGCGAGGATGTGGGGAAAAGGGTACTCTTGTACATTGCTGGTGAGACTGCAAACGGGTGCAGCCAATTTGGAAAGCAGTATGGAGATTCCTGGGAAAGCTGGGAATGGAACCACCATTTGACCCAGGTATTGCCCTTGTCGGACTATTCCCTGAAGACCTTAAAAGAGCGCACTACAGGGATACTGCCACATCGATGTTCATAGCAGCACAATTCACAATTGCTAGACTGTGGAATCAACCCAGATGCCCTTCAATAGATGAATGGATAAAAAAAATGTGGCATTTATACACCATGGAGTATTACGCAGCACTAAAAAATGACAAAATCATGGAATTTGCAGGGAAATGGATGGCACTAGAGCAGATTATGCTTAGTGAAGCTAGCCAATCCCTAAATAACAAATACCAAATGTCTTCTTTGTTATAATGAGAGCAACTAAGAACAGAGCAGGGAGGAAGAGCAGGAAGAAAAGATTAACATTAAACAGAGATATGAGGTGGGAGGGAAAGGGAGAAAAAAGGGAAATTGCATGGAAATGGAGGGAGACCCTCATTGTTATACAAAATTACATATAAGAGGTTGTGAGGGGAACGGGATAATAAACATGGAGGGAAATGAATTACAGTAGATGGGGTAGAGAGAGAAGATGGGAGGGGAGGGGAGGGGGGATAGTAGAGGATAGGAAAGGTAGCAGAATACAAAAGTCACTAATATGGCAGTATGTAAAAATGTGGATGTGTAACCGATGTGATTCTGCAATCTGTATTTGGGGTAAAAATGGGAGTTCATAACCCACTTGATTCTAATGTATGAAATATGATATGTCAAGAGCTTTGTAATGTTGTGAACAACCAATAAAAAAAAAAGAAAGAAACCAAGGGTAAAACAGGTAAATTAACTGGTGTAAAGCTAAAAAAAAAATAATTACTAACATAAAACATATGTATAAAACTCACTGGTAGAGGTAAATTCACAGTCAAATTAAAAATACTCCATTACCGGGCTGGGATTGTGGCTCAGAGGTAGAGTGCTTGCGTAACATGTATGAGGCACTGGGTTTGATCCTCAGCACCACATAAAAATAAAATAATGGTATTGAGTTCACCTACAACTAAAAAATAAATGTTTTTAAAAAACTCCATTACAATAATGGTAGTGTGTAAAATAGTTATTAAATCTATAAGATGCTTTATGTAAGCCTCTTGATAATCACAATGTAAAAAACTATAGCAGATATACAAATAAGAAAGAGAAAGGAGCCAATGCATAGTATTATAGAAAATCACCAAATTTCAAAGGTAGATAAGAATAAAGAAAGGATTTACAAAAAAAAAAAAAAAACCTTAAAAATACTAGGACTAAGTTCTTATTTAGCAATAATAACCTTGAACATAAATGGATTAAACTCTACAATTCAAGGACAAGGAGTGGATGAATGAATTAAAAAAAAAAAAAAAACAGATCCAACTATATGCTGCCAAAAAGCAACTTACCTGAGCTTTAAGAACAAAGACTGAAAGTAAAAAAATAGAAGATAGTCCATGCAAACAATAACTAAAAGACAGGAGGGGTGGTTATATTTAGATAAATTAGACTTCAAGTCTAGATGGGCATTAGACAAGGCTATTGTTTAACAATAAAAGGATCAATTCATCAAAAGGACATAACAATTGTAAAAATATATAAACGTGTGTGTGTGTGTGTGTGTGTGTGTATCCCCAACACTGGAGCAACTATACATACAAAGCAAATATTAATGGACATAAGGGGAGATATAGATAGTAATACAATACTAGGGCATATCAATACCCCATTTTCATTCAGACAAGAAAAGATTTTACACCATTTTTCAGTGCCTAGATAACAAAAAATTTCAAGGGTTTTTCTCTTGTACTGTATAAGAAGTATATAAATGTTCTTGAATGTTGGATGGGTGTAATGGGGCCAGTGTAGTCTTTAACTAGTAGAGAACCTTGGCTCCAAATGGTCATTTGAGAACACTGAATTAATGCCACTGCATAGTTGTCCAATAAAAATATATATAATGAAGAATGTAAAGTGCTTTTTCAAAGCTGAATCAGTGGTTGACATAATTTGAAAAAAATGCATATGCATTTGTTGAAATATAAACTCTAAGAGTGCTTCCAGAGGTGACTCTACTCCCTCATAATCACTACTATCACCGCGTGTGCAACTTATGTTCCTGTTGCTTAGGGAAAGTTCATTTTTGCGAGGAAAATCATCAGAGTACAGACTTTGAAACAGAGGCCCTAAGTTTAAGTGAAGTAGTGATTCTTTCTGATGTCTTTGAATCCTTTGATGTTAAATAGACATATCTCTGGTAGTACATTATCACCCAGTAACAGCTGATATAGGGAGCATGGTTGCAAACCGAACTCAGGATGTTTCTCTTTAAGTGAATTAGAATGACGGCTAGACTAAGGATAAGAATATTCTGAGATAGCCAGGAAGAAGGAGGCTGCCCATCCTGGAAGAAGCCTTATAGGCAATAAATGGGAAGTCTGAAGAATGGTACAAAGATATAAATAGAAATAAAATAAGCAAAAAAGTTAAATAAAGAAGAAACTCACCATATTAAAAATATAGTTTCTGACCTAATGAAGGAACAGAGTTCCACAGCTATGTTGCCTGAATTGATGCTATGAAATATGCAGATTTGGCCCTATGCTATAACAACTTAGATGAAAAAGAAGGTAAAGAGATATATTTCTATACTTATTATACAGTATAAGATGCAGAACTACAATTTAGAGATACTGATGGAAGTGGTGAGCACAAATGAGAACAAGAAGGTAAAGAAATGAAGCAGTAAACCCAACAGATTATGAACATGGCTAAACGAACACATATATGTTTACCCTTACACAGTGGTTATAATATTGTTGAATGAGCAGGAAAATGAGAAGTTTAACAAGGAAGCCTGTTTGGTGAGTTGCTCTTTAGAAAACTATTATACAAGACACACTTAAAACCACATTTAAATGTGTGTGTGGGCAATATTTCTTCCTACCAAGAGCAGATTTTAGGAAAGAAATATAAGTTCATGCAGCATAACTTTTAAGTCATTCCAGTGAGTGCATGACTGGAGAAAAGGAAACAACTCCCTTCGACAAATTGGCCAAACCAATATGCCACAAGCCAATCACAGAATGAACTAAGACCCAGTGATTCATTCTATTTTGAGGGAGTACAGGTAACACAGTAAATCGAGTAGAGTATATAGGCCTGCTGCCAAAACAGGGCCTGGGCATGCACAATGATGAGAGTAGATATGAAGTGGATGATTCAGTCTCCAAGACTACAGGGTATCACATAAGCAAAGCCATGTGGGCTATTATCTAATACTTTGATTCACACCACAATCATTATGCTAAAGAGTTCACATTTTTAAAATAAAATTGAACTGCACTGAGTATAAGCTCATCATATTTAAATGGATAAAGTGATATCTCAATCCCTTTCATGGGTTATATAGAATGTAAGAGTGCCTTATTAAAGACTAAAGTAAAATCTATAAAGGGGAGTTGGGTACCATGGTGCACAATTTATAACACCAGCTATCTGTAAGCTTGAGGCAGGAGGATCGAAAGTTTGAGGCCAGCTTGGTCAACTTAGCAATGCTGACTCTGACTCAAAACAAACAAACAAAAAAATTAAAAATAAAAAAAAGGACTGGGGGCGTGGCTCACTGATAAAACATTCCTACTATCACAAAAACAACAAACGAACAAAAACTACAAGAGGCACTGGCCCTCAAAGTTTGCAATTGTGATATTGTAGCCGAATACAAGGATGATAGCATGAGGAAAAAGCTAACTAAAACACACACACACACACACACACACACACACACACTCACACACAGACACACACACACACACACACTGTTTTACACTGATTGGTCTTAGTTATAGTCTTTGTCCACTTATTAACAAGGGATGTTTCTATTTCTTGTGCTTAACACATAATTCCAAGAGAATTAAAGCAGATTGTTTTCAACTGCTATATATCACCAGAAGTGGATTCACAATTACCTTCCACATCAGGTTAAGTTCAAAAGGGATTTGGATATCAGGAATAATTGCTGCTGACTGTGAAGAGAAATTATTTCTACTTCTGACAAATTTGGTTGCTATAACTTTCTCTTTGGAAAAAAGTGACAAATCATCACATTTATTATTTCATACTAATGCCCTATTCATATTATATCTGAAATAAGGGGAAGGAAAAAATGAGGAGCATGACTAAAAACACTGTTCTAACAGCGTGAGAATCTTTAAGTCAGGTAAAATTATGGTAAATGGGCAAGGAATAATCACTAGTCACTCTTGAGGAAAATGGGACCCTTGTTGCATTATTCAAATATCATTCATGCCACGTCTAAAGCTAAGGAAAGAAAAGGGGGAATAAGTTGAAAGGGAGTTCTCCACTGTTGGTTTATTAAAATCAAAGAGAAAATACAACTAGTAGAGGGTGGAGAACTCAGAACGGTTATCACCTAAAATTACTTTGAATAGGAATAAAATAATAGATTGAAAAATTTTTCGTCTTATTTCTCACTTTTGGAGTTCTGACTCTTTCACATATATCATTTTTTATAATAGATTTTTTTTCTTTGGCAATTTTGTAAGAAAAGAATCTCCCTGTATATTACATCAATGAATAGATTAAGAAGAAACATATGGATTTAACAGGTATTTAAAAAATCACTTTTGTAGGATTACAAAACATACTTTGATTAAAAACTGTCATGATGTGACATAAACATGCTTACTATCTTACTTCACATAATGCTATTATGAACAATTTCCATTAAAGACAGGAATAAAATATTATACCCATTACTACATAATATTATCCTGGAAATTCTGGCCAATTCAGTAAGAAGCAAAATGGTAATAAAAGACACACCTTATAAAGAGCAGGGAAAATTCCATAAGAATAAAGACTTTGACATTAAGCAGACCCAGGTTCAAGTCCTTCATCTGCCCTTACTGGAAATGTGACTTCATATCATCATCTTTTCTATATCTGCTTTGTAAAGTAGTAAAGATTAAACAAAGCAACATGATGATTATAATGAACCTAACATACTATAAATAATAAGTTGGAAGAACTGTTATCTGATGTCTATCATGACCATTTGCCAATGAGATAGCTGCATGCTAAATAAAGACTCAGAAAATCAACTGAAAATTGGTAGAAAAGGAAGAATCACAGCATAAAAGATAAGCAAAACCCTAAAATTTCTCCAAATATTAGCACTATTCTCTTAGGGGAGGAAAAAAAAACTTTAAAAACAAGGCATGGAGGGACTAAGGGTTGTGGCTCAGTGCTAGAGCACTTGCCTAGCACATGTGAGACACTGGGTTTCATCTTCAGCACCTTATGAAAATAAATAAATAAAACAAAGGTATTGTGTCCATCTATAACTTAAAAAAAAGAATTTATGACATGTAATTATAAAATATTTAGAAATAATCTTTGTAAGACATACAGCAGATATGTATAAAATGATCAAAATTATGTTGATATAAAAGAAACAATGAATAAGGGTACAAATTTAATGTGTTTCTGGATAAACTATTGTAAACATACCAGTACTTATCATGTTAAAAGTAATACCAACAAAAATTCCAAAAAGGAATAAAATTTATCTTAAAATATATTTAAAATTAAAACATATTCTGAGAAGACCCAGAGACAAACCCACACACCTACAGTTATCTGATCCTTGACAAAAGTACCAAAAACACAAGAGAAAACACAGCCTTTTAACAAATGGTACTAGGGCAACTGATTATCCACATGTAGAAGAATGAAACTAAACCCTACCTCTCACCCCACAAAAAGTTCAACTCAAAATGGATCAAAGATGTAGGATTTAGAACAGAAACTATGCTACTCCTAGAAGAAAACATAAAGTCAACACTGTAGCATATAGTCACCGACAATAACTTTCTAAAAAGAAGGACAACTAAAGCTCAGGAAATAATGTCAAGAGTTAATAAATGAGATGGGACCAAGTTAAAAAAGATTCTACACTGAAAATAAAACAATTAGGAACTTGAAGACAAAATCTACAGAATGGGAGAAAATCTTTGCTAGCTATTCTTCTGACACAAAATTAATATCTAGAATATATAAAGAACTCAAAAAACTTAACATCAAATACCCAAATAACCCAATTAATAAGTGGGCAAATGAATTAAACAGTCACTTCTCAAAAGAAGAAATAAAAATGGCCAACAAATATATGAAAAAATGCTCAATATCATTAGCAACTAGGGAAATGCAAATCAAAATTACCCTGAGATTCCATCTCATACCAGTCAGAATGGCAATCATCAAGAATAAAAATAATAATAAATACTGGAGAGGATATGGAGGACAAGGAACACTTTTACACTTCTAGTGGGATTGCAAATGAGCACAATCACTATGGAAATCAGTATGGAGGTTCTTCAAACAACTAGACATGGAACCACCACATGACCCAGCCATATCACTCCTCTGTATTTATCCTAAAAATTTAAAGTCATCATACTATAGGGATATACATATGCATATTCATGTTTCTAGTGGCATAATTCACAATGGCTAAACTGTAGATAAAGAAAAGTGGTATATACACACAAGACAGTTTTATTTAGCCATAAAGAAAAATGAAATCATGTCATCTGTAGAAAAATGGATGGTACTAGAAACTGTTACAAAATAAGCCAAACCCAAAAGGTCAAGGGTTATATGTTTTCTCTCAAATATGAAAGCGAGAGAGGAAAGAGGAAAAGAAAGGGACCAGAGGGAAGAGAAAAGTGCTAGGGAGTGATACTGACCAAATTATATTGATGTATTATTGCATGAGTGTATGAATAAGTAACAATAAATCTCAACATGTACAACTATAATGTACCAATAAATATGTGGAAGAAAAAAAAGCCCACCAAAAAAGACAAGGCCAAAACACATATTCTGAGTCTCTAATACAATAAGATTCTGATAGAACAAGCAAATAGAGAAATAAAGTAGAAGAGAAAGCCCCCCCCGCCAAAATACCTTGCTGCACATATACTATGGGTTAATTTTCTAGTGTATATGAGAATCTAACAAATCTTAAAGGTAGCATTCTAAATAAGTGGCAGAAAGAAGGTGTCATCATTACATGATGATGGGACTTTACTATTTGGAAATATGTACATAAAAAATTAAATAAAGTTGTCACCTCAAATCAAATCCTAAAGAAAACTTCCTAAAAGATTATCCTTAAATATGAAAGAGAAAAAAAACAGATAAGAATGAGAATTAAAAAAAATAGAAAAAAGGAATTAAAAAATTTTATAATACTGATTTCCAACACAGTAGCAAACAGAAGAACAATAAAATAAGCAGGATTAAGAATATGAGTTAAATCTTACATGCTCTTCCCACACTTTCTTTTCTCTTTCATATGCTTCCTTTCTCTTTCTCTCTAGTTGTTCTTTTAGTACAGCAGCACGTGCATTTGCTTGGGCCTGAAAATAAAGACAAAATTAGTTATCAGAAAGAGGACATGTGGTTTCCTTTCTATGCAAGTCTAAAAAGATACTGACTTATTAGCCACAAAGAAATGTGCATGTAAGCTCACTCTATATCCCCAATACCTTGAATCAGGCTTGACATACAGCAGACCTGTCATACAAGCTCACTAAATATTTACTGAATTAAAATAAATGCAAGTACATTTGAATGAAAATTAAAATGTAAAAATATTTATTATATAAAATTTCATTTATCTTCAGAGAAATGGATAACTGTGTATTTCATTTTTAAGGTTACTGTTTTTTCTTTTAGGATTACTTTTGTCATACTTTTACATATTTATGCCATGACTATGTTCAACTGTTATTCATAAATATGTTATACACAGAAAAAACACTGTATTTCAAAAACCAATCAGTAAAAGATGAAGTGGAAGGAAAAATTAAAGCAAATGAATAATGTGTTCTAACTATGAAAAACTTAGGAACCTAACTTTCTATTTCAATTTTCTCTAGAAAGTGCAACATTATTTCTAGTCTATACCTTAAGTGATTCAATTTTTTTGCGCCTCAAATCAGCTTCCTCACTTCCTTCTTGTCCTTTGGAATTATCCGTTTCTTTCTACAAAATAAGTAGATAAGCATACCACTTAGGACAAAACCATCAAGTTCAGTGCAGAGCTCCATGACAGATAATATGAATACTGACATTTAAAAATGGGAAATCATTCAACTCTGTTAATTTTCTCCCAAAGCTGAAAATGAATTCTCACAACTATCAACCCTAGACAACTGAACAAAACGTTAAAAACAGAATGATATAAAATGCATTTTAATCCTTTGAAGGATAGTGGATAATTCTGTTCTCTCACAATTCCTCGGCAATAAAAAAAAAAAGTTCTTATCAAGTTAAAATCATATAAATAAGACTTACTTTATTCCCTGAACAACTGTGTGTGTGTTGCTGAGGATTGAACCAAGGGCCTTGAACGTGCAAGGCGAGCATTCTACCAACAGAGCTATATCCCCAGCCTGGAACAACTTTCATGTTCACTGTATTCACCTTTTTTTGTTGTTGTTATTGGCATAGCATTTCTAATCTTAAACTAATTTTAATCTAATCTAATGATTAATAATATCATTCAGTTACTTTTTATTTATTTCCTTTATGGCAGTGCTAGGATTTGAACCCAAGGCCTCAAGCATGCTAGGTAAGTGTGCTACCACTGAGCTATGTTCCCATCCTCGATTACTTTTTATAAAGTCTCAAACTACCTTTTCACCACGAAGTCTGGCTTTAATCTGCTGGCGCTCATTGAAATTCTGTAGTCTTATTTGCCTCAGTCTTGCCAGATAAACCTACAAAGAAGAAAAACACACAACATATTCATGTAAAAGAAAAACTATTAACATTTTTACTGCTAAAAATTTTATAATTCAAGGGAAAGTGTTAATCTGAATATAAGAAATAAAAGTTCTGAAATCTGGTTAACAGAAATGTAATATTAGCTTTCAAATGTTTAATTTAGAGCAATTTATTTCTGAAAAGAAAGAAATATAATTAAAAAATTTTTAATTTGATCAAAAGAAAAAAATTAAGCTTATAAGACTGAATAACAGTTATAAGGCAAAATTATGACACAGCATGTCAGTTAAATTATAGTAACAGGTCCCTATAAACTTACAAAATCTTTAAACAATTGTTAAGAATTTAAACCATGCAAGAAAAGGAGGCAATAAACTCAAAAAAATGGCTGTGTGATGGAGGTAGCGAACATGCGGGAAGCATACCTCTTCCTCTTTGTTTCTTGGCTTCCCTCCTCTTGAAGAGCTGGACCTGCCTCCATACATAGCTGCCAGGTTTTGCAGGATTCCCTGTTTATCATTTAATGTACTAAGTTTAAAGAATGACTAAGGCTATGCCATCATCTTACCTATGAATAGCCATGTGCCACTTAATTTCCTTTGGGCAAATACTGACCATTTCTAGATGCTAAACTCTAATAAAAATCGTGGCATTTTCCTATATCAATTTAGCAAATACATTTAGTGAGAAGTGAAGAAAGCAATTAAGTCTCAAATATAATCATTCAAAACAGAGACCAGTTGTTTTTATTACTCAATTAAGAGGGTTTTGGAACTGCTTTAGAGTTAGGTAAACACCAAATCGATTTTTTCCTCTAAAAAAGACCCAATACATTTCTTTATGTCTGTGAATCAATCTCTCACACATGCACAAATATTTGAGCTTACTGTTCTTGAATTCAACAAATGTGTTGTATATTAAAAAAATGAAATTCTGAATCATGATTAGTAATGAAATCTGGTAAAATGAAACTTTTTGGTCTCAGTCATGTCCTGTTACTATTCTGGAAATTAACATACCCAGGCACAAGCTTACTTACTTTTGGCTATAATTTACCACTAATGTGAAATTATCTTTTTAGAAATTACTAATATTCTTCGGTAAAACTATCAGATTGTCAAATTATTTACTCTTTTTTTTTTTTAGCATGCAAGTGTACTTCAAGATTCTCCCCCCAAATTCTTAGTCCTACTTCTCATCAGCTTGTTGTACTTTTTTATGCTTATACATCTCCCTTTTCCTGATGGCAGTTTGATTTTTTAACCCCCTGAAATCTAGTTTCCGATCCATGATTCTGAAAAAATTTTAAGGTCACCAATCACTCAGAAGTGATTTAAATGGAGTCTGTTGAGACATTTTTGCACTTATTTCCACTGAAAAACTGTTTTGACTGTATCCATTAAATTGAGTATATAATACTTTTCTCTTATAAGAATATATATTCACTGTAGAAATTTTATAAAATAAGGAACTGTGAATCATTTATAATTCTAATATCTGAGAACCTGTAATTTAAAGACATTCTAAATTTCCTTTTATTCATATGTATGAATGTATACGTATTTTAACAAAAACTAGGATTTTACTATTTTTTATTAATGTTATATTCTATCTTTTCCCATATTCAGTTAATACTTCTTATAAAAATTACTCTTAAATGCCTAAACACTATTCACAATATTCTACTTAATAAATATTCTGTAATTCACTTGTTTTTAAGAAAAAGTCTATCTTTCAGTATTTATAACAGCAATCTCTCCTAGGTTCCTCTATCTTTGCTGTTTTTCACAGGCATTTTTTTTTTTTCCTTTCTTGGCTCCTTGCTAAATGTCACTGTTTTCTTGAGTTTCATTCTCTGGTCCTTCTCTTCTCATCCCCAGATTTTAACATATGTTGCTGATTCCCAAAACTAAATCAATCTCCCACCCAGCTACTCAAGAGGCTGGGTCAGGATGAGGCCTCTGGGGAATACAGAAGGCCCTGTCTCAAAATACCACCATCAAAACAAAACTTCATAGTGCTTTTTCTTCTGAATTATAGAACTTGGAGTTTACTAAACTGTCATCTGGACATTCCACTTTTATGTAGCAAAGATACCTCAAACAATTTACAAACCTGACTTTTTAATCCACTTTTCTTTTTTACTGTATTTTTTTATTCCTAGCTTATGCTAAGCCACATGAATCAGCAAGACAGAAGTTATCTTTTCCTCTTTCTTACTAACAATATACAAATGACTGCCACATTTCCAATCCGATCTCCTAATCCTTATAATTTATACCTTTAATTTCTGTCTTAGCTCAGGTTTTCTTCTTTTGTCTCCCGAATTTATAAAAAATTTTCCTAACTTAACATCTTACTTCTAGTCTCCCATCTCCAATCTATTCTTAAAAGATATTTGGAGTTACCTTTCTATAATTATTTTTCACACCAGGTCTCACATAAGTCTTTCAATGGTTCCCATTATTTTCAGACTTTAATCCATTCTGTTGAATGGCAGATTCATCGCTGTCCCTACTCAATAATAAATCCTACATTCTAGTCAAAAACCGTGTGTGTGTGTGTGTGTGTGTGTGTGTGTGTGTGTATACACATACATGCATACATACATATAATCTCACTGGTCATCTTAAAATGATTAACTCTATTCATCTTGCAAAACTCAAATCAAATATCCCCCTGAAAAGTTTTGCCAAAGCTTTCTGTAGTGAATCAAGTTGCCTCCTCTGACCTACATATCAATGTTTATGCAGACCTCTCACAGCAGTACTCATTAACATAGTATACTATGACAGTTAAGAGCATGGTCTACAGACTATGAAGTCTATCCCATTCATGTTTTTGCCAATGGCAACCTTACGCAAAATTACTTAAACTTGCTAAGTCTGGGCATAGTAACAGCATGTACTTCAAGGATAATAAAGAGCAAAAAAAAAAAAAAAATTACTGTATGAGCATGTTCTGCCTTTTTCCTCTTGAGAAAACACTTTCAACTCACCCAGTCCACCCCACCTTCAAGAAGGTCCTGGAATCAGCTTATCAGTTATTTGAGCTTTGGGGATATAGGTCAGAGTTGGGGAGGCAAAGGGAAATAAAAAATAGGCAGTAGTACGTAATGATATGAGGTGAACTAAAAAGATATGGAAGTATCTATGGCGTTCTTGGAAGTGAGCTGAGTATTACTATGGACTTTATCTTTCTCAGTATTTGAGAAATAGAAGAATCTGAGTAACTTTGAAGTTAAAAAAAAAGTGCTCCTTTTTCAGTTCATGTTCTTTATATCAAGTTAAAAAACTGCCTGGTCAATGGCCCTAAAATTATCTTCTGTCCCTTTTTTTTTAAGAAGTTTTATGTTTTATATTAAAACCTGATTGAGAGCTGAGGTTGTAGCTCATTGATCTACATACCTATGCTTTCACTAGTACTAGATTATGTTGATTACTCTAGCTAGAAATCAACCTTAACATTAGGATCATTCCTTTTTTAAAGAAACATAATTGTTTTTGTCTATTTTAGGACTAAAATTAATTTTATATGAATTTTATGTATTTGAGGGGTACTGGTAGAGCACTTGCCTAGCATGTGTGAGGCACTGGATTCAATTCTCAGCACCATATATAATAAAATAAAGGTCCATTGACAACTAAAAAGTATTGAAAAGAAACCTGATTATCAGTCTTGAGCTATTTTATAAGGTGTGAAGTTTAGCTCAAGGTTCTTCTTCTTTTGGCAATGGACGTTCAACTCCTTCAGCAATAATATTGGAAAGACTGTCCTTCTTCCATTGAAGTACTTTTCTTTGTGAAGAGCAAATAGGCATATTTGTGTGGATATGCGCTAAGCTGTTCCACTGATCTACATACCTATGCTTTCACTAGTACTACATTGATTACTATAGCTAGAAGTCAGCCTTAACATTAGGATCATTCCTCTTTTTTCATCACAATTTTTGTCCATTTTAAGGCCAAATTAAATTAATTTTATATAAATTTTATTTATTTGAGGGGTACTGATGATTGAACCCAGGGGCACTTAACCACTGAGCGCATCCCCAACCCTTTCTTATTTTTTAAGACAGGGTCTTATCAAGTTGTAAGTCTCCTGCCTCACCCTCCAGAGTTGCTTTGGTTGTAGGCATGCTCCATAGTACCTGGTTATCATATGAATTTTAGAACAAGCTTGTCTATATCTATTGAGAACTCCTGGAATTTTAAGAGTAATTACATTGAAGTTCCAGAGAAATTTAAGAAAAACTACCATTTTTACTATGTGAAGTCTTCTAACTCATGAACATAGTATGACTTTCCAAATTTTGTGATTCTTAGCATCTGGGGTTGTGGCTCAGTGGTAGAGCGCTTGCCTAGCATGTGGGAGGCACTGGGTTCGATCCTCAGCATCATATAAAAATAAATAAACGTCTATCAACAACTAGAATAATTTTTTTTAAATTGTGATTTTAATGTCACAAATCTTGCAGATATCTTGTTAGATTTTCTTTTTTCTTAATTTTGTCTGAAGTAGCTATAAGTAGGATTGCATTTTAAAAATCAGTTTCCACTCATTGTCAGTAAACAAATTCAATGGATTTTTTGTTTATCTTATAACTATAATTAATTCTTTTTATTTCTAGAATTTTGATAGAATTCTTGGAATTTTCTATGCAGATACTCGTTACTAAATAGCATTGATTTTATTTCTTCTTTTCAAATCTATATTTTTCTTTTCCTTGCCTTATTGCAGGAACTAGAACCTATAGTATTATGACAAATAAGAGTGGTGAGAGCATACATCATTCCCTTTTCTGTGACTGTGGAGGGAAATCATTCAATCTTCTACTTGCACGTATGATGTTATATTTAGGCTTTTTTGTAAATGCTTATTATGAGATTGAGGATGTTTCTATTTCTAGTGTAAGAACTTTGATCATGAATAGGTGAATTTTGTCAAAAGATTTCCTTTATCAATTGATATATGATTTTTTTCTTCTTCAGCTTGTGGATACACTGGATCACACTGATTTTTCTAATACTGAAATAAACTTGTAATATCCTGACTAAATTCTACTTGGTTGTAGAGGGATTCAACTTACTAAAATTTTGTTTGGATTTTTTCATCTAAGTTCATGAGAAATAGTGATCTATATAGCTTCCATTTTCATGTCTGTTTGTTTGGGTGAGTCTGTTTTGTTTTGGGGGGTGGGTCTCTTTCCACAGCTGACAATGATTCACTGCACTACTATTTTTTGAAAGACAACTTATCACTACATTGAATTGGTGTTGTTCTTTGAATGTTTAGCAAAACATTCCACTCCAGTAAAAACATGAAGGCCTGAGAATTTCTATTTCAAGAGCTTTAAAATCACAAATTAAGTTTTAAAAATAGTTATAGAGTTATTATCTATTTTTTGCTAGTTTATGGCCTTTGAAAAATTGGTCATATTTGTTCTTAATTTGTTCTAAATTATTGAATTTATAAAGTTGTTTTTTATTATCCTTTTAATTGCTATAAGATCTGTAGTGACATCATTTGTTTTACCTCTAATACTGGTCATTTTTTTTTCATCTTTGTTAATCTTGCTAGAAATTTATCATTTTTACTCCTATTTTTTTAAGAACCAGTTTTTTGTTTCAATAAACTTGTCAATAGTATTCACTCCACTCTTCAATTTTATTGATTTCTAAACTTAATTAACTTCATTCTGCTTGCTTTGGTTTATTTGTTCTTTCTTTCTTTACTATCTTGAGGGAGGGACTTAGATTATTAATTTGAGACATTCTTCCTTTTTACTGCAAATGTTTAGTGTTATAAATTTCCCTCTCAGCAGTGCTTTAACTATATTCCACAAAATCAGACATGTTGTATTTTTTCATGCAATTCTGTGTATATTTATTTAGAAGTGCATTAATTTTCTAGTGACTAAAGATTTTCCTGTCCTCTTTCTGTTTGATTCCATTATGTTCAAAAAATAAACTCTGTATAATATCAATTCTTCTAAATCTGTTAAGGTTAATAATTCAGCTTTCTGTCTATCTCAGGGATTTTTAAATGAGTGCTTCAAAAAATGATTATTCTGCTTTTGCTGGGAGAAATATTCTATAAGTTTAGAGCTTGGTGGTAATTGGTAGGATTCAGCTATTTTACATCCTTGCTGATTTTCTGTTCAATAGTTCTAGAAATTGTTGATAGTAGGATGTGAGTCTCCAACCGTAATTATGGATTTGTTTATTTCTGCTTTATATACTTTGAAGCTCGGGGTATTTGGAGTATATACATTTAGGATTGCAGTAACTTTTTAGTGTACTGACTCTTTTATTATTATATTATTATATAATGTCTCCTTATTTGTTCTTAATGCCTTTATTTTGTTCTGTTACCAGAAAATTCTTTTAGTTTTCTTCATTTGAGAATGCCTTTATCTCCACTTTATTCTTAAGGGACATTTTAATCAGATATAGAATTTGAGATGGACAGTAGTTTTCTTTCAGCACTTGAAATATGTTGTCTCACTTCTTTCTGATATCCTTGGCTTCAGATGAAAAATATGCTCTCAATTTGGTGTCCTTTCTCTCTGGCTACTTTTATTTTATTTTTCACAGTACTAGGGATTGATCCCAGGGCCTAGTGCATGCTAGGGAAGTGCTCTATCATTGAGCAACGTTCCCACTACCCTTTCGCATTTTAAAGGTTAGTTTTCTTTGTCTCTGACTTTCACAACTTTAGTTTTTGAAAGTTATTATTATTTTTTGGTTATGGATTTCTTTGAGTTTATCTTATTGTAGGTTCACCTAGCTCTTTGAATCTGTAGGTTTCTATCTTTCACCAAACATGGAAAGTTTTCAGCTATTACTTCTTCAAATACATTTTTCAGTCACACTTTTTCCTGGCTTTTCAGTTCCAGTAAAACAAATACTAAATCTTTTGTATTATCCTATAACTTCTTGAAACTATGATTTTTTCTGTTATTTTTCCCTCTGTTGTCCAGATGAAATAAATTTAATCAATCTGTCTTCAAGTTCACTGATTCTATCTTCTATCATTTCCACTATACTACTATTTTGTGAATTTAAAATTTTGTTATTGTACTTTTCAGTTCTATAATTCCCAGTTGGTTCTTCTTTATAACTTCTATTTCTTTGCTGAGCTTTCTTTTTTCATCAAGAGGATCTATAATCGATTATTACAGCAGTTTTATGACAGTAGCTTTAAGATCCTTGACAGAAAATTTCAACATCTGATTCATCTTGGTCCGATGAATGCTTTTCTCACTCAAACTATTTTGCCTTATCCTTGGTGACAAATGCTTTTTTAAAATTGTATCTTTAATATGGTTATTATGTTAGAAGACTCTATCTTATTCATATCTTCTATTTTAACAGAAAGTAGCCTGCTCTAGAGATAGCATTCAGGTTCTGGACTATTTTTTCTGGGCTTGAGTTACAGTGGTAGCTGGAGCTCTTGCTCAATCCCTGTTGATACTTTCTGATAAGGATGGAATTTGCTTTCCCAGGCCATATGCTGTTGCTGGAAGACTTCCTGAAAGTGGAGGCAAATGCCTCTGGGTCTGTTCTCCTTATCTAACTAGATGGAACATATGCAGACAGGCAGCTTTACACTCATTGCTACCAGAGGTAAATGGAATCAGTTGTTAGCATTATACTTGTTGAGATGGGATAGCCCAGGGCTTTGTCACTGGTTGTGGATTAAGCTGGTCTTCAAGTTAAATGTCTATGCCCAGTTGTGAAGTGGAGTTGGGACCACTTGAGACTTTTACTGCTGCCTCCAGCTTGAACCACTCACCAGGGGTCTGGTGTGTAGAAGGTGATGGAGACGCCCATTTCCGTTGGAATTCTATTTTCCTTAAACTTAAGGGATGAATGATGAGTGAAAGCAGGCTTTTCTTGTTTCTTTTTCTTTTTTTTTTTGTCTTTGTTTCTGGTCTCTATTTAAATCTTGGATAGACTCTACCAGTATTGGGTATAAGAAGATGAAAAAAAATTCAGAGAAACTTAATGTTATTCTTCAAGTCCTCAGTGCCTAGCTAGTTTACCTTCTTGACAGCATTTAGAATTACATCATCATTGTATGCTAAATAACTGCTAAGTTATTTAATTGTATTTAGAGGGGAAGTGAATGGAAAAGTGAATCTATGCCAGCTGTTCTGGAACTGGGAAGAAACTGCTTTTTGATAGCTAAGATTTTGATACTGCAAAATACTCTATGGTATAAACAGTACATCAAAGTTCAACAGAGTTATATGGATTGTTGTAAAGACTGAAAGAGATTTTTATGAGTTGAATTGTGTCCCTCTACAAATTTATATGTCAAAATCTAATACCTGGTACTTCATATTGATCTTATTTGGAGATAAAATTTTTACCAATTTAATATTGGGGGTAATAGGATGGGCTCTAATGTAATTTGACTAGTGTGCTAAAGGGAAAATTGGGAGATAGACTCACACATAGAGAGAACACCATGGGAAGTGAGGTCAAAGGTCAGAATAATGATTCTAGACACCAAGGAAAGCCAAAGATAGCCAGCAACTACCAGAAGGTAGGAAAGAGGGATAGAGCATATTCTTCCTCACAGCCTTCAAAAGTAAACAACCCAAATGACACACTGATCTTAGTCTTCTTCCCTTCAGACTGTGAGATAGTAAATTTCAATTGTTTAAGCCATTTAGTTTGTTGTATTTGGTTATAGCATCCCTAGCAGACGAATACAAAAATAATGCATATAAACTGTTTAACATTTTAAGTTTTTAATAAGATCATTAATATAAGTAAATTTCTATTAGTGATAAATAAATACAATATGATTTAAGATAAGTTCATAAGAAAGTAACAATTTTCAAGAGAAATAATACTGCTTCATGATTTTTTGGTAAAATTCAGAGGTTCTTCTGCTAAGTTATTCCACAAAAACAAAAACACAAGCAAACAACAACAAAAAAAAAAAACCCAGATATCCAAGAAAAACTCTTACACACAGCAGAAGACATCTATAGGAATATTCAAAGCAGAACTATGATCAACTTCAATAAATATTGTAAAGAGAATTAATAATTGTGATATAGTCACACAATGGAATATTATACAGCTATACTTAATTACATGTATGAATCTTAGAAAAATGCTTAATGAAAAAATAAAGGCTCAATTTACATTATTTGTAATATTTATATAAATATTATATAATAAAAATAATATAATATATAATATAAATATTATAAATATTTACAATATTTATAATGCCCTAAAATAAGTAAAACTGAACAATATATTGCTTAGGCACATATACATGTGTGAAAAAAAGTATTTAAGAAATCCAAAGGAATGGTAAATCCAAAATTCAGAATAATGATGCAACAGAGGCAAAGGAACAAGTTAGGATGCAATTGGCAAACCATAGCCTATAGGCCAAAATCCAGTTCACCACTTCTTTTTCTATAGCCCATAAACTAAGAATGGTGGAAAAAAAAATAAGAGTATTTTAGACACATGCTAATTATGTGAAATTTTAATTTCAGTGTACATAGATAAAGCATTATTGGAACACATACATGTTCATTCACTAATACATTGTCTTTGTTAATTCTGTATTGTGCTGTAAAACAAAATTCAATAGCTATAACAGAGAACTTATGATCCAGCTAAACCATGAATATTTACTATCTAGCACTTTCCATAAGCACATCTGCCAATCCTTGAGGCAGAGAAGAATACATAAACTCCAGGGCTATTTTGTTCCAACTCTAGGGTATACTATAGTGTTCCAACTCTAGAGTATACTATTTTGCGTCCTAATTTACACATATATTACATATATTCTTTTCTATGTAACAAATGTTATTTTACAAGGATTAAAAATATTTTTATTTTTATTTTTATTTATTTTTTTTAAAGAGAGAGCGAGATAGGAGAGAGAGAGAGAATTTTTAATATTTATTTATTTTTTTTTTAGTTCTCGGCGGACACAACATCTTTGTTGGTATGTGGTGCTGAGGATCGAACCCGGGCCGCACGCATGCCAGGCGAGCGCGCTACCGCTTGAGCCACATCCCCAGCCCATTAAAAATATTTTTAAAGATCTAGAAAAATAAACAGCAATGTTGAAGAATTAATTTACTATGTAAGATACTCTGTAACAAGGACTAGCAACCTATAGTCAACAGGTCAAATCTAGCCTGCTGTCCAATTTCCAAAATAAAGATTTTTCTAGAACATAGCTACACTCATTTGTTAGTTTTTCACTATTATGGTAAGATTGAGTAGTTGCATAGGGCACCATATGAACTATAAAGCCCAAGATATTTACTATGTTATATTTTAAAGAAAATATTTGCTTATCCTGCCTCTATAATATCATCATATCTACAAGTTTTATCTAAATTAAAGAAAATATTAATATAAAAATTTAAAAGGAATAAATAACAGTAAAATAGTTTAAAGCATAATCTTAAAAGTCAGACACTGACTACTTCTTGGGCATTTATATGACCGTGGGCAAAGTACTAATGGTTCTGGGTCATCAACCTATAATATTGGAGTAAAAATCTCCACCACAGGGACTGCAAATTGATATAATCACTATGGAAAACAATATGGAGAGTCTTAAGAAAACTTGGAATGGAATCATTAATCCAGTCATCCCACTCCTAGATTTACCCAAAGGATTTAAAATCAGCACACTATAGTGATACAGCCACAGCAATGTTTACAGCTGCTCACGTCACAATATCTAAACTATGGAACCAATCTAGGTGCCCTTCAACAGATGAATGAACAAAGAAACAGTGGTGTGTGTGTTTGTGTATAATGGAATATTACTCAGCCTTAAAGAAGAATTAAATTATAGGATTTGCTGGTAAATGAATGAAACTGGAGAATATTATGCTAAGCAAAATAAGCCAATACCAAAGAACCAAAGTCCTAATGGTTTCTCTGACATGCAGATGCTAATTCACAATAAGGGGGTGGGGTTAAGAATAGACATATTTTGGACTAAATAGAAGGGAGTGAATGCGGGGGTTTAGGGGTAGGCATGATAGTAAAATATACATTACTCTATGTGTATATATGATTATATGATCTGTGTAACTGTACATTATATACAACCAGACAAATGAGAAGTTATACTTCATTTATGCATGATGTGTCAAAATGCATTCTATTGTCATATATAATCAGAACACATTTAAAAAAGCATTAAAAAAAACTCTACCACAGATAATTGTTATCAGGAGTAGACTCTCAGTAATATTAATTAACATTTATAGATAATGTCATAGCAAAATAAACAAACCCCATAAAACCACAAAAAAAAAAAAAAAAAAAAAACACCACCAGCACAATTACCACCAAAAACAGTTGACTTGACCTATTCTTTGTCAGAACTTTACTAATATGCATTTCAGCTGCCTGTGCAGGAAAAAGTTTGAATCCACATAAAAGCATATAAAATAATTTTTAAAAACCATGACTTCTTTAAAATGTAACCTAAAAGTCCCTGTTGTTCCAAATGCTTATTCATAGGTCAGAGGCTTTATTTGCCATAGAAATTAAGTTTTAATTCATTGTGGTTTCCCAAAGAGATTAATAAAATGTACTGATCAAATAATTTATGGCAGTTCTCTGTTCCAGAGTTAATCCTTAAGACTCAAAAAACTTCGTCTTGGGCTGGGATTATAGCATGTGTGAGGCACTGGGTTTGATCCTCAGAACCACATAAAAATACATAAATAAAATAAAGGTATTGTGTCTATTTACAACTAAATATATATATTAAAAAATTAGTCTTAACTGTTTAGGATTATTCATAATATGACATTAAAAGTACCAGAAAATATAAGATTTAACACCTGAATCTCTTATAATCTCTTTTAAGACTGTATCTTTTTATCAACAGATATTTTTATAATTATAAAAATAAACAAATACAATTTCATGCATAATTCCAAAATTATTGAAACAAATTATGGATATTTATATTTATCAATGGAAAAATATTTAATATATGTGGCCTTAAATCAATGATGTTAATATTTCTTCCTAAGGAGTTAGGCCATTATCATAAATATCCGTTTTAGTACTGTGCTAGAGATATGCAGCTACTCCATGAAGAGTTCAGCAGTTATAATGTTGAACTGAGAAGCAACAGTTACCATGGCCCAAAAACATGCATGAATGACTACTATAAACATGCCTTAGTAGATCACTATAAAATTAGTCCCTTCATATCCCTCCAATTCTCAACACCAGCTTCTATTCATACTCTTCATATCAAGATCTCTATTGGTTAATCTTTCCCTGGGTGTTGAAGATTGTAAATATCTGATAATATAATGCACATCTAACTCAAATCCACTGATAGGGATAGAATGAGATTCTAGTGGGAGCTCAAAAGAACTAGAATGCTAATAGGACTGTGGACAATAAAGACTAAGGTTCCAGAGGATGACTCTGTAAGAACCCGGGAGAATTTCTGTGAGGCTGAATTTAAAGGTGGTGGACTAATTAATCTGGTGGAAGAAATTTCAAGGCAGCACAGTATTTAGGGGTTATAATGTATATATTGCTGATGGCTTTTAGACAAATTTACCGTGATCATAAAGAACAGAAAGTAAAGCAGAAAGATTTGAAAAACTTGGAGTATGGCCAGAATAGTGCCAAGCAAAACTGGGTCTAAGGAAGGCATGGTTGTTAAAGAGATTACAGCCACTAAAGAAATGCTAAGTACTTTACCCATAAATGGAAAAGATGATTTAAAGGCATCTCATGAATTGGCAAGACCATATCCATCTCAGACTCAAGGGTGTAAAAGAAAAAAAATTCCTTTGTGTGGAGGCCATGGGAGCATTCTGCTTGCACAGCAGGACTTAGGAAGTTTTTCACCATGCTCAGCTGCCCAAGCACTCAGAGGCTGCTGCAGCTACGGTCCCAGAGACTTGGCTACTGCTTGAGATGGTTGCAGATTTTGGTATCAAACATGTGGTTCTGAAGGAATACAGGATGATAAGTTAGGGGGTCATGGAGGCTTTGAACTTACACTAGTAACTCTCCAGGGCACTCTCAGGATTGTGCCTCAGAGAGGGAACTGCATTATCAACCTCTCTTATTCTGAGGCTTCTGGCTTCCTGAACAGACGCACTACTACTTTTCCTAGCTCTCAGAAGGCCATTGGGAAATTTTTAGCTTCTGTGATTATGGAAGCTAATCTAATAAATTATCTCTTACATAAATATATCATCTATTGCTTCTGTTTTTCTAGAGAACTCTAATATAATAGTGTGTATATTCTGGTGCAACATTAAACCATAAATTAATCTAGAGATAACTTAGAGTGAGCTTTATATTAAGCTTTTATTAAGTTTTATTATCCCTAATAATCCCAAACTGCTTAACAATTTGTTTTGTTAAATTAGTAAATCAGCAAAACAGATAATATAATACATATACCCAAGTACATGGAAAAGCAGAGATTCTTCCTTTTTGCTATATCTTTCTAAGTCAAAGATTTATGTACAGATTTAGTCATCAAGAAAATGAAGAAATTCAATGAAGTTTAACAGAATGAATTTTGATACATAAAGATCATTATCAAAATACATTGCTAAAATGAAAACACAATAATAAAATGAAATAAAGCAACTGCTGTAGCATTGGAGGAGTATGTAGATACAGTTCATTGAGAGAAAGAGAAAGAGAAAGAGAGAGAGAGGAAAAGAGTAAATTACTAGTTAACCAGGAATACACCTAGAGGTACCTTTCACTTTGTACTATAGCATCTTGCCCAGGCAAGGGAGAAACATTTCCTTCTTTTATTTTTTATTATATAGTTCTGGGGACTGAACCTAGGAATTCTTGCATGCTAAGCAAGTGTTCTACCACCAAGTTATATTCCTTGCCTGAAATATACTAATTCCTGATTGCAAGATGACACAGTGAACAGTTCAACTTCCCTTCCTGCAAGTTTCTAGAATAAAATAACTATGTATAGTTTTTGGTTTTGCTTTTTGTGTTGCTAGGTTGTTGTTCTTTTTAAAAGTAAGTACACATAAGTAAGTCCTAAGTAAGTACATATAAAGCAAAACTCCTGGTAGTACCAAAATGAAAAGAAATCCAGAGACAAGGAAAATGCACAAAATCAGTGTGAACTTATAAAAGCAAAAGCCTGTCAGGAAGACTGTTACAACAGAAGATGTGAACAGCATAAAGCTAACCATGCTCCATGACATGTTGGAAGCTAAGAGTATGAGAAGGTCTAACAGCAGACAACAGTGTATAGTAAGAGGGTGACCTCCAAGACACTACCCATCTCTATAAGTCAGGAAGCAGTGCCAGTTAACTTGACAAAGGAGCAGTAGGAGAGAGCTTGAAGTGAAAGGATAAGCTAATGGTCTGGGTGACTGATGAAACTTAGGAAGAACAAGAGACTTTTGAGCCCAGAAAATAATCTATCAAGCTATTTGTAATGACAGAATATCCCTATGCCCCACCCATTCTCTACTCTTACTGAAGATTACAGAAGACGGGTTATAGCAGTAGCACACTGTTACAAACTGACATTTCCAAATATGAACACACTACCAAGAACAATAAACATCTGAGGAGTGCCAACACTATGAAATAACTAACAAAACCCAAAGAAGTCAAGCTAATGCAGCTAATAGCTCACTAAGAACAAGACTATAACAACTATAATATTAGGGAATGAAAGCACAAACAAGGATTTTAGGAGAATTATTAGAATTAATGGGCAGGGGGGCAAGATGGCGGCTTGAATGCAGCGGGCAGCGGTGGAAAGCTTAGATCAGCCTTTCCACAGCTCCTGTAGCAGCATCTGCCCCAATTTCAGCTGAAGACTGAGGGTCCCCAGGGACTGGAAGAAATCACAGTGCCGGCTTGGAAAGAAGAAGAGGAGCCACAGCCGCCGCCGCCGGCCGAGCCGCCGCGCTCCCCTGAGCGCCGCCGGTCCCTCCCCGCTGCCCGGTAACAGGCTGCCCCGCGCCTCCGCGCTCCCACCACCGCCGCCACAGGCCCGCCGGAGCCGGAGCCGGAGGGAGCGGAACGGCCCCGCACCCCGACTGCCGCCGCCGGCGCCTCGGACCGGGCCGCGCCAAAGCCGCGTCCCTCCTTGCGTGAGGAGGAGGAGGGCGCGTCGCTGACGTGGGACCTGGACCTGCCGAGTCCGCGGCGCCCGCGCCGAGCAGTCCGCGGCGCCCGCGCCGAGCGGCCCCCGCCGCTCGAGCACCCCCGAGGTCCCTGGGCGGCTGAGTGTGGTTTCGCCGCTGCCAGGCCCGCACCGCCGGAGCCCCGCGGAGCCGATGCCTGGGACGGAGCCTAGGCCTGTGATTGAAAACATCAAGTCATGAGCCAAGGTGGAGGGAATCCATCACGACTTCAGCGCGAACAGTAAGGCTGCAGCCCCAGGTGCACGGCTCTATCGGCCCCATCTCCTTCTCCTCTCCGCCTCTCCGCCTTGCTTCTCCCCAGCTGTCTCTCCTCCCAAGCTCAGTCTCTAAATCTAGATTTCAATTTCTTTCCCCCACCCCGCCCGCTCTCCCGCGTGTCCGGTACCCGGCCCCCGCGGCCCGAGGCGCCGCCTCCCCTCCCCCAACCCGCACCCCCTCTCCGGGGGTCCCGAAGGCCGCTGCCGCCGCCGCTGCTGCCACCGCCTCCCACAGAGCATCATAGAGCAGACTCTTCACCGCGCGAATGAGCTGCCGAATTAAATGAAACAGCTGATAAGATGAGAGACAATTTAAAATCCAAGTGAACCGAGAACACGCACTGAGCCCTGATCCGCTGAATTCAAACTCCCGGTCACCTGCTTCCCGCAGACAAACAGCTATGACTCGGCATTAATCCATCCGGCTGAAACAACTGGTCAGCCCTTCTCATCATACGAAGGTAAATGCCTACCGAGCCTTCATAAGTAGTGGCCACAGGTTTGAAACGGGGCTTGGGAGAGACAGTAAGGACCCACCCGTTGCATTGGTAGCCCAGCAAAGGGGAACAACGTCATCAGACTGCTGTGGAGGAGATAACTTCGTTGAAACCGACAGCTACAGGTGTGTGATCCCACAGCCTTCCCTCTCCACACATCGGGAAAACCTTAAGGGCCACTCCCAGCTCTCCCGCAAGGGCCCCTCCCAGCTCTCCCACGAGTGCTACAGCCAGCCCGAGGGAATCAGAGGTGGTGCGGGTCCCCGCGGCGCGGATCTACCGCTCCCACCAGGGCTGACTGCTGAGGTCTCTTGCACCAGCTACGGGGAAGTGGATACAGGAGGGCAAGTAAAATCCACTGAGGATTCTCAGCCCCAAGCTCTACAAACTTAGGGTCTGAGGGAATGGCAAACTGGAAGAGTGTGCCCAGTCGTTCATGAAAACAGGGCTCCCGGGAGCAGCAGACCTGGCTTGTAGCCAGTATTGTGGTGAGAGGGGCCTGGCTAGAGAAAAAGTGGGAAGTGACTAGACACAAGAGGAGGCCCTAGACACTCAGGATTGGAGACTCGCCCAGTCTGGGAGGAGCTGCTGCACAGTGATTGGTTCCCGCGTATCGACAGGAGAAACTTGGCCTGGTGGACAAAGTGCCACCTACTGGAAGAGAAGTTAATCAAACTCTAAGACAGCATTTATTAGGGTTTTTTTTTTTTTCTTTTTTCTTTTCTCCTTTTTTTTTGATTTGGGTTTTTCTTTCAGTTTCATTTTTTTCTTTCTTGTTGTTTAATTAATTTTTTTTTTTTACAAAATATTTTTTAAAATTTTTTTTTGCTACTAATTTTAATTTAAATTTTTTTTAATTATTTTTTTTAATTATTATTATTATTTTTTTTAATTTTTTTTCTTTTTTAGTTCCTATTTTTTTCTTCTTTAGTCTTTTCATTTCTCTTATCCCTCCTTTCCTTGAATTCTACCTGCCTACTCTCATTCTCTTTAGTGACTTCACCCCTTCCCTTCAAATACCTTTCCTCCCAAACATCAAATTAATTTATAGGAGTAAACAGTAACCCAGCAGTCAAACAGAACAAGAAGTAACATGAGCAGCTTCAAAAAACAAGGAAGAAAAGGACTACAAACAATGCAGGACAGCCTAAATATTCAGGAGGACGTGGAGTCATCAGAAAAATGGTCATATAAAGAACTCAAGGAACACCTTAGACAGATGGAATGGAACCTTAAGGAGGATACAAGACAGCAAATTCAAGCAGCGAAAGAACACATTCAGAATGAATTTCATAAACAGATAAAAGAAGAAGTTAAGCATCTCTATCAGGAGATAGAGATTATAAAAAATAATCACACAATAATTCTAGAAATGAAGGAAACGATAAACCAAATTAAAAACTCAATTGAGAGTATCACTAATAGAGTGGAGCAAGTAGAAACCAGAACGTCAGATAATGAAGACAAAATATACCATCTTGAAAAGAGTCTAGCCAACTCAGAAAGGCTGGTAAAAAATCACGAGACAAACATCCAAGAGTTATGGGATAACATGAAGAAACCAAACTTACGAGTCATCGGGATAGAAGAAGGTACAGAGATTCAAACCAAGGGAATGAGTAACCTGCTGGATGAAATAATTACAGAAAACTTCCCAGAAATAAAAAAGGAAACAGATATACAAATTGAAGATGCATACAGGACACCGAGCACACAAAATCACAGTACACCAACGCCAAGACACATTGTTATGAAGATATCCAATATACAGAACAAAGAGAAAATATTAAAAGCTACAAGGGAAAGGAGACAGATTACATTTAGGGGTAAACCAATACGGTTAACAACGGATTTTTCAGCACAGACACTGAAAGCAAGAAGGTCATGGAACAATGTATTTCAAACACTGAAAGACAATGGATGCCAACCAAGAATCCTGTATCCAGCAAAATTAAGCTTCAGGTATGACAACGAAATAAAAATCTTTCATGATAAACAAAAGTTAAAAGAATTTGCAGCCAGAAAACCAGCATTGCAAAGCATTTTGAGCAAAACACTACATGAAGAAGAAATGAAAAACAATAACCAAAACCATCAGTGGGAAGTGCCTCAGTAAAGACAGAGGGCGAGGGGAAAGACAACCATGGTGAAACAAACTAAAATTTTTTTTTTTTTTAAAAAAAAGGATAAACAATCAATCATGGATGGAAGTTCAAACCATATATCAATAGTAACTCTGAATGTTAATGGCTTAAACTCTCCAATAAAGCGACATAGGCTGGTATCATGGATTAAAAAAACAAACCCAACAATATGCTGCCTCCAGGAGACACATCTGATTGGAAAAGACATACACAGGCTAAAGGTGAAAGGATGGGAAAAAATATACCACGCACACGGTCCTCGCAAGCAAGCAGGGGTGGCCATCCTCATATCGAATAAAATCGACTTCAAGACTAAGTTAATCAAAAGGGATAAAGAAGGTCATTATATACTGTTAAAAGGAACCATTCACCAACAAGACATAACAATTATCAATATTTACGCACCAAATAATGGTGCTGCGACATTCATAAAAAAAATTCTTCTCAAATTCAAGAATCAAATAGACCACAACACAATAATTATGGGAGACTTCAACACACCACTCTCACCACTGGACAGATCCTCCAAACAAAAGTTGAATAAAGAAACTATAGATCTCAATACCACAATCAATAACCTAGACTTAACTGACTTATATAGAATATATCAACCATCATCAAATGGCTATACTTTTTTCTCAGCAGCACATGGATCCTTCTCAAAAATAGACCATATATTATGCCATAGGGCAACCCTCAGTAAATATAAAGGGGTGGAGATAATACCATGCATTTTATCTGATCATAATGGAATGAAACTGGAAATCAATGATAAAAGAAGGAAGGAAAAATCCTACATCACATGGAAAATGAACAATATATTACTGAATGATCAATGGGTTACAGAAGACATAAAGGAGGAAATCAAAAAATTCTTAGAGATAAACGAAAATACAGACACAACATATCGGAAATCTATGGGACACAATGAAAGCAGTTTTAAGAGGAAAATTCATCGCCTGGTGGTCATTCCTCAAAAAAAGAAGAAACCAACAAATAAATGAGCTCACACTCCAACTCAAAGCCCTAGAAAAGGAAGAGCAAAACAACAGCAAATGTAGCAGAAGGCAAGAAATAATTAAAATCAGAGCAGAAATCAATGAAATTGAAACAAAAGAAACTATTGAAAAAATTAACAAAACTGAAAGTTGGTTCTTCGAAAAAATAAATTAGATCGACAGACCATTAGCCATGCTAACGAAGAGAAGAAGAGAGAGAACTCAAATTACTAACATACGGGATGAAAAAGGCAATATCACAACAGATGCTACAGAAATACAGAAGACAATCAGAAATTATTTTGAAAACCTATATTCCAATAAAATAGAGGATAGTGAAGACATCGATAAATTTCTTAAGTCATATGATTTGCCCAGACTGAGTCAGGAGGATACACACAATCTGAACAGACCAATTTCAATGGATGAAATTGAAGAAACCATCAAAAGACTACCAACCAAGAAAAGTCCAGGACCGGATGGGTATACAGCGGAGTTTTACAAAACCTTTAAAGAAGAATTAATACCAATACTTTTCAAGTTATTTCAGGAAATAGAAAAAGAGGGAGCTCTTCCAAATTCATTCTATGAGGCCAACATGACCCTGATTCCGAAACCAGACAAAGACACCTCAAAGAAAGAAAACTACAGACCAATATCTCTAATGAACCTAGATGCAAAAATCCTCAATAAAATTCTGGCGAATCGAATACAAAAACACATCAAAAAAATAGTGCACCATGATCAAGTAGGATTCATCCCTGGGATGCAAGGATGGTTCAACATACGGAAATCAATAAATGTTATTCACCACATCAATAGACTTAAAGATAAGAACCATATGATCATCTCGATAGATGCAGAGAAAGCATTTGACAAAGTACAGCATCCGTTTATGTTCAAAACATTAGAAAAACTAGGGATAACAGGAACTTACCTTGACATTGTAAAAGCTATCTATGCTAAGCCTCAGGCTAGCATTATTCTGAATGGACAAAAGTTGAAGGCATTCCCTCTAAAATCCGGAACAAGACAGGGATGCCCTTTATCTCCACTTCTATTCAATATAGTTCTCGAAACACTGGCCAGAGCAATTAGACAGACAAAAGAAATTAAAGGCATAAAAATTGGAAAAGAAGAACTTAAATTATCACTATTTGCAGATGACATGATTCTATACCTAGAAGACCCAAAAGGGTCTACAAAGAAACTACTAGAACTAATAAATGAATTCAGCAAAGTGGCAGGATATAAAATCAACACGCATAAATCAAAGGCATTTCTGTATATCAGCGACAAAACTTCTGAAATGGAAATGAGGAAAAACACTCCATTCACAATATCCTCAAAAAAAATAAAATACTTGGGAATCAACCTAACAAAAGAGGTGAAAGATTTATACAATGAAAACTACAGAACCCTAAAGAGAGAAGTAGAAGAAGATCTTAGAAGATGGAAAAATATACCCTGTTCATGGATAGGCAGAACTAACATCATCAAAATGGCGATATTACCAAAAGTTCTCTATAGATTTAATGCAATACCAATCAAAATCCCAACGGCATTTCTTGTAGAAATAGATAAAGCAATCATGAAATTCATATGGAAAAATAAAAGACCCAGAATAGCAAAAGCAATTCTAAGCAGGAAGTGTGAATCAGGCGGTATAGCGATACCAGATTTCAAACTATATTACAGAGCAATAGTGACAAAAACAGCATGGTACTGGTACCAAAACAGACGGGTGGACCAATGGTATAAAATAGAGGACACAGAGACTAATCCACAAAGCTACAACTATCTTATATTTGATAAAGGGGCTATAAGCATGCAATGGAGGAAGGATAGCATCTTCACAAATGGTGTTGGAAAAACTGGAAATCCATATGCAACAAAATGAAACTGAATCCCTTTCTCTCGCCATGCACAAAAGTTAACTCAAAATGGATCAAGGAGCTTGATATCAAATCAGAAACTCTGCGTCTGATAGAAGAAAAAGTTGGCTCCGACCTACAGATTGTGGGGTCGGGCTCCAAATTCCTTAATAGGACACCCATAGCACAAGAGTTAACAACTAGAATCAACAAATGGGACTTAATTAAACTTAAAAGTTTTTTCTCAGCAAAAGAAACAATAAGAGAGGTAAATAGGGAGCCTACATCCTGGGAACAAATTTTTACTCCTCACACCTCAGATAGAGCCCTAATATCCAGAGTATACAAAGAACTCAAAAAATTAGACAATAAGATAACAAATAACCCTATCAACAAATGGGCCAAGGACCTGAACAGACACTTCTCAGAGGAGGATATACAATCAATCAACAAGTACATGAAAAAATGCTCTCCATCTCTAGCAGTCAGAGAAATGTAAATCAAAACCACACTAAGATACCATCTCACCCCAGTAAGATTGGCAGCCACTATGAAGTCAAACAACAACAAGTGCTGGCGAGGATGTGGGGAAAAGGGTACACTTTCCCATCCCCACAGCCCAATCCCTCCCCTCATTCTTCTTTTTCTTTCTTTCCTCTTTCTCACCCCTCTTTTTTGGGGGGAGTGGTACTAGGGATGGAACCAATGGGCTCTGCCACTGAGCTATATCCCCAGCTTTTACATTTTTAAAATTTTGAGGCAGGCTCTCACTAAGTTGCCCAGTCTGGTCTCACACTTGCAATCCTCCTGGCCTCAGCCTTCCTTCTCACTGGGATTATAATCATGTGCCACAGTGCCTGGCCATTTGATAGAAAATTTAAACCCAAAGATCTGAGAAGCTCAATGAACTTTGGTACAAAATAAACATAAACAGAAATACACAAACTACATCATAATCAAATTGCTTCTACTGATAGGAAAATTTCAAAAAGTAAAAAAAAAAAAAGGGAATATTACACACAGAGGAAAGAAAAAAATGACAACAGACTTTTCCTCAGAAACAAGGTATGCCCTGTTAAATAGGTAAGTAGAGAGATATATTTAAAGTACTTACACAAAAAAGGTTCAACCTATAAAACTAAGCCCAGAAAAAAAAAAACTTGTCAAAAACAAAGGCAGAATATTTTTTTAGACATAAATCATGAAGAAAACTAAACCTAGGGCAGAATAGTAGGATATAGAGACTGTTGAAAGAAATGATTAAATCTTGATAAGTCTAAACTTATTTTAAAATATTTTAAATAAAAATCTGCAATCAAAATTTCAAATGTTATTAACCAGGAGATAGAAAGGAAAAAGGCAGGAGGAGATTCTCTTCTACTATCTAGAGGAAGGATACAAATACAGATTAATTCCAGATGTTAGGAAAACAAACTCAAGTATGTGTGTTAAAAATAGAGGGGGTAAAGGCTGAGTTGTGGCTCAGTGGTAAAGCACTCGCCTAGCACATGCAAGGCACTGGGTTCGAGCCTCAGCACTACATAAAAATAAAACAAATAATAAAATAGAGATAAAAAAAATAGAGAGGGTAACTATTAACAATTTAACTATCTTCCTAGGATATGATTTCAAAGAAAAAATTTTAGATTGAATAACTACTAATAAGTTTACAAAGTTATCACATATAAACTTATTAGAATAGATATGTTAATAAGTATAATCAAAATATGTTATCAACTAATTGGCCTATTTCCTACATTAGTGTAATGATTCATGGGGTGCTGAGCTGAGAGAAATAATAATTGGGAAAAAAAGGAAACAATCATTGGTTGTTTTATTTTTTAAAAAGGTAAAAAGGCACTTATGCACTTCTATGAGTCAAAACTATTAACAGGTGCAACTACTGAAATGATTATTCAGAAACAATATTTTCTAGGACACATGACTTAATTTAGTTAATTTGCATAATCAAAGGCTTTAATATGATTATGTTTCCAATTGCTTTTGAGCAAATACATGGTTAAACATACATTTACCCAAATATTTATTTCCCATTGTTCTTCTAACAATTCTTGGCCACTAAAAAGTATTTAAAACTAAGTACATATTGGGGAGAAATCCAGCAATTTAAGAACTTATTTCTCTAATACGAATATCTGAGCTATTATACCCACTTCCACTCTTTTTAAAGAATAGAAAACAAAGTAACAATATAACGCCACTCTTCATTTAAAAGATATAGCAAAAGACAGGTTAAAATAAGAATATCAGAACTTTATACTCTGCAAATTATTTTGAATATCTTTCCTATTGTTATGCATAGACTTCTCGATTATAATTTTTATTTATACTTACATTATTCTAGAACTTTACTTTGAATATTAATATGTTCAAAATTTCAAAAAATTATCATACCATCCCAAAGGCCTGCACCAGGCATTGACACAATGTGATTTCTGCCCAGTGCTCTGAATGCCAAAGAAATTCAGTGAAGCACGGGTAAATGGGGGGAGTAACTAGGTCTCTCTTAAGGTAGCCAAATGCCTCATCAGCTAATTAGTGATGTGCATGAATGGATGAAGGAGACTCCCACTGCCCCTCCCTCCTATCCAGTGTAACCACAGCCAAGGGAACGGGTTTGGCAGAATCAGCAGGGGAAGACGATGCTGTAGAGCTTGTCTGGCTTGGTGGAGAGACATAAGAGGTGCAGACTAAGTGGAAGACTCCCAGTGCAGCTCTGTCCCGAGAAGGGGCCGGGCTATCCGGGCTCATTTTTTTCTCTGACCCAATGAAGGGGAGGTGGCGGGGATGGGCGGCAAACCGCAACCCGGGGAGGGGGGGGAGTTCACTTCTGGTGCCAAGTGCCAAGCTGTATGCTCAAGGGACAGTGCCAGGTGGGGAGTTTGACTGGGGCAGTAGGTACACCTGTCAAACCCTACTGCAGGTGTCCTCTGGAGAGCACAGGGAGGACACAAACCTCTCGTGGAGCAGAAGGAAAAAAGCTCGCTTGAACTTGATTTTCAATACAGACAGTAAAAGTGGGGCCTCAGGATCCTTCTGACCTTTTTGGGTTTTAAGCAGGAGGTGTCAGAAAAATTACCAAGCGTTCATAGCCATGTGGCTTTCTGATCCTTTGATATCAGCTCTTCCTATCATTGTGAAGCAGAATTCATCAAGGGTTGGATTGTTCACCCACTACTAGGGAACATGAGCTGGGTTTAGACCGTCGTGAGACAGGTTAGTTTTACCCTACTGACGATATGGAAAAGTTATAAAGACTTAGGCCAATGAAGTCTACCCATTAAAAAAAAAATTTGCCTTATACCTTATGAACAACTGTGAAATTGTTTGTTGGCTCACAGAAAGTCTGACAATAAACATATCAGCTAAATATATATATATATACACATATAAATACATATAAAATTTTAAAAAATTATCGTACCATATGTCCTTCAGCTCGGGCTTTATTCTGCATAGCTTCCCGTTTTCGCTGTAGAAATTCTTCCACTTGCTTAGCTCTTTCTATATCTAGCTGCCCTTTTTGCCTAATTTGGACAAATCACAAAGTCAACAATTATGAACAATAAATATTTTAAATCATCCAAAATTTATACTTAAATACCTTTTTATTTTTTGCAGAATATGAAAAGATTAACGTAAAATAAAAATTCTCTGTAATGAAGAAATCACTGTATGTGTATTGGTAGCTATTACCTCAACTCACTCTTTACTATTATGAACAGAAGTGAAAGCTATGATATCATTCCAAATCTTGACAAGATTTCTTTCTTCAGGTATTGGGGGTTCTACCCAAGTCCTTGTGCATGCTAGGCAAGCACTCTACCACTGAGCTACATTCCCAGCCTTACAAGAAGGTTTCTTTTACATTCAGCTATTCTACTTACACACATATATTATTTTAGGCTGTATTACAGAACACTCTTCAAGTTTCCAAGTTTATTTTAGAAATATCAAACATAGTAAGAATTTTATTTAGTCAGTATTGAAGTCAAATGAAAGTACCATAGGAGCAATTAAAAATAAAAAAGAATGAAAAGTTTATTTAAGTGTGAGTTTTCAAATATTTAGCAAAAGCTATGTCTGAATTCCCTAAATATCGTAAGTACTGTGAAGCAAAATGGATAGATTAGGGAAAAAATTAATAGCATATGTATTTGTTTCAATCTTCTCTAGTTTATTTCTACATTTGTCTTCCTTAATTATGAGAACACAAACATGTTAAACTTAAAAATATCAATGACAAACATTTATTAAATACCTACTACATGATACCAGTTATTAAGTGAAGTATGGAAAACACAAAAATAAGTAAGACACAGCCCCAGTAATCTTAGAACTGATAGCACAGTATCAACTGTGATTAATTTTGGAGATGAGGAAGAAAGGTGAGTAAATTACTGGCTGTGCTTCTATTTGGATTCTGAAGTACAGCACATAAACTTCCTGCAGTCTCTTTTTGAGACTATAAGGTATACATGAAATCATGCTTTTTCTGCAATATTTAAACACTTGTCATTTTCATGCATCAAGTAATAATTTCTTTACCACTGTTCTCATTTCTAAATGAAACATAAAATTATTTTAAATATAATAATGAGATGTAAAAACTTAAAATCTACTAACATAGCTATAAATGATACTGGTCTAAGGTTCATTTACTTTATGTGATACTTAAGAGATTCTCATGAAATTTATATCATAGGAATTTTCTAGGATAAATTTCTATAGCCAGTTTTAAGATCCTATTACTACAACTCTCGGGTGTTTCTATATAGTTAATCTAATTCCACATCAATAAAATCAGAAATGCATTTCTCCAACGCCATCACAACTCAAGTAAGTTGAGAATAATAAGTATTTGTTCATGCCTCTGAAATGTACATGTGCTATCCTCTAGCAGTCATATTATACACGGTATACTCTGAGATTAATAAGGCATATCTGGGCTGAATACAACATATCTCTGCATATATCCAGGCAAAGCTGTATTCTGCTTTGCCACAGTCCCATTTATATAAATCTGAGCCTGAAGAGTGCAGATAAAGTACTAGGTGTCTTGTTCAGACATGTCATCTGAAGTTGTATGATTTCCAGTAAGCCTCTTTTTGGTGGTCCTGGTAGCTTAGACCACCACAGGCAATTAGACAAAATAGCTGATATCTCTGCTATGTATCCTAACTGCAATGACTTCCTTCTTTAACCTTTAAAGTAGTAAAACATATTTGATTTCCCATTCTAAGACATTGTCTATGTACAGCTTTTGTCAGTCTAAAACTCTAACTGGCATATGTTAATATAGCAATTGCACAAAATTATTTTACCAAGAACCTGGTCATCCATGTAATGGCTTTGATTTTCAGGTTTTCACATCATTTATTTATATATGGTACTACCTGCTTTATGTATTTATACAATTTGTGTGGTTTCACTGAACAGTGATTTCCTTAAGCTAGATCTATTACTGGCTGCTTTCAAATACAAATTTAAAATATGTAATGATTCTTTTAACACTATTTATTTTTAACTTTCATTTATTTAACAAATATTTATTAAGTGTCAACTATCTGCCATATTTTATTAATCTTTGAAGATACAAAGACGAATAAAATAGAGTTCTGGGAAGCACAGTTGGTTCAACAAATGAAAACCAACCAGGGTTCAACCAATTCTGTGACTATTTATGTTTAAAAACTTATAATAAAGTGTACTTTTCATATGTATTACTGATTACCACTTTATAAACACCAAAAAGAACTCACAACTCATATTCTTGTATATTCTCACTATTCTCTAAAGTAGTAAAACTGCTAATTGTGGGCATAAATTATGATATGTGCTAGGCTCATGAAGATAAAGAGTCAATTTACTTAGTAATAGTCATTTTCTTCATTAAAAACTATTAAGAATTCATATACAAATGCTCTTTTACAAAAATTGGGCTATATCCAAAATTATATCTTTTAATAGCAGCAAAACATTGATCTGAATTAATAAAAGAATGATAATAGAAACATTATATAAAACAAGTATACAGTAAGAAATTAGGAATTTGGATAGTAAAATACAAAGACATTAAAATGGGCCATAAATGTTATAAACAGGAAAAGGAACATAAAACAATGAAGCAACTGAAGTATGGTATTATTCTGCTGAGAAATATATTCTAAGACAAACTTTTCTTTTTTTTGTCCTGAAAAGAGAAGTAAAAAAGATTTTTCTTCCTTTTCTCATTGTAAATTCATGAAGTACCAAGATCTGGGCGAAAACGTCATACCTCATATTCATGGTTCAAATTTTTACTGATAAGGGAAATGTAAAATGTTTAAAGGATAATTATAAGTGAACATTTTAAGAGGTGAAAAACAACATAAAAATAGGTAGCAGTCTAGGTAACAGATAATCTGAGAGGAAAAAGCAGTAACTATAGTTATAATAGAAAAACTGGGTGGTATTGGGTTAATAGTAAAGACAAAATGATGCAGAGGATTTATTTATTAAGCTTCCTCTTCTCTGTAAGGGACATAAATTGTCTATCAGATGGAATGTAACAGTCAGTTTTACTCAAAAGAAAAAAATTTCAAGACAAGAAACAATTTCAATTCCAAGACAAGAAGACTTGGAAAAGTAAAAGTGCTATAAAAAACAAATGTTAAGAGGCCCTACTACTATAAAGTAGTCTTACATGGTTTGAGGTCTTAACATTAAAAAGCTAATAAAAAGATCATTAAGGCATGGATAAAAACAGCTGCACTAGATAGAGTTACTGATAAGAAAGGAAGAAGAAAATAAATAACATAAAAGAAGAAATAAACAAATATGGGGGATCCAAAATTGTGAGGAAAGAAAATTCAAAGAGTCCTAATGACTGTAGATTTGTTTGCCAATTAAGCTTGAATCAAGGAAAAGAACTGACTAGAACTGACAAGGAATGACAATGTCATAAGTATTACAGGAACCAATTATGACAGTGTGGAGAAATGGCCACAAAAAGAATAAGAGATGTTGGATATTGTGTCATGCACCTGTCATCACAGCTATTTGGAAGGCTGAGAAAGGAGGATTGCTTGTATTCAGGAGTTTAAAGCCAGCTGGGGCAACCTCACAATATTGAAAAAAAAAAAAACCAAAGAGTTAACACTCAGATTGGAGAAACCTTAGGTATTTACTAGTTGAACTTTCCATTGAATAAAGTGTTCTCATATTACCATCTAAATGTCCTGTCACTTAAATCTCTGGTTCATATTCCCAGTTCGAAGACATTAAATTCCACACAGGTCCTGAACAGCCTTCATAATGGACTAAAATCTATTTCTCTCCTTGTTTAGTCATAATTATTCTATCTTGCAGAAATATAAAGAAGTCTAATTCCTCTTTTATGTGACCGGCACCCAGTTTTTCCATTTGTGGAACTACATAGATGACAAAAAGGACAGTTGTTTATAGTATGAAGGCTGAAACATGAAGGCTGAGTACATTTTATTAGTTAAACCTTAATTGGGAACATGAGAATTGGGCCACTCAAAGTTCTTGAAGTTCTGCACTGGGCTACAAATGACCATGAAAGTTCTGCAAGCACTGATTTTAGGGTTACAAAGAAATTCTAACAGTAAGCATATTCACAAACATGGAATCTATGAATCATCAGCATTGACTATATATATAAATTTTTACTAGAACAGGTCCTGCCATGGGAGCCTGATTAAAAAGCTGCTGCTTTTTACTATTATCATCATTCCCATCATCACTATTCAAATTGGTATACAGTTTGTCATTATCCTACTATGTAACAAGTTCAGATTGCAGAGAAAACTTCATTTTCTGTACTACTTTGCATTTAAATTTGATACTTTCAAAAAACTTCTTTAGTTTCTGAGAAGTTACTGGTACTGGTCAGAGGGCAACAAAATGGGCACTATCATAAATGATTAGATGGCATATAATAGGCACATATAATAACATTTCTTTCTAGAATCTTCAAGAACATAATTGACCTAATCCTTTAATCCAATGACTATACTTTTAAGATTCTATTACACAGAAGTAATGAAAATTGAAGAATTAAATGTGACAGAAAAATAATTTAAAAAGTGAAATATCTTCAACTTGTTGTACTAGGGAATTTGTTAGAAAATTTACAGTACATTAAGAAATTGAGATTTTACACAACATTAATACTTGAAAACAATTTTTAACAAGAGAAATAAATACGGTAACATGAATGCTAAATTTAAAAAGATACAAAATAACATGTGATTTGACTTCCACTATAGGGGAGAAATATGTAAAAAGAATGTATGTAAACTAGACCCAAGTCCTCCAGTGGTTTTCTCTGTAGAGATCAGGAATAATGCTTCTGCTTGTTTCCTAATATCTTCCCTACACATTCCAGTATTTCTAGAACTATCCTAATCACTTTGGCAAACATATAAACAAGACAAAAAGTCACTTATGTCTTTCCTTTGAGTTTTCTTTTTCCTTAGGCAAAGGGAAAGAAAAAAGTACAGGTTGAGTAGTCCTTTTCTGAAATGTCTGGTAAGAGAAATGTTTCAGATTTTGTATCTTTTCAAATTTTGGAATATTTGCATGTACATTATATGAGATGTCTGGGAATAAGATCCATGTCTAAAATCAAATGCATTTGTTTCATATATCCTTTATACACAGTCTGAAGATAACTGCATACAATATTTTTAATGTGCCTATGACTTGTCACATGATGTCAGGTTTGGAGTTTTACACTTGTAGCATCATGTCAGCACTTTAAAAGTTTCAGATTTGGGGGCATTTCAGATTTTGGATTTTCAAATTAGGTAGGCTCAATATAAATGAACATTTGGTTAAGAATTGTAAGAATGATGAGAAAGTAGTCAGCTGCTGACATTTTAAAAACAGAAATATATGAACATTCTTGAACTTGACGAAGAAAACAATATTAAAAGGAAATTTAAGGATGAGAGGATGAAAAATAAAATAAAATGCCTCTGAATAAAACAAAATACTGGGCTGAGGCTACAGCTCAGCAGCAGAACACTTGCCTAGCATGTGTGAGGCACAGGGCTCGATCCTCAGCACCAAAAAATAAACAAACAAAATAAAGGCATTCAGTCCATCTGTAACTACAAAAAATAAAAACAAAAACAAAAACCCCAAAATACTAAAGGACAAGACAATAGCTTAAGTTTGGAGTACTGAAAATTACTAATCCACGATAGTCAAAAATGATTACACTATATATGTAAATATGAGACAATAAATATTAGGAAGTATGAGATTAAAAGAATATCATATGCATAGTAGTTAAATCATTTTCTTATCAATTATTGTAAAGTATGAGCAATAAGAACATTTTATAGCAAGAAAATAAGTAGTTTGAAGGATTTTCTACTTTTTCATTTACAAGTTTTCAGGAAGAAGCAAATCTTTTTGATACGTTTCAGATTGTTAATGTATAAAATTATTTTTTCCTAACTTAACCTGCTGGAATATATATTGATAAAAGAAATGATAAAAATGGCCTGGTACAGAGCAGGCCTTTACCAAAAATAAAAAAGAAAGAAAAAAATGATAAAAGAAAAAAGTCTGACTTCTTTCTCAATATTAAAAGGTTAAAAAAAAAAAAAAGACTGTTACAGCCACCCAAATAAAACAAAATGGTTTTGCTGGCAAAGATAAAAGTTTTGTTGATATCTGATCATTATTCATATATGGATTAAAAAAACATCTTCCATCTTAGATGACGACAGTGGTAATGGTGAGAGTGATGAAGGATGCCAGACAAACCCTTTGGTAATGCTATCTGAAAAAGGGCCAAGGAAGGGATGCAGAACTCATAGTTTCAAAGCCTCTTCCAACAGGTTTATTTCTATTATATACTTTGTCCCTGGCTCTCCTGTTTTCTCTTTGCTTCCTGGCTGTCATAAGCTGAGAAGCTCTGCTCCACCGTGCCCTTCTGCTATGATGGAGATGCTGACCATGAACTGAACCTCTGAAACCATGAGCCCAAAATAAACTTTCCTCCTCTATGTATTCTTGTCAGGTATTTTGGTCACAGTATTGAGCTGACCAACACAGAGGAATATTGCATGAGTTTTCAAGAAGATATAATAACTCTTAATGTATATACACTTAACAACAAAGCATCAAAATATGTGAGGCAAAAACTGATAAAAGTGAAGGAGAAATGATGAATTCACTCTTAGAGACATTATTACCCCTCTGTCGAATGGACAGATCTAGTAAGCATAAAAATTAGTAAGGTATAATTGAACTCAATGTACATTTATAGAGTACTTCAACAATAGAATACACATTCTTCTCAAGGCCATATGAACATGCCCAAGAGACCCCATTCTTGCCATAAAACAAAGCTTAACAAACTTAAAATAATAGATTTTTACACACCTGCTCTTAGACTTAATGGAATTACTAGATATCAATATTAGAAACAGGAAAATCCAAAATATGTGGAGATTAAACAACACACTTCTGAACAACACTGGGATCAAAGAAGAAATCCCAAAAGAAATTTAAAAAAATTTTTTAAATTGTAGGTGGACACAATACCTTTATTTTATTTATTTATTTTTTATGTGGTGTTGAGGATTGAACCCAGTACCTCACACGTGCTAGGTGAGTACTCTACTACTGAGCTGCAACCCCAGCCCCAAGAAATTTTTAAATAATTTGAATTATTTAATTGAAATTTTATGAAAATAAAAACACAACTAATTAAAATTTGTGGGATTCAACAAAAGCAGGACTTATTGGGAAATTTTTAGTACTCAGTGCATATTATTAGAAAAGAAGAAAGATTTATATCCTCTTCTGAGAAGTGTCTGTTCAGGTCTTTGGTCCATTTGTTGGTTGGGTTATTTGTTTTTTTATTGTTTAACTTTTTGAGTTCTTTGTATACCCTAGAGATTAGAGCTCTATCTGATGTGTGAGGGGTAAAAATTTGTTCCCAGGATGTAGGCTCCCTATTCACCTCACATATTATTTCTCTTACTGAGAAAAAACAGAGCAGATTATGCTAAGTGAAGTTATCCAATCCCTAAAAAACAAATGCCAAATGTCTTCTCTAATATAAGGGGGGTGACTCAAAATGGAGTAGGGAAGAAGAGCATGAGAAGAAGATTACCACTAAATAGGGAAGAGAGGTGGGAGGGAAAGGGAGGAAGAAGGAGAACTGCACAGAAGATGGAAGGAGACCCTCATCGTTATACAGAATACACATGACGATGTAAGGGGAAAAAAAAAAAGAAGTGTGTCACATTAGATTGGGTAGAGAGAAGTGATGGGAGAGGAGAAGGGGGGAAAGAAGGACAGCAGAATAAAATAGACTTTATTATTGCTGTATGTATATATGTGACTGTATGACCAATGTGATTCTGCAACCTGTACACTCAGGAAAATGAGAAATTATACCCCATCTGATTCAAATGTATGGTATGTCAAGATCATTGTACTATCATGTGTAACTAATTAAAAAAAATAATCTAGCTAGGTTAAAAAAGAAGAAGAAAGATTTAAAATCAATTTTCTTACCTTCCACTTTAGAAAATCAGAAAGAAAAGAGCAAATTATACCCAGAGTAAGTAGAGAAAAAGAAATAATAAAAATTAGAGCAAATCAATAAAATTGGAAACAGGAAGTCAACAGAAAAAAAAAACTCAATAAAACCAAAAGTTAGTTATTTTAAAAATCAATCAAATAAATAAGTCTCTAGTAGGGCTAAGAATAAAAAAAGGACATAAATTATTAATATCTAAATAAAAAGTTACATCATTACAGTTTCATACACACTAAAAGAATAATAAATATTATGAACTATGAACCCAAATTTGATTAACGTAGATGAAACAGACCAGTTCCATGAAGAACGGATTTGCAAAAAACAATCTGTTCAATAAGAAACAGACAACCTAAATAGGCCCATATCCATTAAAGAAACTGATTCAATTATTAATAATTTTCTAAAATATACCAGTCAAATGGTACAATGCTAAATTTTATCAAATTTTTAAGAAATTATACCAATATTTCATAACTCTTTCAGAAGACAAAAGTAGATGAAATACTTCCTAACTCATTCCATGAGGTATTAGTCTACTACCAAAACTTTTGAAGACATAAGAAGAAAATTACATGCCAATATCTTTTATGAATATAAGTATGAAAATCCTCCATAAAACATTAACAAGTCAAATACAACAAGTATAACAACATATAGCAGCACCAAGACCAAGTGAAACTTATACCAGATGTGCAAGAATAGTTCAATACATAAAATCCATCATATTGACAGACTAAAGAAAAGTCATATGAGCATATCAATAGATGCAAAAAATTTTACAAAATCCCATACGCATTTAACAAAAAAAAATGCAATTTTTTTCTACAACTTCATAAAAAATCAAAATATAACATCATACTTAATGGTGAGAAACATGAAGCTTTCCTGTTAAGGTCAGGAGTAAGACAAAGATGAGAGATTGGAAAGGAAGAAATAAAACTGGTTTTGTTATTATTTTAAAATAAAATAAAACTGGTTTTGTTTACAGATGGCATAACTCTGGAAAATCCAAAAGAACTGACAAAAAGTGCCCCCTGAAATTAATAAGTAATTGTAGCAAGGTTCCAGGATACAACATTAATATGCAAAAGTTAACTGTTTTCCTACAAATCAGCAATGAACAAGTGGAATCTGAAATTAAAAATATATTGCCATTTACACCAGCACCCCCAAAAATTAATATGTATTTTATAAGTCTGAAAAAAATACATACAGGAAAATTAGGAAAACTGAAACAGTCTAATGAATTCAAACAATTAAATAGAGAGATAATACAGGTACAACAGAAGAACAGAAAGACTCAATATTGTCAAAATGTAAATTCTTCCCAAATTGATCCATAGATTCAACACAACCTAAATAAAAAACACAGCAAGTTATTTTGTAGATATTGACAAACTAATCTAAAGTTTATATAGAGAGAAAAAACTAGAATAGCCAAATCAATATTGAAAGAGGAAAAAAAAGTTGGAGGATTAAAACTATCTGACTTTAAGACTTACTATAAAGCTACTTGTTATGATTTAGATATGAGGTGCCCCCCAAAAGCTCCTGTGTCAATCCAGGAATATTCAGAGGTGAAATGAGTAGACTATGAGAACTGTAACCTTATCAGTCCATCCTAGTTTGGATGGAATAACTGGGTGGTAACTGTAGGTAGGTATAACATAGCTGGAGGAGGTGGGTCCTAAAGGCATGACCTGGAAGGATTTTTTTTCCGCTACAGGCTCCTTCCTACTTCCCCTGTCAAGAAGAATGGAGTCAGCTGACCATGGACTGAACTTCTGAAACAATGAGCCAAAATAAACATTTTTTTCCCCAAGTTGTTCTCATTGGCTATTTTGATCACAGCAAGGAAAAGTGGACTAACACACTACTATAATCAATACAGAGTGGTATTGGTGAAAAATTAACAACAATATATCAGGGGACAGAGAAGAGAACTTAAATAATTCCATATAAACAGAGTCAACTGATCTTTGACAAGGGAACACAGTCAATTCAAGGGAGCATAAATAGTCTCTTCAAAAAATGCTATGGACCAAATGAATGTCCACATGCAAAAAAAAAAAAAATGAATCTAGACACAGGCCTTAGATCTTTCAAAAATTAATTCAAGGGGCTGGGATTGTGGCTCAGTGGCAGAGCACTTGCCTCGCACATATGAGGTAGTGGGTTCGATCCTCAGCACCACATAAAAATAAATAAATAAATGAATAAGTGAATAAATAAATAAGTAAATAAAGGTACTGTGTAAAAAAATTTCAGAATTAATTATAGACTTAAATGTAAAAGACAGAAGTATAAAAATTCCTAGAAGATAACACAGGAAAAAACCTAGATGAACTTGGCTATGGTGGTAACTTCTTAAATACAAGGCCAAAGGCATCACCCCCCAAAAATGGTAAGAGGAATTTCATTAAAATTACAAATGTCTGCTCTGTGAAAGATAATATCAAGGAATAAGAACACAAGCCACAGACTGAAAGAAAATATCTGCAAGAGACATTATCTGGAGTGGGGATGTATCTCAGTGGTAGAGATGCCTAGTATGACCAAGGCCCTGAATTGGATCCCCAGCACTGCACAAGGAGGAGAAAGAGATCTGATAAAGAACTGTTATCCAAAACTCGCAAAGAACTCTTAAAATTCAACAAGAAAATCAACAACCCAATTAAAAAATGGACAAAAGACCTTAACAGAAAACGAACTAAAAAAGATATACGGATAGCAAGAAGTATGTGAAAAGATGTTCAACATCATATGTCATTTGGGAATTATAATTAAACAACACTGATAGCAAAACACACCATTAAAATGGTCAAAATCCAAAACAGGGACAACACTGTTCATTGTTGGTGTGAAAGCAAAATGGGACAGCTACTTTGGAAGACACTTTGGTTGTTTCTTATAAAACTAAAGGTACAGGGGCTGGGATTGTGGCTCAGCGGTAGAGCGCTCGCCTAGCACGGGCGGGACCCGGGTTCGATCTTCAGCACCACATAAAAATAAAGGCATTGTGTTGTGTCCATCAACACCTAAAACATAAATATTTAAAAAAAACTAAATGTACTCTTAACATAGGATCTAACAATCTGATCTTTCATGATTTGAGAACTTATGTCCACACAAAAACTTGCATACAGATATTTGTAACAGATTTATTCATAAATGTAATAACTTGTAAGCAATGAAGATATTCTTCAGCAGGATGATGAATAAACTATTCATCCATACAATGTAGTATCGTTCAGTGCTAGTAAGAAACGAACTATGTATCATCATGAAAACATATGGAGGTACCTTAAATGAGTATTACTAAATGAGAGCAGCCAATCTGAAAAAGTTGCATACTGTATGATTCCAACTAAATAACATTCTAGAAAAAGAAAAATTATAGGGACAGCAAAATAATTACAAGATTGCCAGAGGTTAGAAGGGAGGGAGGGAGGTAAAAATAGGTAGAGCACAGAGGATTTTGAGCATAGTGACATTTTTAAATATAATACCACAAGGGTGAACACATGGAATTATACTTTTGTCAAAACCTACAGTTCAACACAAGAGTGAGCCCTAACAGAAACACTGAACTTTGGTGGTAATGGGTCAATGTGAGCTTATTGACGGTAAGAAATGTTGTTCACTCTGGCTAGGATGCTGACAGGGAAGTTGTACATATGTAGAGAAGGTGTGGACGGGAACTCTATATTTTCCACTCAAATTGCTGAAAACCTAAAAGTGCTCTAAAAATAAAGTTTACTAATTAAGAATGTATATGTAATAGAAAGATCAACCCTACAGGAAGATAAAAACCTCACAAAAAATTTGCTTCACCATTCAGCAAAAATAAGCACATTTGTGAGTCTGTAGCCTTCCTTTGTAATGCAAAAAATCTTTTAATCAGTTTCACAATTTAGGTTTCTGTATATAATATGTAATGTATTCATAATGTAATTTTACACTTAACTCAATTATTTATCATATTCAAATACATTGTTTTTTTTCTTTTTCATTTAGTTTTTAAATGTGCTCAAGTACACTTTACAATAAGAGGACCATAAAGATTTTTATAGCACCGTAAGAAACAAGGAAAAGATGATGTAATTAAAATTTCACAAAACATTACCTGTTCTTTCACAACTCATCACAATGCTTCTAAATGAAATGGGACTACCTTAGAAAACACACATGCAAGTATACTTAACAACAACAAAAAAAAACTGTGTGGATTACAGCTATGTTAGTTACCATTATTTAATTAACTCAATAGAATGATAGGAAAAATCTGGTGAAAAGGATCACATATCAGAAATGGATGAAGAAGAATATGCTAAGATAACAAAGAGACTTCTCCATGATGTGCAAAAGACAAAAAAAAAAAATGACTTTTGCATAAAATGTGATTACATTTAAATTTATATTCTGATTTACTTAAAACAAGTGGATGAAATTATTATAACCATATGTTTGCTGAAAGTTATAACATGTTCCTTTAATAGTATGTGCAGTATAAACATATAAATAAGCCATAAAAATCAGGCTGATTTGAAGAGCTAAATGTTTGTCATAATATAATCATGGACCAATTTTATACCTAAGAAAATTACTGCATCCAGGAAGCAAAAATTATTCCATGTAAACAATGGAGAACACATCTACAAGTGAGAGTAATAAGTTATATGTGACAAAAGACAAAATTACACACAAGGATGAATTCATGGATCACCACAGTCCAACCTGTTTGCATTGGCTTGTTTAGACACGGCCTTCAATCTTTTCAAAGTTTTTCTAATAGCATCAGCATCAGGGAAATGGTGATGACCTGCAGCCCCTTTAGGAAATCCTGGACGAACTCCAGGTGGAATTCCTCTGTAGATAGATATGCACAGTGACTTTCATTGCTTTCTCTGAAGTAAAGCATAAGAAATTTCTGCCAAACATAGTCATACCTTTCTGGACGACTACGTATTTCTCCTTTCCATTTCACTTCATTATCTTCTGCTCTTTGTTGCTGCATTTGATCAAAAACGGCATGGTAATGTTCATACTGTCCTCGAGAAGATGATGGAGCTACAGCCCCTCCACTGCCAAAAAAGGAAGCCTAGGGATTAAACAAAGAGCTCTTACAATTTATCTTACAAGGCCCAAAAGGCCTATACCATCCTCAAAATAAAAACTAAATTTCAAGGCTTAACTTTAAAAAAGCAATTACCTAAAATTTGAGCAAATTAATTAACATGACCAAAAAGCAAGATGTTTTCTTATTATGCTATAATAATTAACAATAGAAAAGTAGAATTTTCTACTGGTGTGACTCTGTACCATTTACAGCCAGAGAAAGGAGAAGTTGTGCTCTATTTGTGTATAATGTGTCAAAATGCATTCCACTGACATGTATAACTAATTAGAACAAATTTTTAAAATTTAAAAAAAGAAAAGTAGAATTTTTGTTAACAATGAAGCATAAATTAATGTGACAAACAAAAACATTAAAGTGTTACTACATTCTTTTAAATGTGAAAAAATTTGGTCTTAGCAAGTTTTGAAACAAATATAGATTATATACTTCATGTAATTCTGTTCTATTAAGTTTAAATATGTAAGGCCATTATATGCAAAGCAGAGCATGCTTATATAACACTTAAAATGACGTTTGACAAAAACATTTGCATATGACTTCTACTATGCTTAAAACTTATTCACCAAGTTAATGTGAAGGTATAAACATTACTGAAACATATTCTGTGTATAGATAAAAGAGCCAAAACTTCATCTCTATCGGTAAATAGTTTTCAAACAAGTTGGGAAAGAAAACACAAAATGGGAAAAACATCTTAATCTTTTGGTAAATGAATGATTATAGAGACATTCCAAAGTAGTATATACTAAGCAAATTCATAAAATGAAAAAAAAATGATGAAAAGCAAAATCCCTATTTAAGAGAAAAAAAAGTCTTGAAGAAAGATATTATTTAACTTGGCCTTGTTATAACAGAGAGAGATATTAGATATGAAGCTAGGTAATATAGCAAAAATAAGCAATAGATGTATGTATCTGGATGCCAGAAATAGAGGGAAGAAGGAAGTATGGTGACAAACATAATCATAAGGAAGACAAGGAATACTAAGCTTGACTACAAAAGCTTGGTTGGTAGAGACTAGGTGCTATTGGCCCTGGGTATATGCATTCATATATAAAACACAACTGGGCTGGAGCTGAGCTCAGTCGCAGAGAACTTGTCTAGCCTGTGTGGGGCACTGGGTTCAATCCTTAGCACTATGTAAAAATAAATAAAATAAAGGCATCTTTCCATCTATAACTACAAAAAAAAAGGAAAATTAAAAAAGAAAAACAAAAATCATTTCCAAACTTACTAGCAATAGTAGTATACTCTAAAACATCTTCTAAAAAGCTTAAGTCAATATTATGCATTATAAGCAGAAATAAGCAATATACCAAAGTAGAAAAACTAAAGGGCTGTTGCACTGACACCAAGCCAAGAAGACCAGAGGTAAAAAAGAGAATCAATGAAAAAAAGTAAATGCTGAATAGACTTGTGAATTCTCTGCGAGAACAACAAAGGATAAAGGTAAAGATATAAGGACACAGCCGCAGAGAAACAAAAATTCAACGACATGGAAACCCCATAGTCAGAAAATAGAGACATTAGAAATGGTTAAGAGTTAAAAGTAAATAAAGAGTATGATGCTATAGAAGTTATAGTGAAAGAATTTCACTGAAAAGAAGAAATCAATGATCTGAAATGCAGAGGTCAAAAACACTGTAAATAAGATAGTTCTAAGGTTGAGTGATAGCCTTTAAAAAAAAAAACACTGTGTGTGGGGTGGGGAGGAAGGGTGGAAGGAGAAGGGATGGTGAGAAAAGAAGCTAGAATACGGAGAACTGAGGAAATGCTTTTCCTGGTAATAACATTTTATTTAAGAAGTCTGAGTAAGAAAAAATACAAAGAACAATATTAGAATCAAATAAAAGAAACTTTAGTGTAACCCAGTAAGAGGAAATTTGTTTTAACACCTTAGCACAGTAAGCACACAATTTTATGAGAAAACATGAATTTTTAAAAATAATTTTAAGGGATGCAGAGATAATTAATTAAAGATGTTCAAATAACAAGAAATGGAAGCTGCTAGAACCAGGGAAGATAAATGATTAGGCTGGAAACTCCATCAAGGAGGTCCTCCTCATGTACATTCTCAAAATATATAAGAATCAGAAGAATGACTCTGTAAAAAGGTGGTCACATTTTTTGTGGAACTGACTACACTTACAGTTCTCTACTAATATTCTGGCTTTGAGTGTTCTACTGTGCCTCATTAGCAAAAGCAAAAGCAGGTAAATATCTCTCAAAGGCTTTTACTCAAAATAAAACTGAAAATATTGTACTAAAATACTAAAGCAATATGATCTTTTAAAAATAAGTTTTATTAAGGCATGACTTATACACAATAAAATTCACCAAGTTTAAGCACAGATTGAAGAATTTTGATAAACAGAAACATGCATGTAACCACTGCCATAGTGACAATTATCCCAGAAAGTTCCTCATATTCCTTTGTAGTCAATGATCTCTTACTGCCAGAAACCAATGTCCCACTTTGTGACACTATGGATTGGACTTGCCTTTTCTATAACTTCATATAAACATAATCATACAATATATATTCTTTTTTCTGGCTTCCTTAACTCATATTTTCGAGATGGATCCATGCTGTTGCATATATAAACACACTATTCTTTTTTTTAATGCTGAATAGTATAATTGTGTGTGTATGTTTTTTTTGTTGTTGTTGTTGTTTTTTTTTGGCACAGGGGATTGAACTAAGGGACACTTCAACACTGAGCCACATCCCCAGCCTCATTTTGTATTTTATTTAGAGACAGGGTCTCACTGAGTTGCTTAGCCCCTCACTTTTGCTGAGGCTGGCTTTAAACTTGCCATCCTCCTATCTCAGCCTCCCAAGCAGCTGGGATTATAGGAATGTGCCACCATGCCTGGTGATATATCTTAAATCTCTTACATAAACCTCATACATACTCTGATCACCAGATAATTAAAAATATACATGTGGATTATATCACAATTTTTCTAAAAACACATTCATAAGAAAAACACTAAAAGCAGAGAGTACGAAGAAGTACTAGATATTGTAAATACCAAATAAAGTCAGTCAAATGTTTGCACTTGAATATCAAAGCTTATTTAGAAGTGTGTAATAACTGGCTTATTGTAGTGGCACCTGTCTGTAATTTCAGCTACATGGGAAGCTGAGGCAGAAAGACTCCAAATTCAAGACCAGGTGAGGCAACTTAGTAGGACCCTGTCTCAAAATGAAAAATAAAAAGGTATGGCATTGTAGCTCAGTGATAGAGCACTTGCTCACATGAGTGAGGCACTGGTTTTGATCCTCAGCACTGCATAACAATAAATAAATAAAAATATTGTGTCCAACTACAGCTAAAAAAAATATTAAAAGGTCAGGGGGTGCTGGGGATGTAGCTCAGTGGTAGAATTCCCTTGGATTCAAATCCTAGTATCCCCCTCACATCAAAAGTGTATAATAATCATTTTGATCTTGAAATATTTCCCTTAATGTTTACTTTTTATTTTATCTTTATTTGAGAAATTCCTTAATTTAATTCTCATTATACTGAGCCTCTAGGTTCTAGCAATCATGTAGAAATCAAACAGCTTAACAAGATAAATATTTCAAACTAAGGAATAAGTACATAAACTAAAAGAATTTGTTTAAATCATGGAAAATAAACTGCTTTATTATCAAGGACAGCATTATAGAAGTATATTAAGTGAAGCAAAAATCTATTATGCACAAAATGTCTTTTGAAAAACTAAACAAGATCGATAAATCTGAACTTTTAGGATTAAATATAGCTTTAGACATTACAGGGAAAAAAACACTTAATTACAAAAGAGATATATGGGGAGGAGAAAAATCACAAACATCACACCATTTATCATGGACTTGACACAAAGTCCTTCACTATAGTTTTCACTTCCCAATTAGGTAAGACATAGGATGAACTGATTTTAGAATAACCCAAATTTTGTATGAATCATTTCCTATCATTCAGGAAGCAGTAAATTCTATTTAATTAGGCAACACTGAATTTACTAAAAACACTATATAAATCTACATTAAAACAGAACTGGAACAGATGACTATTACTGAAATATCGTTATGTTATATGAAAAACTGCATCTCAACAGACTAATTCAGTACCATATGTGTGGATAAAACAAACAAACTTTTATTTAAATCATAACTTTTGGGCTGGGGTTGTAGCTCAGTAGCAGAGTGCTTGCCTTGTATGTATAAGGCACTGGGTTCGATCCTCAGCATCACATAAAAATAAATAAATAAAATAAAGGTATTGTGCCCATCTACAACTAAAACTATTTTTTAAAAAAATCAGAACTTTTGGGGGAAAGAAACAAGAATGCTAGTCAATTCAACTTGACAAATATCTACTTTATACCTAAATATCAAGGTTAATGGGCATGGTTCAGGTGACTTTACAGTTTAAGGACATGTTGATTCAATGATAGAAATTAAAATAATACAGAGGAATAATAGTGCATTCACTTTCTATTGCTGTGTAACAACAAACTTACCAGCTCAAACAATATTCATTTATTATCTCACATTTTCCCTGGCACAGGAGTACAGATACATTTAGCTGGGTAACCAGCTCAGAATCTCACCAGGCAGAAATCAAAATGTCAGCCAGAGTTACATTTGAGACTCAGAGCTTTTCCAAGCTTACTGGTTCTTTTCAGATTCATTTCTTTGTGGCCCTATGACTAAGGATATCATTTGCTACGTAGTTATCAGTCAGAGACCATATACAGCATTTAGAGGCCACCTATACTTTCTTGCCATATCAATATTTGCTCCCGTCTAAGCTAACAAAAGTATCTCTCCAGACTTTTCCTTCCTGGTCTGCTGTTAGGGAGTCTTACACATTAATAGAATAATGGGGTCAACTATTCCACAAACATTTCCTGCTAATCAAAGGAGCTGCTACAGATTACACTCATAATTCAAAGAGAGGGACTACAAGGTATATACACTATGGGTTTGGCATCCTGGCAATCATCTTAGAGTTTGGACTATCACAGATACATAGATAGATGAGATGGGATGTTCTGTGGGCAAAATAGGAAGTACAAGGCTCAGACTGACAGAACAAAGAGAGGAGGAGTAAATTATTGTCTGAGCCCTTGCTAGCCAAGCTCTGGGGGTAGGGGTAAAGGGTGGGAGATAGCTAAGAAACTGAAGCTCAGAAAAGTTAAGCAGTTTGCCCAATGTTATACGGTCTGTATTTACCCAAAGGAAATGTTTGAACAAACCAAGTTTCTGGTTGCCTAAGTAATAAATAGGGCAGGGATGAACTTGAGGAAGAAAGGAGGATGTCATCTAGTAAAGAGAAACACAAGCTGGGCATGGTGGTACACACCTTTAATCCTAGCAACAAGACAGGCTGAAGCAGGAGGATCACAAGTTCAAGGCCAGCCTAAACAACTTAGTGAGGCCCTATCTCAAAGAGAGAAAGGGGGGAGGGGCAGAGGGAGAGAAACACAAGGGCAAAGACAAAGAGATTCAGCAGGCAGCATACAAAGAAGCTTCACATAATATAGCATTAATGGAAGAGAATACAGATGGAGATGAATTTGGAAACTGGCAGAGGCCACATTTAAGAAGAGTCTTCCAAGAACTTAACATACATAAAAATCAATGGCAAACTTTCATTTTGCATTTGATTTGTATTTGTGATTCCTCTGACAGGAACAGAGTATCACAGTCTTCAAATGAAACTTCTAAAAGCAATTTTTAGTGTTGCATATTAGTTAGCATCAGTTTCATATCAAATAAATGCAGGAGAGCTAAGAAATAATATTAAATGTTGGAGACCTCTAGATATAAATTAACTGTGCAGAAAAAAAGAGCAACCAATAATATATATTTTAAAGAGAAAGATGAAACTGGAGAAAATAATAACAGTAGTATAACTATGTTGGTATTAAATACCTACCTTTACTTCACTGCTTCCACCAGCACTTAGCACATTTTTCCATCCTTGTTCCCTGGCCCTATTTATTCTCTCCAACTTTTGGGGAAAAAAACAAACAAACAAACAAAACACCATTTCAAGTATTTAACATAAATACCTGAAATATATTTAGCAATAAAATGAAAATCAGTGCATTTTTCTCATATTTTTATTGGTACATTGTAATTATACATGATGGTAGGATTTGTTATTACATATATGTACATGCTCAGTGCATTTCTTTAAAAATATATGTGGGGGAGAGGAAGAAATGTACCACGAAAAAATGAATTATCCCCTTACCCTTTCCTTTTCTTGTCTTTTCATTTGTTCAGCCTTCATTAAACTAATCTGTAACAATTTAAAGACATACTTCTTAGAACTCAAAAGTATTCTCACCTACAAGTTGGCAAAAGAAGAAAAATAAGGAAAAAAGGTTCCTACCTGATCCTTTTGCTTCTTCTCTTTTTCAATAAAGTCCAATCTTCTCTTTCTTGCTTGTTCCTTAAATTAAAATAATAATAATAATAATTTTTACTGATAATAATTCCTACTTTTCTATTTTCTTCAGGAAAGTCAGTATGCCAACGGCAGAAGAAAGCCCAAGGAAATTAGGAAAAAATGCTTTTTTGTTTGAAAGAATAAGGAGGAAAGGTTTGGAGGTTTTATATTGTAAGATTTTGTTTCTGTTTTTAATAATTACTTTTGCAAAGCTTTAAAATAAGCAGACAGATGTCTTTATACCTCAAACATTTTCCTCCTTTCTTCTCCAGGATTCACTTTCTTCACTGGAGTTTGATGGGCCTGGACAAAAAGTAAAACTACAAATTAGATAAAGACTTTAAGACACCCATTTAAAAATTCTCAACTTATGGAAATTTAAAATAAGAAATAGGTAATGTCAATACTGACATAACTTTTTTGAAAATTATCTTTATAAAAAAGAAACACTACTGTTTGAATTTGAAATGCTTTCTGCTAGAAATGCTAGATTTAAAGAAACTATGTAAAAGTGTTCTTCCCCATTTATCAACTAGTTTTGTCCTCATGTATGGATATTAATTGTAAGTTTTCTAACGTTATGATAAAATATTATTTTAAAAGTCCAACAATAAAGAGATAAAGTTTTCTTTGAAAATTACACAATAGTATGTTCATTAATAAAATTCAAATAAGAATAAAAGGGCTGGGGATGTGGCTCAAGCGGTAGCGCGCTCGCCTGGCATGCGTGCGGCCCGGGTTCGATCCTCAGCACCACATACAAACAAAGATGTTGTGTCCGCCGAAAACTAGAGAATGAATATTAAAATTCTCTCTCTCTCTCTCTCTAAAAAAAAAAAATTTTAAAAAAAAGAATAAAAATTTATAGTCTACTTCATTCCCCATTCCAGAACTAACTGTTAATATTTTCATGAGTATCCCTTTCATTTCTTATGAACTTAAATATATATGTACCTATATACATATACAGAATTTTAGCTTTTATAATTTTACATGTGTAATAAAAATGTGCTATTAGATTGGAAAAAATATTCTAAATAATGTGCCTTGACAGTTCTACATCATGTTAAGCAAACTAACAATGACAGTATTCTACATGGAGCTCTAATTAATTTAACCATTCCTCTAAACAACAGCCACTGGGCTGTTTCTAAAATTTTCCCTCTTTATATGCAAAAAGGAACTACTTTGTACATACAGCTACATGTTGAGTCTTTTAGAAGGCATGCTTTAAGAAATGGAAATACAGCATAAAAAACATTTCAATGTTGAAAAAAACAAAAAAACGCCCTCCCAAAAAGGCTTTTCCAATTATACTTCCACCCATTTCTCCACATTCTCACAAATACTGAATTTTCAGACTATCTTGAAATTCTGCTCCTTGAAAAGGCTAAGAATATCTCTGGTTGTATACATAGTATATTCACACCAATTTGTGTCTTCATACATGTACTTTAGATAGTAATGATCATCACATTCCACCATCATTTTGTGCTCTATATATGTATAAGAATTGTAATGCATTCTGCTGTCATATATAAATAAAAAAATTTACAAAAAAAAAGAAAAGGCTGGGGCTGGGGTTATGGCTCCGCAGTAGAGTACTCGCCTCGCACATGCAAGGTCTTGGGTTCGATCCTCAGCACTACGTAAAAATAAATAAATAAAAGTTATTGTGTACAACTACAAAAAAATAAATATAAAAAAGGCTAAGAATGGGCTGGGGATGTGGCTCAAGCGGTAGCGCGCTCGCCTGGCATGCGTGCGGCCCGGGTTCGATCCTCAGCACCACATACCAACAAAGATGTTGTGTCCGCCGAGAACTAAAAAATAAATATTAAAAATTCTCTCTCTCTCCTCTCTCACTCTCTCTTTAAAAAAAAAAAAAAAGGCTAAGAATACTTTCCAGTATATCAGATATGTTTATTTCTTCTTTTATGAATGGATTATTCACCTAATTTGGGGGTTATACAACTTTAGGAGCTCTTTCTATATTATGGAAAGTAAGATGGCCTATTACAGGTATTTTAAAATACTTTTCCCACTTCTTTACTTTAATGCCTGTCTATTATTTTACTGCACAAAAGTTAATAACTTAAATACAGTTAAATCTACCAATCTTTCTCTTTATGGTATTCTGCCTTATTCTATCTTGGTAAGGAAAACATTTTTAATTTTAAGTTTCCTTTTTATATTTAGATCTTTATCTGAAATACATTTCTGATAATGAAATGAATAGAAATCTTTTTTTTCCTTCAAAAATCCAATAATCTCAACAACTTATAGAGAAATCTTTTTCCCCACTAGTTTGAAAGGCCTATTTTATCATATGATAAACACACACACACAATCACCACAAATACATATTAGTTTCTGGAATTTTCTGTTCTGTTCACTTATCCATCTTCTCTTTTTCATTCCTCTTTTTTTTTACACTGTGATATAAAACCACCCATAGAAAAGCAGATAAAAGACAGAGATTTAATTAATACAAAGGAAATACCCATGTAATCATCACCCAAGATAAGAAACAGAATACTGACAAAACTGAAGTCCTCCAAGTACCCTTCCAAACCCCCTACCTTTCCTACTGAGGTAGCTGCCACTATGACTTCTGTTATTACCATTCTCTTGGTTTCTGTTATTATTTTAAGCCTGACTAAAAAAACTAGTTTTTTGTTTTATAAAAATGGATTCGTATAATACATATTATTTCAGCTTTTTCTTCTTTTGATCAATATTGCTTTTAAGATTTGCCCTGTATTGTTTGAATCCACATTTATTTTCTTCATTGACATACAGTTTATTGATATAGATTCTTTTCTTTCACAATTATCTTGTACCTTTCTTGTAAGATCTATTCTGAACTTTGAAATGGGGGTTACTATTTATTTCCACTTCATTTTCTAGCCAATTATTCATTTTTAAATGTTGATCTTCTACCCAACTACTTTATTGAATTCATTAATATAGTTGTCTGCTGTTTCATTAGAATATCTAGATGGCAATCATATTACCAGTAAATAATGTATGTTTTCTCTTCTTTTCCAATATTTATGTTTCCAATTTTTCCTTTTAATTTCCTTGACTAGGACCTGGCAAAACATTTAATGATGCCAATGATAATAAACACCCATGACTTATTCCTGACTTTAATGTTTCCAATTTTTCATCATTATGTATAATGCCTTTGGTAGATAGCTGTGTGCGTGTGTTTGTAACACTGTATTAGCTTAAGAGCTTTGTCTTCTACCTTTTGAATCGAAGAATTTTTAAAAACAAAGATTAGTGTTAAATTTACTAAATTTTTAGATTGTACTGAGGTGATTTTTATAAAGTTTTCTCCTCTAATCTGCTAATGCAGTAAAATTCTAATAATCAAGTTTTCTACTGTTGATCCATTCTTGTATTTCTGAAATGAGTCCTACTTTATAATCATTATTCTCTGGATAATTTGCTTGATTTTAGTTGTCATTTTTAATTCTTTTTTAGGATTTTTTAATGTGTGCTCAGAAGTATAATAGACCTATGATTTTCTTTTCTTTTTATTCTGTTAACTACCCAATTTTGTGATCAAGGTTAAGTCATTAGATTAATGCATTAGATTAGATTAATGCATAATCCATTTTTCCAAAAATTTAAAATATAATTTTCTACATACCAAATAAGATAAAATTATTTATAAAAAATTTAAGTTATCATAAGTCCATCTCACATTTCTCAGCTATAGAATAAATGATATTCTAGAAGAATACTGTATATATTTTTTTGTCTGTGTTGGGTTTCAATACAAAGGAAAGCAGATGCTATTCATATATATTTTTATGCTATTCATATGTATATTTTTAGTTTTAAATAAATATTTATTTTTATATGTGGTGCTGAGAATTGAACACAGTGTTCAAACACATGCTAGGCAAGTTCTCTACTATTGCACTTGACCCCAGCACCCAGATGCTACTTTAAAAAATTACTTTGTATAAAAAATTCTTCATGGTCATTTATATTATTATTCAAACAATTCAGCATTTGATTAAATCATGCAGTAACAACTCTGTTTCAATAGCAGCTACATTTTAGCAAATGTCAATGTTATGAAAAAGTAATTTTAAACACTATTCATTGTTTGAGTTTTCTAAATTTTTTAGAATGACCAACATAGGTAGGCACTAAAAATCTGAAAAGCAATTCAGACCCTTACAAAATAAAAATGACACCTATACATTAAAAATTAATAAGGTTGGGCTGGGGATGTAGCTCAAGCGGTAACACGCTCACCTGGCATGTGCGGGGCACTAGATTCAATCCTCAGCACCACATAAAAATAAAACAAAGATGTTGTGTCCACTGAAAACTAAAAAATAAATATTAAAAAATTCTCTCTCTCTTTAAAAAATTAATAAGGTTAATTTTGAAACTATAGCTGTTAAATTATATTGCTCACAATATATAAAGAATAACTAGAGCCAGGTGTGGTGACGTATACCTGTAATCCTGGCAGCATGGGAGGCTAAGGCAGCCTCCTGCCTTAGGATCACAAATTTGAAGCCAGCCTCAGCAACTTAGTGAGGCTCTAAGCAAATTAGCGAGACCTGGTCTCAAAATAAAAAATAAAAAGGGCTGGGGACGTGACTCAGTAGTAAAGCACCCTGAGTTCAATTCCTTATACGAAAAAACTAAACAAAATCCTACAAAGGCACAAAAGTTTACTAGTAGTGAAAAAAATTCAAAAAGATATTTAAAGTTTCTGTTCAAAAGGAAAGCATGATAGATAATGTAAATGGTACATAGTGCATTTTCTACATTTGTGGGTTCCATATCTGCACATTTATAGATCCAAAGTATTTTTTTCAATGTATTTATACTGAACATGCCCAGACTGTTTTTTCTTGTTATTATTCCCTACACAATACAGTATACAACTATTTACATCAGCACTTGCATTGTATTAGGTATTATAAGTAATCTAGAAATAATTAAAAATACATGGAAGAATGTATAGATGTTATAAACTAACCCTATGTCATTTTACATTCAAGAAGGACTTAAATATGTGTGGATTTGGGTATTTGCAGGGAGTCTTGAAACCAATCCTCAGAAGATATACCAAGGGTTGACTGTATTTCCCTTTTATGAAATGAAATTATTTGGCTTCAAATGAATATATTATTTAATGAGTCCAGTATTATTTACTTATAAGAAAATAATAAAATATATAAAACCATCTAGTTGGTTCCTAAACTTATAAAAAGAGAATGATTCTAATATGCTTTGGCATTTTTACTAAATGACCACCATAAACCAATCTATTTTACTGTTACAATATTTTGCCTCAAAGCTAAAATGTGATAAATAGTACTAAGTTTAAAACTTGATTCCAGGGGCTGGGGATGTGGCTCAAGCAGTAGCGCGCTCGCTTGGCATGCGTGCGGCCCGGGTTCAATCCTCAGCACCACATACAAACAAAGATGTTGTGTCCACCGAGAACTAAAAAATAAATATTAAAATTCTCTCTCTCTCTCTCTCTCTCTCTCTCTCTCTCTCTCTCTCTCTCTCTCTCTCTCTCTTTAAAAAAAAAAAAAACTTGATTCCACTCTCATGACTTCCTGACAAAATAATCCAAGCAGTGAGTCGCCAGAACCATCATATCACACACGCTCACTGTATTACTAGTCCCTAACTCCTAACCTCCAATTTTGACTAGTTATTTCAATTCAACTTCCATTTAAACTAACCATGTACCTTACCACTTAACCCAGAAAAAGACACTAGAATTGATTAAACGCGTGCTCAAAGATTTAAATAGTGGCTATCAAACTTTTTCTAAAAGCAACCCACAGTAAGAAATATGTTCCCACCTGAACCTAGAGAAGAAGTGTATGCACATGTATACACATGTCCAAAGTTTCATAAAAAGGTCACTACACTTTATTCACTAAAATGATTTTGTCACAATTAGTGGATAGAAACCCCCACTTTTAAAATAGTTATGAGACCTCTGGAGACACTATTTTTGAAACACAAGAAATAAAAATTGTAGATAATGCTCTTCATAATATTTTAAAGACTCAGTTAACATTTTCAGGCATGTTCTATGTATAAAGAATTTAAATTAGTGGATACGGGGAGTAGGGGTATAGATCAGTGGTAGTGCGTTGGCCTAGCATATGTGAGACCCTGTGTTCAAACCCCAGCATCAAAGGTAGGGGGGTAGTAAAATGGTAACAAGTGTTACCCAGGAACTTTGTTAAACACACACACACACACACACACACACACATATATATATATATATTTATAAAACAATGCCATAATCAGAGCACTAAAGTTGATTTTCATTGTTAGAAATGCTATTAGGTTCTAATAATAATCATGGTTTTCAACTTCCACGGTTTTCTGATTTTCCTCCTTTGTTGATATGAATACTCAAAAACAATTTGGTTGTCTTTTAAAAACAATATATAACTGATTATCTTGATTTTGGTAAATTTCAGATTTAGGTAAACACAAATAATTATATAGCATCACTGGCCACAACTGTGGCACTGCACACTGTACTCATTACCTTAAAACACTTAAGTGTCAGCAAATGCTTTGAAATATTATATTTTATATAGGTTTATTTCTTTTCTTTTTATTTTTTATTTTAAATTTATTTACTTATTCTAATTTGTTATATATGATAGTAGAATGCATTTCAATTCATAGTACATATATAGAACACAATTTTTCAAGTCCCTTGTTGTACACAAAGTAGATATATATATTTATTCTATAAACTCCAAAATCTCTTACATAATCATCTTCTGTAGAAAGAAAATATATAGTATAAATATTCCACGCAAATAAATATTATTTGGCAAAAAGAAATAAAACAGTGACACATGCTAAAACATGGATAAACCTATAAATACTATGCTGACTAAGAGAAGCCAGCATAAAAGACCACCTATTATACTATTTCATTTATATGGAAGAATCAGAATAAGCAAATATGTAGAGACAGAAAATAGATTAGTGATTGCCTAGGGTTGTGGCAGGAGTCCTTCTCCCATTAGTAACTGCTAATGAGAGAATTTCTTTTGGGAGGAGATTGGTATGTGCTAAAATTGGAAAAAATGGCTACCTAAATCTGGGAATATGCCACAAATCATTTAACTGCAAACTGTTAGTGGGTGAATTATACAGTATGTGAAATATATCTCAATAAATCTTTTTTAAAAATACATATCTGCTGGATACACTGTAATCCAATAAATAACTTAGCAGGCTGATGAAAGAGGATTGAAAGTTCAAAGGATTAAAAGTTGCCTGGGTGACTTGGCAAGACTCTGTTATAAAACAAATAAAATAAAATGGTCTGGGGATATAGCTTAGTGGTAGAGTGCCCTTGGGTTTATATACTGGGTATGCACGTGTGCATAAGCGCACACACACACACACACACACACAAAAAAAAAAAACCCAAATCAACAAACAACACAATAAAAAATACATGATTTCTAAGACTTTCTGAGTCATAATTTTTGGACTCAGAGCTCTACATTATATATTTTGACAAGTTCTAAAGGTTACTTCATGCAGCCAATTTAGCACCAGTATATTTGTGAATCACAGATACAATATTTAACCAAATAATTAAAAAGTATGAATTTGAATAATACAGCAATTTGGTATAAATGACTAGATTTTATACTAGTATGGGACTAGAAGAAAAGGCTTACCTAAGATATAAGATATAAGATATGTCTACCTTCATGTAAGTTACATGAAGGTAGACATTTTCATCTTTTTTTACATATAAAACATTCAAGTAATCTGAAAATAAAAATGCCACACTGTTCCTCTGAGATCATGTAGGTGTTTTCAGAACACTATTTATACACTGAAGAAAAAATATAATAACATAAAACATCTACACTTAAAAATCAGAACCAAAGTACTGAAATGTATTCATGGAGCTCCCTCTGGTGGCTTAATAACCACTCTTGTTTTAGCTGTTAATTAAAAAACAAGCTGTGATTAGAGGAACTAAAGCAAAGAAAGTCTTCTGATACGCAAATATTTTGATGAAATGCTGAGTAATGCAACAAAATACATCTTTTGATTAAGTGGTTATGGTTTTCCTTATAAATTTCCCATTTCCAAAAAAAAAAAAAAATTCCCCATTTCCAACCTAAAAATTTAAAAATTCCAGAAAGTCTTGTAAATCTAAATTTAAAAGATATTTTGTAATTGCTGGGGGAAAAAGAAGTCTTCTAAACAAATACAAATCCTGTAACAATCAAGGAAAAAAACCTTAAGAATCATACTTAAAATACTTTAGAAATTTGGTAACTGTTCCCCCCAACCCTGTTTAATTCTTTTAACTGTTAGGATATTTGAAATTTTCTTCATACATTTATGTTATGTTTTTTTGGTTTTTTTTCCTGTTTATTTTCCTTTATTTTTTTCTATTTTTTTCATTGTGGTAAAATATATAACCACACTTACCATTCTAACTATTTTTAAGATTCAATACTGTGGAATTAAGTACATTCACATTATTGTACAAAGAAATTTAGTTTTAAGTGTTCTTAACATAAGCTATACAATATTCCAAGTACTAATACTATTTAGTTTTCAATGGTCAGGGTTAAGAAAATAATGCTTATCTTCCTAAAAAAGCTTGAGACCAATGACTTCTCCTGAAGCCCAAGCATTTGTAACTATCATCTGAATCACTTGTCTATTATTCAGAATATTTGATAGATGGCATCAACTATGCAGAACATTAGGAAATGGAATCTCAAAATTCCATAGCATGCTGTTCTTGTATAATAAATAAATATTAATTGAAAATGAGGGAAACATTAAGAAAAATAACATTATATGATTCTAAAAGATACATGACAAAAACAATTATATATCTATTTTTTTTTTAAAGAGAGAGATTTTTTTTTTATATTTATTTTTTAGTTTTCGGCAGACACAACATCCTTGTTTGTATGTGGCGCTGAGGATCTAACCCGGGCCGCACGCATGCCAGGCGAGCACGCTACTGCTTGAGGCACATCCCCAGCCCTATATATCTATTTTTAAGATGGACAAAATATCTTTACTTTATTTATTTTTCATTTATTTTTTTTTTTTTTGTGGCTGAGGATGGAACCCAGTGCCCTCACATGTGCGAGGCAAGCGCTCTACCGCTGAACTATAACCCCAGCCCCAGAAATTATATATTTGACTACAAATATATAATTTCTACTCAAAGGTGATGAACCTTCTATTATATCATTAGTTCAGCTCACCAAGATTCTAATCTCTAAGTTCTTTTTTTTTTATCACTTAACTTGATTTAACCATTGCATAATGTGCACATATTTTAAAACATCATAGTATACATGATGAATGTCTATGATTTTTATTTGTTAATTTAAATAAATAAAACATAGCATGTTACTTTTTTAAAGAATCAGTATCGTATAATTTATTTATTTTTTTCTTTTTTTATTGTTGGTCGTTCAAAACATTACATAGTTCTTGATATATCATATTTCACAGTTTGATTCAAGTGGGTTATGAACTCCCATTTTTACCCCGTATACAGATTGCTGAATCACATCATTTACACTTCCATTGATTTACACATTGCCATTCTAGTGTCTGTTGTATTCTGCTGCCTTTCCTATCCTCTACTATCCCCCCTCCCCTCCCCTCCCCTCCCCTCTACTCTCTCTACCCCCTATACTGTAAATCTTTTCTTCCACTTGTATTATTCTTCCCTTACCCCTCACTTCCTCTTGTATGTAATTTTGTATAACCCTGAGGATCACCTTCCATTTCCATGCAATTTCCCTTCTCTCTCCCTTTCCCTCACACCTCTCATCCCTGTTTAATGTTAATCTTCTTCTCATGCTCTTTGTCCCTACTCTGTCCTTCGTTACTCCCCTTATATCAAAGAAGACATTTGGCCTTTGTTTTTTAGGGATTGGCTAGCTTCACTTAGCATAATCTGCTCTAATGCCATCCATTTCCCTCCAAATTCTATGATTTTGTCATTTTTTAATGCAGAGTAATACTCCATTGTGTATAAATGCCACATTTTTTTTTATCCATTCATCTCTAATCTCTAAATTCTCTCAGACTAATACATGGCCATCTAGAGATAAGATAACTCTATTTCTAGAGTTCAACAAAGTATGTATTCCTCATTGATAATGGCATTCTCTGGCCCTCACCAATAGTAGTTTTCTTCCCTGGGAGGGCAGATATTATACATGAGTATATTCCAAATCTTAAGATGGATTTCAACTGTAAAAACTATATATCTCAAAAATTAACCATGAAATAAATTTACTTTGAACACACATTTTACTGAACTCTATTTAGAAGAACATATTCCAAGGAATTTAGGATCCAGGACCTGAATATTTTTAAAAGGACATTTGTAAGAATACAACCAACATAAATTATTTCATTTCAACAATATGTAATGCAACCACAGAAAAAAATTATCCCTTTAAAAGTTACTTCCCTAAAAATAGTTAATAAATATTTTAATTTTCTCTGTTCAAATCACTGTGTAATTTTTGTCTCCTGACTCCATCCTGACTTCTATAACTTATTTGAAGACTCATTTACAGTAATCATTTGGAATTATTTTGTGACAGATTTTTACCAAAGTGATGGATTATTCTGACTATGAAGTTTAACTTGTTCCTACAAATATATACAGATAGGTGTGTGTATGTATACGTAGTCCCAAACAGGTCCCATATATCACAGCACACAATACTGACATGTAAAAAACATTAAATTTTCTACAACTGACACTGGGTTCTTGCACATGTAACTTAAATGTTTTCATCTGAAATATGATAGAGTAGACTGTATGACTATATTCCTTCCAGCTCTATGATTTAATTTGTGAGTAATCATTTACAAAATTTCCCCAGATGTTTATCAAGTATATCACAGATATTTACTTCTTTCATGTACAAACCAAATGGTTCAACTCAAGTCATTCAAAAGTGATTACATTTATAACATCACTTTATTTTTACTGCACGAACTAGTTTCTTAATATATCTATTAAAAGTTTCTGCAAGACTTCTATAAGACTCCTTAGTATTAGAAGACTAGTACAGTGGAGAACAGTAATGTTCCTTGATAATTAATAAAAACAATCCCATAGATAACTCAACTGAGCTACTATAAGACCAAACTGATTTGTTGCTAATCAGAGTTTGTAACATGATCATACCTGTTTATATTTTTGAAGTGGTTTCTTTTCAAGTAATTTTTTATCTCCATGTTTCTTATATGTTAAAGGTATTCCATATTTAGCAGCAGGCTTTGTGATTTTCTGAGCAGGCATAACAGAAACCAAGCTTTGTCCTGAAGTTGGCCTTTTAGCTACATAAAAAGACATAAAGAATTTTTATATTAAATTTTTAATTAAAAATTTTCAAGATGGCACTTTTTCACTTTCTCAATTACAGCATTTGAAACTTTCTATAAAATACCTTATTTATTCCTGAGCATATATCAATGACAACTATTTTACACTAAATCCACCTTTGGAAAGAAGCAAAGAGCCAAACTCCCCTAAGATGCTGAAATTCCTCATATATATATAAAAAAAAACCCTAAAATTGACTGGGGGTAGGAGGGTTGTACGTATCTGTGAATACATTAAAAAAAAAAGAAAGAAAGAAAGAAAGCCCAATAAATTGTAAATTCTAAATGGGTAAAGTTTATGGTATATGAATTCTACATCAATAAAACTGCTCAAAACAAATTTTATTTATTTTTTTTATAAATTACTTTAAAGCCAAGCAAAGTGATATATTCCTAGAATTCCAGCTACTCAGCTACTGAGGCAGGTGAATCGAAATTCAAAACTAGCCTGGGCAATTTCATGAGATCTTGTCTCAAAATAAAAAAAAAGATAAAAAGAGTTAGAAATGTAGCTCAGTGGGGAGAGTGCCACCTCCCAGTCCCTCAAAAAAAAAATAATAATTATATTAAAAAATCAAATCATAAAATTCAAGAGCAACTGGTAAACATTAATTCCATCACTATGAGCAATTTTCTCCCCTTCATATATGGTCTGAATAATGTTTACACCTGGAAGAACAAACACCTTAAAACTTTCATTAGCTTAAGGCACCACAAGATAGGTATCTTTATACATTGTTGGTAAAAAATAAATAAATTAGCCAAACTTTCTGGAGGACAAATCTATATCACAACCACTGTTTATAAACTGACTTTAAAGAAGTAATTAGAGAAACATAAAAATTTATGCAAGAAAATAAACCTTACAGCATTATATATTTAATCCTCATTGAAGCCAAGATGAGATTCGGTCTAAGAACAATAAGTTGAAGAAAAGTAAAGAAATTCAAAGGAAATTCTACTATTTATTCACATCTCTCAAGGATAGTAAATGAATTCAAAGAGTATGAGCTACATCACCCTTACCCAAACCCTCTTTCCTCTTCTATTTTCCACATCTGCCAAGGTACCTCTGTGCTCAAACTCCCCCTCAGCCTGAGTAGGAGCTTGCTTTCTTTCTTCCTCTTCCAGCCCACTCTCTAGCTCAGGATTTTATCATGTGCTAAATCAATTTAAATCAATCTTTTCCAACAAGTATTCTTCCTTTTTAGGAGGTGAAAGGAGAAAAAAATTTAACTGGTAGTTTACAATAAAATACTACCATTAAACTCAGATCTTCAAAGAAATAGAAAGTGTTCATCATAATAATGTGAATTAAAATAAACAAAACTTTGTTTATAACATAATTCTAATTCAAAGTCATTATGAATATGTCATCACAGAAAAATATATCAAATAACAGTGTGTGTTAAAATTGGTGTATTTTTTTCTTTAACATTTTAATAATGAATACATATCCATATAATTTAGTAAACTCTTTTAAAAACAAAAAAAATGTTAGCAATTTGGTTGGCATGTTAGAGACTCAGAAATAATTTATGTTGATGATGTGTTACACAGTGTGATGGGTAAGGTTTTCAAATTATATAATTACATACACTGACCTGGAAACTAGTAAGTGTGAGAAATTCAACCACATGATCAAATTAAGAGATTCAACCTACGATTGAATTAGAACACAGATATACAAAGTCACAATACTGTAACTTGGCTAATTGTACTAAAATAACCACAAAAATGTGTGTGCCAGAAAAGCGACTGTAGGCACAAATGCATAAAAATGATGATTCCCAAGATACAGATATGAATAGTTCCCAACCCCGTTCCAGAGAAGAGGGAGAAATATTTATCTGATTTTTGAGTACTTCTCAGGTTTAGTATCAAGGTTGCCTCTAGCAAGAAACAATGTAGAGGCTGGAGTCCATAAAAATATTTATAAACCCATTAGCAATACCACCTTATTTTAGCCCCATACTATTGAACAATTCCTTCTTTCAAATGCTCTTAAAACAAATGACTTTCTCTTTCGAATTCCTACATAGATTTATCCACATGGAAAGAATGTATTGACTGATGTTGGGTGTTTTCAGCTTTTGACAAAGAGCTTTTTAATTAAGATTTGACTTATGAAGCTTGACTGCTAGGAGAGATCATGCCAATTCTGTTATTCTTAGTCTCTTGTGAAATTCTGTGTGGAGTGAGTTATTTCTTAGGGACCTACACACTATACAATGAGAGAATGAGTTTAAGGGTCATTAAAAGGAGCTAAGTGGAGTTGTGGGTACAGGTGAGGGGCAGGACACTTGCCTAGCATGCCATGAGGCCACGTATTTCCAGTATCACATTTAAAAAAAAAAATACAGCTGGTCTTCCTGAGAACAAACTGCCATGCCATTTCCATTCTATATGGACTCATGTTATGATAGTTATATGTATTAATCTATCCAAACTCAAAAAAATATATTCCTCACACCTTACATAACCTTTCAATGATTTTAGAAATCACACCTTTCAATGATTTTAGAAATCTATTCTGATTCTATGCAGGAAAAATAGTTTCCTTCTCACACAAATGTGTGTGTGTGTGAGTATATGTGTGTATGTTTATGTATATCCATGCATTTATATAGGTATAGGTATAGTTAATAACCACATAGGCAATTCTACAAATTTAATGCCAGTAGTCCCACTTAAAAGAAAACCTATGCTTAATAAATTCATATAATTTAAGAAAATTTTAGAATATGAAGTATTTAAAGAAAAATAACTTACACAAAGATCTATACCTATACTGGATAGTCTATAACATTCTATAACAATGTTCTTAGCAGAGCATTTGACAAATATATAAAATTGCAAGCCAGGTTTAATTTTTAAACATTTTTTAGTTGTTGATGGTCCTTTATTTTATTTATTTGTAATGTGGTACTGAGAATTGAACCCAGAGCCTCACACATGCTAGGCAAGTGTTCTTCCACTGAGCCACAACCCCAGCCTTCAAGCCAGGATACATTTAAATAAGACAGATAAGAAACAATTTTTAATTAATTTATCAAAAAGTATTGTACAGTGCCATATATTGTAAGCAATTTTAAGGCATATTTCTTCTAGCTTAAATTTAGCCTACAATCATCCCATTTTATTCTTTCTTTTCATCTATATGTCTACATACATTTCTAATATAATTAGGCTTGATTGTCACAAACAGATGAAAAGCCCATTTACCTGTTATAGGCTGTGCTCCAAACTTTGAAAATGTTTTTAGACAAAATTCTTCTGCAATAAGCTTAGATTAAGAAAGGAAAAAAAAAAGTTAAAAAGATTTTAAATTTCCAAAACCAAAAGACCCTATCCATGCATCACAATACAGTTTTTCTTTTTTTCAGTCATATGCTACCAAAAGAGCTGTTCAAATTAAAACCAAAAAATCCATTCAAAAAAGTCTCAAGCTAACTCCCTCTTTTTATTTTTTTTAGTTGTAGTTGGACATAATACCTTTATTTTATTTATATTTTTTTTATGTGTTGCTGAGGATCAAATCCAGCGCTTCACATGTGCTAGACAAGCGCTCTACTGCTGAGCCACAACCCCAGCTCCAACTCCCTCAATCTTACCAACTTATTTTTATTACTTCTCCAAGCGAGGTTTCTTCTCAAACTAATCTAATGTACAACCTAGACAACCATTTACCACTTACTTGCTTCGTATGCAAATACTTAAACAAAATTACCTATCTGGAATAATCTCTATGTCTATATGCATTCATATCCATCATTTACTTCAAAATGCTTCAAGAGTCATGTGTTATCTAAAGATACTCACTCAGAATCATTTCAGCATATTCAATGAGTTCACACACAAAAATTGTGAATGTTACTGGATATATATTCTTACATAATGTTTTTCAAAATATTTTTTTAGTTGTAGACAGACACAGTGCCTTTATTTTATTTATTTATATTTATGTGGTGCTGATTGAACCTAGTGCCTCACACATGCTAGGCAAGTGCTCTAGCACTGAACCACAACCCCAGCCCTACTCTTACGTAATTTCATAAGTGTCTCTTTTCATCCTTACTTTAAACACTTCATTACTTGTTCCTCATCATGTGCAAACATTTTCAGAAGCAAAAAATCACTTACACTTCCTGAAAGGAATTTTCTCTCTCTACTCCAAATTTTTTTTTAAGTGTAAAATTATGAAACCAACAAAGATTTAGCTTCATAAGCTTCCATTTTTTTTTTGTTTGTTTTTTTTAAACTGGATAAAGACAGGAAAGACAAATGAATTTTCTCTTCTTCCAAGAGAAGTAAGGCCTAGTGGAAAGAATAATCTTATAGCTACAATGGACCAGACTGCAACTGGCAGAAAACCATAACCTAAGATGGTTTTCTTTCCCATTAAAGATCACCTAAAGGGGGCTGGGGTTGTGGGGTTGTGGCTCAGTGGTAGAGCGCTCACCTAGTATGTGTGTGCCCTGAGTTCGATCCTCACACCACATAAAAATAAATAAAGGTATTGTGTGTCCAACTTCAACTAAAAAATAAATATTAATAAAAAAAGAAAAAGAAGATCACCTATAGGTCTCAAACCAACAGAATTAGTATTATCGGGACTATTAGTTATACAAATTCTCAAGCTTTACCTCAGAATTACTGCAACAGAGATTGTGGTGGGTGAACTTGGAAAACCCCTCCAGGGGATTATGATGTGTGCTAAACTTTGAGAAACCAGTACAGTAAAGGATAAGTGTAGGTGAAAGTGGTTCACAGGTATTATAGAGCAAGTATGTGAATGTTTTCTCTTCTGAACATCTGCATTTTTTTTTCCTTTATGGATGAAAATGGATGTTTTATGATCTCCACCTTGCTCTAAAATTGAATAATTTTTCTTACTGAACATGAGTCTTTTCTCTTGGTTACAAGCTCATGTGAATTGAGAGATAAAATCATAGACTCCAAGAAGATTCTGGAATCCTTATGTTGTGCTAATACAATAGCCACTATATATGTCTATCTTTTGAATTAAAATTTAAAATAAGTGTAATTTAAAACTCAGCCCCTCAATCACACCAGCCACATTTCACGTGCTCAACAACCACAAGTGGTTAATGGCTATAATGTCTGAAAATACTGATATATGGAACAGCTTAATCTTCACAGAGTATTCTACTGGACAGAACTTATATCCACGATTTGTCAGGTCACATCCAGGAAGAAATGCCAGGGTGTACAAGATTGAGAACTAGGCCCTAGCAACCTTGGCTTATGGCACTGAGAAAATTTAGGTATTAAAAGTTAAAACTGTACAAACCATTACAAAAATACTAGAAACAAAAGTTATAGTAAAATCACAAATTGTGTCAAAATTACAGCCTTAAAAAAATTACCACATACTGGGCACAGTGGCCCATGCCTATAATTCCAGCTACTCAGGAGACTGAGGCAAGAGATCACAAGTTCAACTCTACCCTCAGAAGTGTAGCAAAACCCCGTCTCAAAATAAAAAATAAAAAGGGCTGGAGATGCAGCTCAGTAGTAGAGTACCTCTGGGTTCAATCACCAGTATAAAAAAGAAAGAAAATGTCACAAATTTTCTCTCCTGAACATGAACAAGTAAAATGTAACAAATAAAAAATGAACTCAAAGAGGGGCTGGGGATGTGGCTCAAGCGGTAGCATGCTCGACTGGCATGCGTGCGGCCCGGGTTCGATCCTCAGCACCACATACCAACAAAGATGTTGTGTCCGCCAAGAACTAAAAAATAAATATTAAAAATTCTCTCTCTCTCCTCTCTCCTCTCTCACTCTCTTTAAAAAAAAAAAAATATTTAAAAAATAATGAACTCAAAGAACAAAAGATGTAAGTTTTCATGAAAAATGAAATCTAAGAGGTACTTAAATACCAATGAGGAGGGTCAATGTATATATTAAACATGTAACATTAAAAATTCCATTTGTTAATAATCATAATCTGCTCATTCCTCCAATGATTTTTGCATATTTCAGGCTTTAATAGTTTCCCTTGTATTGCTAGCTCACTGAATTCCAGTGTTTTGGCCTTGGATTGAGTGTCCTAATTGCTTGAATGGGGCATAGAAACTTTTAACAAGATTAAATGAAGTCACTGTTCTTCTCTAGTAGCTGTCCCCAAAACAATACACTACATCATAAAACTGTCCCTATAAATGTTACTTATAACAAAGAACTCTTATAAGACACCCACATCTCAGAGGTTGTTGCTATGTTCTATACAAGTAAACTTTAACTTTCAAATTTTAATTGGCTTTCTTGCTTACTAATGCATTCTTTTGGTATTAATAGTGAAATCCACATCTCTGTTTTCTGAGGAGCATTTGTTCGCAGGAATGTTCTCTTAAGCCAGAAGGATATAAAGTTATACAACCATGATTTTACTACAAATTTACAAAATTGCTTAAGGTTGGTTATTTTAATTAACAAACGTTATATTAAACAAGAAAAGTAAAATAATTCCAATTTCAAAGGATCACATTTTTATGAGTAACTCATGCTAACTGATTTGATATACACTGATTTATAAAACTGGTCACATTAAAATTCAGTTCAACTCAACAAATATTTATATATTTGAATACGAGAGGAAAAATCATGAGTCAATAATCTAATACACATACATAAAAATGCCCACAGAACAATCATTTCCAATCATTTTTTTGTCAAGTAAAATATAATTTTAACCATATAAAATCATGTTGATAATATATTTATATAGTATAACAGATTGATATATAGATGGCATATAATATATATTAAATATTTGGAGCACTTATGTGCTAGACCATTGAGCATTCTATTGTAATATCTTTAATTCTCCTAACAATCTTACAATATAGAAATATTTATAATCCCACTACAAAGAGAAACAAAAAAAGGTTTGATAAATTTACAGTTAGGAACAGAGAAATGATGTACAACTGGGAAAGCAAAGAGAAAGAAATGGAGTTATGTAAGATGGAAAAAGGAAAATGACACCAATAAGTTTGAAAAGGCATCTCATTCCCCAAGGTTCTGATATGCTTTCCATAAAAACAAAGTGCAGATTCTAAGTACCATAACCCTATTGTTTAATTTTAATTATAAAATAAAAAAAAAACATACCTGAGGTGAGAGAAACTTTTCAATGCGCTTGGCTATAAAACCTTTCTCCAATATGGAGTTGACTGATGGTCTATCCCTAGGATTTCTTTTAAATAACTGAGAGAGCAAACTGCGGAGATCATAGGAATAATGCAAAGACACAGGTGGGAAAGATCCAGATATTATCTTCAGTACCAGGTTTTTCATATTGCCAGCTTCAAACTAAAAATCCACAAAATAAATCAACATATATGAAACATAAAGAAACTGAAACTGGGATTATCATCAAGGAGAAATAGTTTTTTCCTATTAACAGAATAGAAATATAAAGCTCTTTCAAATAATTTAATCAGCATGTGTTCTTCTGCATATCTATAAATGTATTTCAAAACTAATCTTAGTTTTCAGAAAACAAAATGTTATAATTTACTCTAAGAGTAATTTTTACTTATTCAAAATGCTAACAAATGAGATAGAATTATTAATGAGAGATTTTAGACAATAATCAAGATGATTAAAAACTATGTCTTTGAGGTAGGAGAATTAGGGTCAAAGAACTAGAAAGGAGGTGATGTGGCTGTGGCTCAGTGGTAGAGTGCTTGCCTATCATGTGAGGCACTGGGTTCAATCCTCAGCACCAAATAAAAATAAATAAATAAAATAAAGGTCTAAAAAATACAATAACATTATTTTAAAAAAAGAACCACAAAGGAGGGGGTGGACAACAATCTTTTAGTCTTCATTTAAAACCTTTATTCCTATGCTTCTGTTGTAATATCTAGAATAGATATTAAATATAAAAGTATTTAGGCAAAATATAACAAATAAACCTGCTAATTACTTTCCTATTAGTCAGTGTCTATTATAAATTTTGTGTGTGATGCTCCAAGCTATAGAATCAGCAATATGGCAAACATTCCAACATAAAATACAAGCTACGTTAAGAGTAATATACAAGCCAGGTTCAGAGGCACATGCATGCAATCCCAGCAGCTCAGGAGGCTGAGGCTGGAAGATGGCAAGTTCAAAGCCAGCCTCAGCAAAAGTGAGGTGCTAAGCAACTCAGTGAGACCCTGCCTCTACATAAAATACAAAAAAGGGATGGGATTGTGGCTCAATGGTTGAGTGCCCCTGTATTCAAGCCCCAGTACCCCCCAAAATAAATAAATGTATAAAGAGTAATATATATTTTAGGATTAAATACAGTATAAATTGAAGTTTAAAGAAAACAGAGGTAGGGCAGTATAAGATCTAAAGATTTCATTTTGAAAAACAAAAGCAAAATTATACTTTTGATAACTATGCTAAAATAACAGAACTGTTGTATACTCCTGATATGTTAAAATACACATTGAGTTAAATGTGCCATAAATTAAACATCAGCCATTATAACAATTATAGAGAGTTCCATTAAGTGCTAAGCTCTCCCAGAACATTTTAAGTATATCACTCAGTTTATAAAAATTAAGGTCAATTTTATAGAAATATCTGTATACCTAAAAAGGAATCCTAAATGCATAAAAAATATGATCCTCTGATGAACTTTCCTTTATGTCTCAACTAACAAACTCTTCATAAATAAAGATTACTTAGCCCCAGGTGTCCACTAAAGAGTAAATAATATTAATGAAAAATTTAAACACACAAACATTTAATGTTTGTACCTAAAATGATGGTATCACAGAAAAACTAACCAATTCGTTTAAAAACATATCTGATAAACACTATTCCACATCACTTTGGCAGCTTCTGCATTTTTTTTCCTTAAGAAAGAAAAAATGAAATCTAAGCCAATATAGTTGAAGTATACACAGCCATTTAAAAGAATAACAAAGAAAATTAGATCCCAAATAATAAAAATAGGCTCTAAAACTGCTAAAGCCCCAAGATTCTTTATATTTTTATGTATTTTCTTAAATTTTTGGTAACAAAATTTTTTTTTGTTTAATCAGTGGGAAAAAACATGTTAAAAATAATTTTGAAATGAAGAGTGATTAATATTAAATCTACTTGTGAAGAGTATTCTTCCTTTTTTGTGTATTTTTGTGCTGCTTTAAAAAAAGATAATAATAATAATAAATACTCTGACTTAAGGAATATTTAAATTGATAAAACTCTTGGATGAATGTGTTGAATGAGGTTCTTTAACTTAAATAACTTAAGTGATTCTAAACTCAAATTATTTGGGTACTCTGAGAGAACTTGCTAAAATGAAACTAATAAAAAAATTTAAGTTTAAAATGCAAATTTATAATAAATAAATTTAACATTGAGGACAAAATATATTTCTATCATCAGAAATAACAGAAAAAAGTATAAAATATATAACAGTAAATATATAACTTATTCATATATACTAAGGGTAAATCAATTTAGATTCATACTTCAGAAAATACAACAAATTTAAAAACTGACTTAGAGAAACATTTCTAGTGTATGAGGTCATCTAAAAGATAATACAATTTAAAAATACTTCAGAAACTTGTACTTACTGCATGTTTAAGTGTACACATCTCATAAAGGACACAGCCTAGAGCCCAAATGTCACTAGAGAAGACAAAAATGAGAAATTTCTTCTTAGTATATATTTAAAATTTTTTTTTTTTACATTTAAAGGAAACAAAAGCAGCATGGGAATGTTTTAGAAAAAGATATACTAGATAAAACATTTCCTTTAAAACTGAAATTTTCAACCATCATTAAATGACAAGAACAGCTGTCTCAGATTAGAAAATATTGTTGTCTAAATAATCATTTTAAAGTGTCATTAAAGAATTAAAGATTTAAAAGAAAAATATCAAAACTTTCATGTCCACTCCATGTAGTTATTTTTATTTTGCAAAAGTCAAGTGACCTTATTCAATTGTTTGCAAAATGCCATGATTTTTAAAAATACTACAAAAGCAAAACATTATTTTAATTAACATAAAAAAATATTAATTTACTAAAATCAAATCTAAAAGAAATCTATAAAAGCCAACTAACATTTCTTGGTTGGGATTTTTCAATTAGAAAGAGGAACAGAAAATAAAGGGTGACTAAAATTCAGTGGAAAGGCTGCTCTTTCCATCCACATATTACACAATCTGTTAAGTCATAGTTCAGATCAGTGATTATGGATATAGGCACCAGATAGTTAGTTTTGATACTGGCCCCCCCACTTAGTAGGATGAGTAATTTCAAAGAAGTTAGTCTATCTCTCAGAACTTGGTTTTTTAATACAGAAAGTGTTTAAAACAATATCTGACATACAGAATGTGTTCAACAAAACTTAGCTATAATTCAATAGGAACTGACTATTGAGAACATTCTATTTCCAATTATAACTTAATAAAGTGATTCTATCTATAGTTCCTTTTTTTATAATTTCCTTCATCACATATATATGTGTGTGTGTGTGTGTGTGTGTGTGTGTGTGTGTGTATATATATATTTATTTATATTTACATATGTATGTTATTGATTTTAGAATAAATCTCAAGGTTCACAAATAGAGTATAACAGAAAAATTTAAAGGAAAGATAGCATATCATTTTAAAATACCTTTTATTATTATAAGGTTTGTTTTCACAGATTTCAGGTGACAGATAGTATGGAGTTCCTATGCAAGTTCGAGCCAGCTCTATAGTACTAGAACAACAACAAAAATCACAGAAGAAACTTAAGATGTTAAAGACATAATAAATTTCCATATATACATAATCATTGATTAAAGTTTCACTGAAGATATTATATCAAAACAAAGTTGAAAATTGATCTGTTACCTATTGAGAACTCTAGCAATTCCAAAATCCCCAAGTTGTACTGTCCCATCTTTGGTTAGAAATATGTTCTGTGAAAGAAAGAAAGAAAAAAAAAAAACACCCAAATATTGTTACAGTCCAGTTCATTGTCTGAGTCAACAACGTTTTTCATAAAAATTAAGCCAGTAAAAAAATAAAAGCTTGAATAACTAAAATTTAACATGTAAAAGAATAAATGTAGTTCCCTACCTCATACTGTACACAAAATTAATTCCAAGTGGACTCTAGACATATAAAAACAAAAAAAATAAAACTCCCAGAGAAAATTTTAATTGGGATAGGCAATGGTTTCATACACAATACCAAAAGCACAAGCAAAAAAAGAAAAATAAATTTGATTTCATCAAAACTAAAACCTTTGGTGCATCAAAGGACACCATCAAGAAAGTGAACAGACAACCCAGAATGGGAGAAATGTACTTGCACATTACATATCTGAAAAGAACCCTTAAAGTCAGCAACAAAAAGACCAAAAAAAATCCTATTCAAAAATAGGCAAAGACAAATATTTAAATAAAATGTTCCATTTAAATAAAATGTCACATATGTAAACTCACAGAGACAGAAAATAAGATTCATGATTGCCAGGATCTAGTTGAAAAAGAAATGAGTTGTGACGGGCTGGGGATGTGGCTCAAGCAGTAGCGCGCTCGCCTGGCATGCGTGCGGCCTGGGTTCGATCCTCAGCACCACATACCAACAAAGATGTTGTGTCCGTCGAGAACTAAAAAAAATAAATATTAAAAAAAATTCTCTCTCTCTCTCTCTCTCTCTCTCTCTCTCTCTCTCTCTCTCTCTCTCTCTCTCCCCTCTCTCACTCTCTCTTTAAAAAAAAAAAAAAAAAAAAAGAAATGAGTTGTGACAACTAACTGGTATAGTTTCTCTTTGGAGTCATAAAAATGTCTGGGAATTAGAGACTGGTGATGGTTTCAAAAGTCCATGAATATATTAAAAATCATTAAACTGTACACTTTAAATGAGTGAATTTTATGATATGTAAAATATACATACCCTGGAAACACCCCACCCACCAAAAACCTGCCTAAAAATTCAAACTAGTCTAAATGTAACCAGTCAGCCTTAAGAGTTTCCAGTAATTTAACCAACTATTTTTGCATTCATAAATACAGAATTCTAATGTTTGGTAACAGAAATTAAATTTCATTCTTTTGGGGGCAGGGTGTTTGACCGGGGATTGAACACAGGGTCGGACACTGAGCCACATCTATAGCCCTATTTTGTATTTTATTTAAAGACAGGATCTCACTGAGTTGCTCAGTGCCTCGATTTTGCTGAGGCTGCTTTGAAGGTGTGATCCTCCTGCCTGAGCCTCCCAAGCCACTGGCATTACAGGCATGTGCCACCAAGCCTGGCATTTTCCAGAGGAAACATTCTCCTATCAAAAACGTAGAGCATTGCCAGGCGTGGTCACGGTGCACGCCTGTAATACTAGGGACTAGAGAGGCTGAATCAGGATCACTGAATTCAAGAATAGCCAGCCTCAGGGACTCAGCAAGGCCCTAAGTAACTTAGTGAGACCCTGTCTCTAAATAAAATACAAAAAAGGGTTGGGGATGTGGCTCAGTGGTTTAGCATCCTGTGAGGATGGCCTTAGGCCTGAGCTTAAACAACTCCATTTTAAAAACTCCAGTTTAAAACCTGCAGTCTCACCAGGCACATCCAACAGATCCCTCCAAAATGGCCTCAAACAAGTTACTTCCCCTCACCCTGAAAAACAGAGTGAATGGGAAAATAAACAAAGAGAGAAATGAATTACAGTAGATGGGGTAGAGAGAGAAGTTGGGAGGGGAGGGGAGGGGGGGATAGTAGGGGATAGGAAAGGTAGCAGAATACAACAATTACTATTAGGGCATTATGTAAAATTGTGGATGTGTAACCGATGTGATTCTGCAATCTGCATTTGGGGTAAAAATTGGGAGTTCATAACCCACATCAATCTAATGTATGAAATATGGTATGTCAAGAGCTTTGTAATGTTGTGAACAACCAATAAAAAAAAATTAAATTAAATTAAATTTAAAAAAAAACAGAGTGAAGCCTCTGGCAGGCTGTCCTTGCCTGATAAGAGGGAAAGGTGAGAAGATCAGGGTGGAGACCACCAGACCAGATGTTTCTGACCCCAGGGTAAATGATGTCATGGAGAAATCAGATGGTAGCTGATAAGGATTGAAAGGGGGGTCAAAAGCCCCAAAACTTAGTATAAATAATAGAGCTAATGAACACGGATTAAGCCAGACGAAACAAGGATGCACTCAAGCTGGAGGCCTGATGAGGACCTGATATCCCATCACTTTTCATCGTTTCCTGATCCTCTGTGTGATCCTCACTGCTCTCAAACTCTACTGCCTTGTCTGGACCCTGGTGAGAGCTGCAACTTCTCCTACAACCCCCTCCTCAACCAGTTGTCCACTCCACTCCAGGAAAAACCTGCCTTGGTTCCGGACCTGATCACTGCAGTCAGAGTGTGCATCTGCTGGACATAAAGCCTAAGGCTTAAGACTTTTGATCTGACATTTGAACTTTAGCATGCAGAGGGAAAATCTATCATTAGCCTGTCATGATTAAGTGTGTTTTACAGTGCTTAGAATTAATCTAGAATTGTTTGCTGTGAATTAATTAATCCAGAATTGTTTACTGTGAGTTGATTATGTCTATTGCAGTGCCTAGCATTAAGGATTGTCGTTTTCTTGATTAAGAACCTATAGAGTGAAATTGTACTGAGTACTTTGAGGGGATAAAGCACTGAAAGGGGCAGAAGCGCATGGACATTCTTTATTTCTCCCCTCGACTGCATACGTCGCAATTCTGCCCCCTCGCAACACATTCCTGGGTTCAATTCCCAGTATCAAAAAAAAAAAAAAAAAATGCAGCATTAATGAAAGAAAAGTGAGCCTCACCAATGTACAACACTGTGAAGTTTCATAATAGGAACAAACAGAACATCCTAAAATCTTTCAGAGAAAAGAAATAAGGATAAGAAATTATAATGGCTTTAAATTCCTGAATAGTAAAACAAAAAGCCAGAAACCAAATGAGCAATATCTTCAAAATTTTATAGGAAAACAATTCCCTACCTAGATTCTTTGTTTGTTTGTTTGTTTGGTTCTACCTAAAGCCACACTCTCAACTCTTTTTATTTTTAGAGATAGAGTCTCACTAAAATGCTGACGCTGGTCTTGAATTAGCAATCCTCTTGGTTCAGCCTTCTGAGTTGTTGGAATTATAGGAGAGTGCCACCATCATGCCCAATCTCTTAACTGGAAGTTTATTCCATTAATGAGAAATAGAATAAAGTAATCTTCAGACATGCAAAATCTCAAAAATTCTACCTCCCATACATTCGTTTTTTATTGTGTTCCATCATGGGGAGAGAGGAAATCAAAGAGAGAAAGATATGAAAAGGAAGCAGGTGATCTAACAGAGGATTATTAACCCCAAAAGAGGATTTCTAGAACTAGATTGAAGGAGGAACAATGAAGAAAGACAAATAACACAATGCACATTGAACAGGGTTCAAAATCAAGCTCAATACATGTTCCATGTCCTTATCCATTCAGAACTTACTAGTGACAGAATAAACATACCTGTGATTTTATGTCTCGATGAAGAATTTTTCTATCATGTACATGTTTCAGAGCCAAACATATCTGTACAAACCAGTCCAAAATCTAGGAAGAAAAATCAGATCTGTCATATCTTTTAAAAGTTACATATCATGGGGCTGGGGATGTGGCTCAAGCGGTAGCGCGCTCGCCTGGCATGCGTGCGGCCTGGGTTCGATCCTCAGCACCACATACCAACAAAGATGTTGTGTCCACCAAGAACTAAAAAATAGATATTAAAAATTCTCTCTCTCTCCTCTCTCTCCTCTTTCACTCTCTCTTTAAAAAAAAAAAAGTTACATATCATGGTATCTTTCCTTGATCATTGAAAGGATTCAGGAACATATGGGGTTAAGGAAAACTAAGTTGCTAAAAAAAATTGGGGGCTACAATTTCTTTTTATTTTTATTTTATAGACACTAACATTAAGTAGATATTCAAGTAAACTGACTTACAGAATGTGCAAGAACACATACTAAATCTTAAATGAAAGAGATACTATTGAAGCATCTCATAACTCAAAGTATGGAAAGAAACTTGAGTGAAAAATGCAATTCATATTTTATAATAGTATGAAGATAGGTGACTTTTCTTCATTTTTTCTATAATGCTTTTTTCAATATAAACAAAAATCACACACACAAAAAAAATAAGGCTAGAAAATGGGAAGACATCTTTCACTTTTCCTTTCCCCTTATTCACCATGTGTATATAGTCTCTGGGGCTAGCAATTTGGAAGTTTAAAAGGGCTTAATTTCTACCTCGATCCTAACACCAAAATAATTCCAAGATAATGGCATTTTTAAAAAATACTTATGTTTTAATTGTAGTTGGACACAATACCTTTATTTTATTCATCCATTTTTACGTGGTGCTAAGGATCAAACCCAGCGCCTCGCACGTGCTAGGTGAGAGCTCTACCACTGAGCCACAACCCCAGCCCCCTAAATGACATTTAAATTTTTTTTTTCTTTTAGTTGTAGATAGACACAATACCTTTGTTTTATTTATTTATTTTTATGTGGTGCTGAGGATCAAACCTAGTGTCTCACAAGCACTCTTCCACTGAGCCACAACCCCAGCGGCAAAGTCAATGGCATTTTTAACATGAAAATCAAACTGATAAAAGAAAACATAGGCTAATTTTTTATAATCTTTGAAGCAGGAATTCCAACACATGACAGAAAACTATTAACAGCATAACATAAAGACTGATAAAGTTGACTACATAAAACTTAAAACACCTGCATGGCAAAATATATAATCAAATTTAGTAATAATTATTAAAAAATACTGCAGCATGGGCTGGGGTTGTGGCTCAGTGGTAGAGAGCTTGCCTAGCATGGGTGAGGAACTGGGTTCGATCCCTAGCACCACATAAAAATAAACAAATAAGAAGCCAATTTGGAAAGCAGTATGAAGATTCCTTGGAAAGCTGGGAATGGAACCACCATTTGACCCAGCTATTCCTCTTCTCGGACTATACCCAAAAGACCTAAAAACAGGATACTACAGGGACACAGCCACATCAGTGTTTATAGCAGCACAATTCATAATAGCTAGACTGTGGAGCCACCCTAGATGCCCTTCAATGGATGAATGGATAAAAAAAATGTGGCATATATACACAATGGAATATTACTCAGCACTAAAAAATAATAAGATCATGGCATTTGCAGGGAAATGGATGGCATTAGAGCAGATTATGCTAAGTGAAGTTTGCCAATCACAAAAAAACAAATGCCGAATGCCTCCTCTGATATAAGGGGGGTGACTCAAAATGGGGAAGAGAGGAAGAGCATGGGAAGAAGATTACCTCTACATAGGGAAGAGGAAAAGCAAGGGAGAAAGGGAATTGCATGGATGGTGGAAGGAGACCCAAACTGTTATACAAAATATATGTATAAAGATGTGAGAAAAAAAAAGAATACGTGAGACACTAGATTAGGTAGAGAGAAGTGATGGGAGGGGATGAGAGGGGTTGGGGACATAGGAAGGATAGTAGAATGAAACAGACATTATTATTACTGTGTGTATATATGTGAATGCATGACCAATGTGATTCTGAAACCTGAATACTCAGAAAAATGAGAAATTATATCCCATATGATTCAAATGTATGATATGTCAAGGTCATTGTACTGTCATGTGTAACTAATTAAAACAAAACAAAAAAAATAAACAAATAAAATAAAGGTATTGTGTCCATCTACAACTAAAAAAAAAAAAAAGGATAAAAAAAACTGCAGCATAATTGACAGATTGCTGATTCTCCATTACGTAAAAGTTCTTCCAAATCACTGAGAAAAATACTGACAGCCAAAATAAAAAGTGTATAAAAGACTGGAAAGGCAAACACAAAGGGAAAAAAGCTCAATAAAAACCTACATAAAATACTAAATCCCCTTCAAATTGAAAATAACAAGGTATCATTTTAACCGAACTTGAAATAATTTATATAGGAAAATAAGTCTTTTTATGCCCCATTTATGAGAAATTTAATTCTAATCACTTCAAATCAAATTTTAGATTCACATACCATTTTAAATGCAAGTTAAATAAATAATTGCAATTTCAAATTTATTCTACAGATATAGTGTCAGAAATACCAAAATACATGCATAAGAATGTTTGTTATAGCACTATTAGATCCAAAAATATTTTAAATAACAGGCCACAAAGGAGCGTGAAATACATTGTGATACATATACTAGAAATATTCTGCATCCATTGAAAAGAATGAAGCAACCAGGTGAGGTGGCACATGCCTGGAATTGCAGTGGCTCTGGAGGCTGAGGCAGGAGGATTGTGAGTTCAAAGCCAGTCTTAGCAAAAGTGAGACACTAAGCAACTCAGTGAAACCCTGTCTCTAAATAAAATACAAAAAATAGGGCTGAGGATTGTGGCTCAGTGGTTAAGTGCCCCTAGTTCAATCCCTGGTATCCACCCTCCACAAAAAAAGAATGAAGCACATTTATGTATAGTTTATATAGTGTTAACTAAAAAGAATTGCAGAATACATAGTATACAAGATGCATAGTTTACTCCTATATTTATAGCACATACTTGAGCTCTATGTGATTATAATTGTGTGTGTGTATGTGTGTGTGTGTGTGTGTGTGTGTGTGTGTGTAGGAAGGAAAGAAGGAATAAAGTTAGGAAACAGAAGGACAGCTACCAACCAGAAAACAGGGTTTACCTCAGGAAAGTGGATTTGCAGAGAATTAAATAAAATGTAACAAACTTTAGTTGTTCAAATTTATAGATATGCAAGTAAAATCTGGTGGAAGATATTATGTTTTGTTTCCTAGCCTTGGAACAAATAATAAATAGTCTTTAAAAACCCAATCCAAGATTCCTTATGAAAATTTCTAGACAAAAATAAATTCTGTGGCCTTAATAGCTATTTGATACTATAAGACTCTAAGTTTTCAGAGCAAATTCAATTAAAATTAAGAAGGGGTGATAATGAGAGATGAATGGAAGGAATTTAGAGAAGGAAAAACCACAGAAAATGAAGAATATTTAAAGAAATTGGGACTTGAACTGAACTGGAAAAAAATAAAGGCAGCTTATTAATAACAAAGAGGGGAAAAACATTACCAAAATAAAATAAGTAATCAGAACAACTATAAAGACAATGAGATAGATATATAAACATACAGCCTAATGGCTAACACAAAGTACCTGCTCAATAAATATCTCCTAAATTAAACAAAAGAGGTGGAAATTTAGGGAATGATAGAAAAAAAATAAAGCTACTTAGATAGGGTAGGGCTATACTTTATTGATCTTGGAAATCAAAACAGAGATTAGATTTAACAGTTGCCAATGCAAGCCTTCCAGAGCTAGAGTTATGTAGCAAAGCTACCTGTTGGGGAAGATTTGATCTGGCAGCAGTAAACCATATTGTTGGGACCCTGAAAAATTAAACACTTAAAATGAATAAATAAGTTACATACATATAGTCAGGTGTGGTAGCAGGTGCTTTTAATCCCAGCTACTGGGGAAGCGAATCAAGAGGATCACAGCAAGACCATGTCTCAAAATAAAAAATAAACAGGACTGGGGATGTGGTTAAGGGGTAGAGTGCTCACCTGGCATGTGCGAGGCCCTGGGTTCAATGCTCAGTTAACACAAAGAAGAAAAAAAATATACAAATATATATACACACATAGGATACATGTAAATATACATAATACACATAGGATGTAACACATCAACATATAAAAATATATTGTTACAGAACTAGAAATGAGATAGAGAACTATACAAAAGTGGGAGTTAAACAGTCAGAAATGTGCCAAAGGTATTGAATATACCAGGCTGCCCTAGTTATTACAATTAGCATTTGTAGTTAGAAATAGATACACACATAAATAACCAAATAGCTCATTTTTGAGCTATTTCTCAAAAATAGGGTAGGAATGAAGCTCCTACATACTCACTCACCTGATCCTCTTGAAACAAAATGCCTTTCTGAGCATTTATCCGCTTAAACAGATCTCCTCCTTCACAATAATCCATCACTATGTAGAGAGAGCCATTTTCTACAAAATAAAACATTATTCCATTTTTTAAAATGTATATCAATGGCCCAACTAACTTAAAAGTACTTAAAAATTTACTAAAAAGCAGCCACGAAGCAAAAAGTGCAGAACCACACTCATAAGAATTAAGGTGCAAGTTTCAGGTACACTGTTATAAAGACTGTATAATGACAAGTTATGTGCACTCAATCATGGTTTTTTTTTTTTTTTCCCAAATCCAAGAATATACTATCCTATTGAAGAAAGGTGTTCACATTAACTTTAACATCTCTGGAATACAGATAAAATGCAGAGATACTTGATTTCATTCAATAATGAATAAAATAAGCTTCTGAAATGTCATATGCAAAATCATACTTTTCTACCTATTTGTCAGATATGAGTCATCTTAGTTTCCAAATGACCATTAATTTTCAGTTTTGTTTTACCCACTTGAATCAATTACTTATAAAATAAATGTGATAATATATATTGTGATAAAATCTGAAGAGCTTTCTTACATTTTACTCTCTTTAAAAAAATGGTGTATAACTTGTGAATGAACATGATGAAGGGGCACTACCTTATTTACCTTTATGTCCTGATTCACAGAGAAAGAGACTTCCATGTCTCTTCCATGGTGGAAGGGACTAGAAACACTTTTTTTTTTTTTTTTTTTTTTTGGTACCAGGGATTGAACTCAGGGACACTTGACCACTAAGCCACATCCACAGCCCTATTTTGTATTTTATTTAGAGACAGGATCTCATTGAGTTGTTTAGCATCTCGCTGTTGCCGAGGCTGGCTTTGTACCATCTCAGCCACCCAAGCTGTTGGGATTACAGGCCTGTGCAATCACACCCAGCTTAGAGAAACATTTTTAATCATTCTTGCACTCCTATGTGGCCAATATAATTTCTTACATTTATTGAACCACTACTTACTAGTGCAACTATCATAATTCAAAGCAGAGTTTCCCACTTCTCATTTCCTTACCATCTGTTATGGCTTTATTCTTAGTAATATTTATTTTGCACTTTGTGGTGGTGTGTTCATGCTCCTATATCATATTTTGCTACATTGCTTAAACTATACACTATTAGAATTGAGAACTTGTAACTGGGCATGGTGGAATATACCTATAATCCCAGCAGTTTAGGAGGCTGAGGCAGAAGGATCGTGAGTTCAAAGCCAGCCTGGTAACAGTGTTAACTCCAAGAAAAGAACAAAAGTATGCTAAGGATAGCAAAAGAAGGTAAACCTTCTACTGTTCTGTAACCTCTGAATTTTGTACCATATGTATATAATAAAAGATAAAAAACAAAAAAATATGTGTAGGGGGTGTTAATAGGACCTGAGAGAGGGATGGAGAAACAATCCTCCCTTTAAAGGAACAGAGCTTTAATATATGAACTCAGTAATATATTTTGCCACTAGATATTATTTATTTTTTAGATTAATACTTATTTTAAATGTAAGTTTAACAGAACTGTCTTCTCTGTAAAGCAAATACTAATCTATTCTTTATTCCAACATCTTACCACCAACTATTTACCAGGCATTTTGCTAGGTATATACAAATACAAGACACTACTCTTTATCACCAATAAGCTTGTACAGTAATAAAGGCCCTCCCCAAAGTCAAAACAATAATTCCACCTAGAAATGGCTTAGAGTTATAGTCACAAGGCTAAAAGGCTATATAAATCAAATGATAAAACCCCAATGAATGTTAGAGAAAAATGGTAATGGGGACTGATTTATAATCAGTAAAGCATGTACTCTTGGTTAGCTAACACAATAGCCAATTAGAGCACTCTTTTCCCTTCACCACTCCTCAATTTAGAAGCTAAAAAAGAAGACAGATGTTTTAGCTCCCGTTTCCCATCACAATTAGAGGTAGTCATCTGACTCAGTTTGGGTCAGTAAAATCAAAAGTAATTCTGAAAAGTGGCTTCTGAGAAAGCATTTTTCTGATTAAGGAACAGAATCAAGATGCGCTGCTGTTGCTACCATTTCCTCTTCTTTTGGCCTTGGATGCAGACATGTGCCTAAAATTGCAAGTGCTATCTTGGGACAAGAAAGCATGAAGCTGAAAAACTTATATACTAAGGATGGCAGAGTAGAATGTCAGAGCCTGGATTATAGTAACACAGATGAGCGGCCATGTCAAAGGTCTGCATATCTTAAGACTTGTTACCTGAGACAATATCTTTCTCACTTAAGCCAACAGTGGTCAGATTTTCTATTACCTGCAGCCAAAAGTAATCCAAATTTAACTCCTATGGGAAGTCTTTTTTTCAAGTTAATTAGATATTGGCAGCAGCAATGGGGAACAAGTAAAATGCCAACTTCTATATCAATGAGATTGGCATGCTTGCAAAAAGATATAAAAACTAGAAATAAGAACTCAAACAAGATGATAAAGGCAAAAAATAAAAGCAATTAGAAGATGACAGTCAAAGACAACCAAAACCAGAAAATTATATATTAATAATGGAAGCAGAAAGTCAAAAAACTATACCATATATAAACATACACTCAAATATCTGGTCATACGAAGCAATCCCCCATTTTCCCAATCATAAGATCAAAATTTTTACTTATATGCATTTATAAATGGAAGGAAATCAGACGAAACAGTCGAATGCCTATAATAATTAAAATTAAAATCTATCATACACTTATATTTTAAATTATATACACACACACACAAATAGTCTTCTACCCACTTTCAAGGTTTTATCAAATAATTTCATCCAAACTATTCCAGTTTATTTTCAAATCAATGTCTTTTACTGATTCACCTATCCATTTTTCCAGTCCATATGATCTGCACTTAACTCAAAAAAAGAGAAATTTTTAATCTGTTTGTCAATGGAATTTCTTCTCATGCACTAATTCCCAGGTGCATAATATTGGGATTTTTAAATAAATCATTCCCAGGGGCTGGGGATGTGGCTCAAGTGGTAGCGCACTCGGCTGGCATGCGTGCAGCCCGGGTTCGATCCTCAGCACCACATACCAACAAAGATGTTGTGTCCGCCGAGAACTAAAAAATAAAATATTAAAAATTCTCTCTCTCTCTCTCTCTCCTCTCTCACTCTCTCACTCTTTAAAAATAAATAAATAAATAAATAAATCATTCCCAGATAGTATGGTAGCTCAATGGCAGAGTGTGTACTTAGTATACACACATACACAAATCAAGAAGGCTGTAGGTGTGATTGTCATAACATTCCATACTCCCTTGTAAGTAAATTTAAAAGGCTATTTACAGGATTGGGGTGTAGCTCAGTGGTAGAGTGCCTGCCCAGGATGTGTACTGCCTCTTCATTCAATCCTCAGTACATACTCCCCACCCAAACACACATACCAAGGCTTACTTATAATGGTATCTAATATCTCTCGCCCACATCCTGCACAGGTGGCACAAATGGGGTTCCCCTTAGTGGAATGGGCTGGCTGAGAAATAAAAGCTAAGAAAAATAGAACGACAAAAAAAACCACAGGACACAGAAATGAACCTGAGGGTTGGGGTGGAGGAGGCAGACCTCCATTTGTAGCCAGTCAGGCAGAAGTTCCAGAGGTCTGGACTTATGAATGGGTCAAAGTAGAGACAATCTCAAGTACTGAGCTCTCAATCTCGAATTGAGTTAATCTTTTGAGGTCATAGAAGTTTTTTATATTGATTACAGAGAAAAAAATAAGGCACTTTATTTTTCCTAATACAATATATTTTGCACAGCCACAGAAAATAAAGAATAAACACTGAATTGTTAATAGCGCTTATCCCTAGGGAGTAGGAATGAGGATGGAGTTACAAGAATGGAGTACTTACCTTCTAGTCATGCATGTCTATACTTTTTGAATGTTTTTCATGAGCATGTATTCCTTTAAACTTAATAATAAAATCTTAAAGAATGTGCATCCCTTTTCAATCATTCAAATGTTTCTATCTGTAGTACTAATATAAATACAAAATATCTGCTGGAAATTTGTCAACATACAGTCAAAACCTTTTAATTTGATTAAAACTGTGGCACTAAACTGGATGTCCTGGCTCACACATGTAATCCCAGCAACTTGGGAGGCTGAGAGTGTGGATTTCAAGTTCAAAGCTTGCCTCAGCAACTAAAAAGGCTCTAAGCAACTCCTTGAGACCTTATCCCAAATTTAAAAATAAAAAAGCCTAGGGAGGGATGGGGTTGTGGCTCAGCAGTAGAGTGCTAGCTTAGCATGTGTGAAGCCCCAGTTCCATCCTCAGCCCCGCATAAAAGTAAATAAATAAAGCAATAAACAATTCAAATTCTAATTCCTTAGGAATTTCTTTTTTTTTAAAGAGAGAGAGAGAGAGAGAGAGAGAGAGAGAGAATTTTTTTAATATTTATTTTTTAGTTTTCGGCGGACACAACATTTTTGTTTGTATGTGGTGCTGAGGATCGAACCCGGGCTGCACGCATGCCAGGCTACCACTTGAGGCACATCCCCAGCCCAGGAATTTTTTTTTTTTTTAAATATTTATTTATTTATTTTTAGTTCTCGGCGGACACAACATCTTTGTTGGTATGTGGTGCTGAGGATCGAACCCAGGCCGCACGCATGCCAGGAGAGCGTGCTACTGCCTGAGCCACATCCCCAGCCCATGACCCACATCCCCAGCCCGGAATTTCTTAACTTAAAAAAAAAGGCTAACATCTTTACTGAAAGTTAATAATATTTTTTTAATATTTACTTTTTAGTTGTGTCCAACTAAAAAATAAATATTAAAAAAAAAGGCCTAGGGATGTGGCTCAGTGGTTAAGCACCCTTAAGTTCAACCCCTGGTACCAATTAATTAATTAATTAATTAATTAAAATTGTAGAGCTAAAAGAAAAAAATTAAAAGATAGATGGTGGGGAAAGATAAATACAGGAAATTCAAGGTCCTGAGAATGACTAACATTTTACTCTTTCACATAAGATAAAAATCTTCAATTTACTGTCATCATAAAAGTTAACAATATGATGTGTTAATTTAACAATATTTTTTAAAAGTATCTTTTCATTTAGTAGGTATTAAGTTTATCTAGGAACAAAGTAATTTTAGCTATAACTCATACTCTGAAACTAGTATGTCATACGACCTTGAACTAGTCATTTCAATTATCTTCTACCTTTAATTTATCTTTCTTTTGTAATTTATAGAGATTTATGATAATAATGGAAGTGATAGGACTTTATTGAGTAGGACTTGAATAAACTACTTTGAATTGCCTTTCAAAAAGCTTTGCCCTATCTTACTTCCTACATTATCAAATATAATAGCATATAGTTCCAAAATAGCCATGCCAATTAATACACCTTAAGAACTTGAGAAAATTTTCAATATATTTCAATGTTATAGTGAGGGATAGCAGAACATACTAATACAAAGGGTACTTTCTAAAGATGAGAACATTTTCTCAGTGGTAGTGTTTGTATGTTTAAAGGCAGTTTAGTTTAAAAATATGTTAGGGATGCAGACATCACTCAGCGGTAGAGTACTTGCTTAGCATCCATCTACACCTGGATTCAATCCTTAGTACCATTTTAAAAAGCAAAGATAATTACTGTTTTTGCTTCTTCAAATTCTTGTACTTACTATACTGCTTCGTTTTAAGCAATCACTAATAAGAACATGTCAGAATTAAACTACCAAGGAGATGGTATGGTGTCAGTATTATCTTAGAATCAAGCTGATATTTATATGCATATGTGCTGAAGCAAAAAAAGATACTCCTTTTTTTTGTACCTGAGAATACACTCACAAAATGAATCCTTACAAGGAACATATCCAAATTTATCAATGGCTTAGGACTTATATTGAATTGTCTTGCAAAATTTTTCTGACCTTCAAATGATTCTCTATATTGGACAATATTCGGATGCTTCATGTTTGCCAAGACGGCAACTTCTCTCCTTGATTCTTCCCTTTCTTTACTGGACATCTTAAGTTGGAGAAAAAAAGGAAAATAGTAAATCAAACCATTAGTAAGAGAGCTAATAAAAAAAAAATAATGGCACTAATATAGTCCAATCAACAAAACATAGCAAGGAGTTAAAAAGGATGAGCTGCCAGGCCTGGTGGTGCATGCCTGTAATACTAGTGGCCTGAGAGGCTGAGGCAGGAGGATCACGAGTTCAAAGCTAGCTTCAGCAACTTATCAAAGCCCTAAACAACTTAATCCTATTTCAAAATTAAAATATAAAAAGGACTGGGGATGCGGCTCAGTGGTTAAGTGTCCCTGGGTTCAATCCCTGGTTCCAAAATAATAAAAATAATAATTTTTTTTAAATAAAAAGCATGAACTGATTCTATATATAAAAACATTTTAAGATGTTTAAGCTAGATTAAGTTACAGGACAATAAGCATACTTTTCTAAACACAAAAACACAAGGACATAAATCTGACTATTCTAAAATCAGTGGTACTCTTTAGGATTATGGCAGCCTTTTGCTTTAAGGTATACATTGCTATTTTTTTTTCAAGTCCTCTAATGAGCTCCATGTAACCAAATCATTACTTGTATAATCGAAGTAAAAATATACTTACTCTTGAGATGCTAATTTCCTTGATAACATATTGTCTACCATCCTCTGTAGATTCAACAAGAATGGCTTTCCCAAATGAACCTTCCCCGATCTTTTGCACTCTAGCATACTTCTCCATGGTTCTTTTTCTAAGGCATTTTTATGGGTATACTAAAAAGAAGGATAAAAACAGTTAAAAGAACAATTATGTTTAATTCAAATTCTAATTCCTTAGGAATTTCCTAACTTAAAAAAAAAGGCTAACATCTTTACTGAAAGTTAATAACCTTTATCTCATTTTCACTCCTGCAACATAGTTACAACCCAAAAGCCAGACAGTGACATTTCAGTTTTGTAAGAATGCTTTGGAATTTCAAATATTTTTCATACTTAAAATTATGTGCAGAGAACAGCAAACTTCTTCCTACATAAACGACTTAGTAGCGATATTTTATTATATCTAATAAGAATGCAAGCTTAATAAGATACTATCTACCAAAGTTATTTGTTTGCTATTATAAAACAACTTCAGATAAAATTTATGTACATATATTTTAATATACTTACAAGGATTTCCTTAGGATAAATTATAAGTTCAGAGAATATACACATTTGAAAACTTTCAAACATAGTGTCATACAAAAATGTCTACCAATTTATATTCTAACTTGCAGCATTTTTGTCATACAAAAATGTCTACCAATTTATATTCTATCTTACATACCTTCATTAATACTGGCTATTAATTATTAAAATCTGTGAGAGGCAATAAAGGGTAGTAAAGAGCACTGAAGACAGATTGTGTTTAAATCTGGCTTTATCACATACTATATGGTCTAAGACAATTGATCTATCTTTACATGTTCATCTATAAAATGTAGATAACCATAGTATGTACTTACAGAAACACTGGGAGGATTAGTTAATATAAGTCATGTACTGAGCACAATGCCTGGCATATGGCAAACACTATGTCACAATTTATTGTTACTCTTGTTTGATGAAGGAAATAATGTTTCATTTTTATTTGAATGAAATAATGCTTAACTGGTAAACTTAAAAAATTCTTCCACATTTATTGAACATTTGTATTTCTTCTTTTTTGAACTATTCATCTATTTTCTTAATCCATTTTCTACTAAGATAGTATTCTTTTTAATAATTTGCAAAAACTCCTAATGTAATCAAATCCTTAACCATCACAAATGACTTCCCCCATATCTTATTTATCTTTTGATTCTATTTAAATGTGAAAGCTTATTTTGATGTGAACAAATGTATTAATTTTTTCTTTATATTTCTGCTTTAGATATTATACATACACCCTTACCATACATAAGTAGTTAAAGTCATCAGTAGCTTCAGCAACAGTAATTTCAAGAGAGCGATAATTTCAGGAAAAGCCCAAGTACACTACACTAGATAGTAAAGCTTAAAAAAATAAAAAGTAGTGTGTGGGGGGAATGGGTGGTAGAGATAGGGAGCAATAATCAGCATAGCCTGCTGGCAAGATTACCTTTAATGTGGACATACATGAATTCACTATGTTAATCTGAAACTCCTTCTAAATATTTCAATTACCCAACTTGCTCTCTTCTATTTCCATTTACAGCAAACAAGTTTCCAGTGTATGATTCCCTTCTGGGAGAAAATGAGCTTCCCAGGAAACTATTTTAAATTTCTGTGACAGTGTTCTATATTTCTTTCTCATTGTAAATTAATAAATTGATGCTGTCATTTCATCCATCAATACTAAATTTGTTTAATTTTATTTTGCTTCTAAAAAAAGAAAGGCTAGGGGGCCAGGGTTGTGGCTCAGCGGTAGAGCACTCGCCTGGCACGTGCAACGCACGGGGTTTGATCCTCAGCATCACATATAAATAAATAAAATAAAGGTATTGTGTCCACCTACAACTAAAAATTTTTTTTTTTAAAAGGAAGACTCAATCTCAATAAATAACAAAATTCATAGTCTAGGCCTGTAAAACCAAAGGCTAGAACACAGCCTGTGGTAAAAATTGATGGGTAATTATGCTGTATGAAATTTTGTGGGAGTCTTCCTCTACCTTAGAAAACATAGCCATATTCCATTTCAAATTTCTATAGGAAACAAGAATGTTTTTAGCAACTTTAAGAGAAACAATAAAAGAAACATTATCAGTGAGTTAAAGAGGAAAAGTCATTCCAAACATATTAAATTCCAGTTTTATCAACTGGTGTAATATAATGTCTAATGTCTATCTGGGAACCATCCAAAATTTAAACAATTATGTCCCATTGTCCCATTTATGGAACATTTATGGAACACCTAAAAAACTTACACTAGTATTATTTGTAATAATAAATTATATAAGCTATAGATTAAGACTTCTAACCTATTTTAACACACCTGTGACAATTTCACTGAAATAGTCATGGAATTAAAAACTTGGGGTTTCATGGGTTAATGATTTCTCCAGGACAGGAAAGTTCAATATGTCACATTACTATGCTACTTAGGAAAATAAAAAAATCAAGATACACTCATCTTAGAAAACTAAATTTCATAAAATAAATTATAATACATACTAATCACATAATAAGATTATTTCACAATCATCACTATCCAGTGACTGCCATGAAAGGAAAAACAAAATTAGTCATTTTGGCCTTTCTTAAAGTTTAGTTGCCAATTCCTTTCCAGGGATCACATGAAAACATGGAAGCTCCAAGAGTCCCTAGCATTGCATTCTACTGCCAACTACATTACTGCATCTCTTAGTTATAATTAATTCAGTAAAGCAGAAGAGAATCTACTGCCCCTGGTATTGATAAAAGATAACTCTAACTGCAATCAAAATAATGGCACAAATACAAACACCTGTCCAAGTCATAAAAGACTTGTGGCAGATGAGTTTCCGAATAACTGACATGCTCTCCTTTTTTGCAGTTAACATACATAAGAGGAAATAAAAGAAAACCATGAAAAAAATAGGCTATTTTCAATGTCTTATAACATATTTAATTGAGCTACTTATTTCTTTGTGGTAAGACTTCTCAACTGAATTATAATCCTAAAAAAAATTTCCAAACAAATGAAATAAAACAAAATGCACTGTCTACATTATAACATGTAACTGACGCAACACAGAATCCTGTTCTTATTTCATTATGGTAATAAACTAAATTCTAAATAAATGTTCATCTTTTCAATGCTTACGTAAAATCACAACTTTCAGTTTATAAAAACTACAACTCACCACTAAATATATGATATTGAACATACTACTTCTTCTCCACACTAAAGGGGTCAAAAAGACAGAACAGGATCTCAAGATAGCAACAGCAAAACAATTCTGGAAACTGGCAAACAACACACGCAAGGCGGCAACAACTGACTTAGGAACCAACAGAAAGCTGTATTTTAAGCCAGCAGAGGGAAATAAGAGAAATAAGAATGCAAAAATAATCAATTAAATAAGTTGATTCCCTCCACATATAGCTCAATACCCAGGTGCACATGAACGTCGGCTAATACTAGGATTAAAATAGGACTGGTTGAAAGGCTAAGCAACAGCCACATATACAACGTGCCTCCTTCATCTCTCCCAATCAGGGAACTACATATCTTCCATGTTGGTAAAAAACTGGGATGTCTCTAGACTGGGAACCTCAAGTTCAGCTGGGAGATTAAGAGAACGTCCACAAAATAAATGTTGAGACTAGACTCTGACCATCCCACCTCCAAAAGCAATTTAAAACCTAAAAAAAATGTATGATGATAATTATTGAGAGGTGGCAACTATTAATAAGTTCTACATTCATCCTAGCCTTTTCTTCCCCTGAAGACATCTCCCATGTGCCACAGTGAAATAGAACTCTAGTATAAAGACGCAGTCTTCCTGGGCTGAGGAGAGAAATGAATTAGTTTTCAGAGCTTCCAAAATCCTAGAAAGGAAAAAACAAAATAGGAGTCTAAAAATTTGCAAGTAAATCCACTTCTGTCAGCCCATTCCTAACCTATGCATGCACACAAAAAGACTGAGACATAGTTCTAACAAAACCTCAGAACAACCATTGATAGAATGGGAGTGTTAAATAACTGAAATAGAAAAAATAAAACCATAATAATAATAAAATAAAACACAAGAGAATGAGTTTTTTACAAAATCATTGAGTGGGTAGTTGAAATATACCATAAAAGCAAAAAGTCTTAATGGATTAATGACTACTAGCATTAACTAGCATAAAGCAAATAAGAATGATAAAAAGTATATGTTTTAGCTCATACCCCCAAAGGATCACTTTTTAATAAATAAAAAGCTATGTACTCATAGGCATAAAAGAAAAATCCAACAGAAAAGTGAACAAAGAAGATGAAGTTACTTAGGATGTATGTAGTTCAGCAGTTTATCTAGCATACACAAGATCCTGATTTAAATCCTCACCACCAAAAAAGTTAACAAAGCTGGGCACAATGACACACAACTGTAATCCCAGCAACTCAGGAGGCTAAGGGAGGCAGAAGGATTGAAAGTTCAAGGATAGAGTGGACAATTTAGCAAGACTCTGTCTCAAAACAAAAATATAAAAAGGGCTGGGAACTTATCTCAGTAGTAGAGTCCCACTAAATTCAATCTCCAGTACCAGCCAAAAATAAAAAATAAAATGATAATAATAAAAAGAATAAGTTGTAGGGGCTAAGGTTGTGGCTCAGCGGCAGAGTGCTTGCCTCGTATATGTGAGGCACTAGGTTCGTTCGATCCTCAGCACCACATAAAAATAAATGAACAAAATACAGGTATAAAAAAGAATAAATTGTATATAAATTATATTAACATGCACAAAGGTAGCCAGGCATTGTGACTCATGCATGTAATTCCTGTAGTCCAGGGACCTGGGAGGTTGAGACAGGAGAACCGAAAGTTCCAGGCCAGCATAAGCAATTTATAGCATGAACGTGTTTCAAAAAAAAAGTACAAAGGTATCCAATCTTCTGTAAAGAGTAATCAAATTTGAAGAAGAGATAACTTTCATCTTATGTATATTTTACAATAAGAAAAAAAATTCAAGAGAGCATTTTTCACCCATCAGATTGCAAAATTCAAAAAATTTATTGTTGTACTGTTTTGGAGGGAAATAGAAAGAAACGATATGGTGATGCAACACCGTGGTAGTGTAAACTGGTCTACATGCTAAGGAAAATGATTTGATAATATCTCCCCAAACTGTAAATGTACAGACACTTTGATACAATAATTCCATTCCTAGGAACTCACACTATAAATACTTCCAAATGTACAGAAAATGATAGATTTACAAAGTTATCCTCCGCAACAGTTTCTAATAGCAAAATTTAAATAACCATAAACAATGAAGCAGCATTTGTATTAATATAGAGTAACCTCTAAGTACTAAATTTTTAAAAAAGATCAAAATAATAAATGTGTATATAGTACTCCCCCCTTATCCACAGAGGACATGTTTCAAGACCCCCCAATGATGCCTGAAACCACAGATAGTACTAGATCTGATGTTTTCCCTATACATATCTATGATAAAGTTTAATTTAGAAATTAGGGACAGTAATAGAATAACAATAAAATAAAACAATTTTAACAATATATTGTAATAAAAGTTACATGGTCTCTCACTCAAAATATCATATTGCACTATTACATTTTCACTTAAAGGAAATACTTTATAGCTTCTGTTTGTCATATCCAAATTGCCAGCATCACTACTCTTGCTCTTCGGTGATCACTGAGTAAAATAAGGATAACCTGAATACAAGCACTGATAGTCAATCTGATAACCCATAAGGCTACTAAGTGACAGGCAGGTAGTACATATGGTGTGTGAATATGCTGTATAAAGGGATGATTCAGGTCCTGGGCAAGACTGCTTGAGATTTCCTCATGCTACTCAGAATGGCATGTAATTTAAAATTTATGAATTGTTCATTTCTGGAATTTCTCATTTAATATTTTCAGACCAGGGCTTGGATTGTGGCTCAGCGATAGAGCGCTCGCCTAGCATATGTGGGGCCCTCAGCACCACATAAAAATTAAATAAAATGAAGATATTGTGTCCAGTTACAACTAAAAAATAAATATTAAAAAAATATTTTCAGACCAGTTGATTACAGGTAAATGAAACTGGGTAAGAAAGGACTAATGTGCTATTATTTATGTAATAATTGTAAATATATATATATTTATACATGTGTGTATACACACACACACATATGTACACACACACATATATAATAAGTCCTCATCAACTGTTTTACAAGTTGTCCTGAAGGGAAACATTAGTAATGTTAGAGCAACAGATTTCATGAAGTCTTTTGATACTGCCTGCAACTACAATCCATACATACTCTTTTCCTAAAACAATAAAGACCAATTTGAATTGTGGGAGAGGGCCAATTTATCTTCTCAGGGAGGAAAAGTCCCTCCCTTTTTTCTCATTACTAAAAAAAGCAAACAACAAAAATGGAAATACTATTGGACTTTTTTTTCTAAATACTTGTTTTTTTTCTAATATCTATCTATTCAGATAACACTCAAGAAGGCCTGTAGTGAAAACTATCAACATGTAAATAAAGCTTTTATATTCATGAAAATGTATCATGTTCATGACAGATTAGAAGGCAGATTAGACAAGAGTAAAATTTACTTGGAATACAATGTCAATGTATTATTAACATGACCTCAAAAGAACTCCTGTGGTCAAGTTCCATAACCTTTACAAATTTCTGATGGTAATTTTCACTGTGCAAAAACTTGTTTTTCCACAATATAGGTTTCTTACTTTTCACTTAGAACAACAGACAATTCTAAATGAACTAGATCTGTAGATCTTCTAAGACCAGACAAATAAACTAGAAACAAAGAACTACTTCTCTTCATATTTGGTTCCCCTCCATCATCTCTACAGTATTGCTGCATCATAAGAAAAGGCCATTATTAGCTTAGGTTGGATACTACTTTTAATCCTTCATAAATATTTCTGATGAATTTACCTAGGCAATAAAAAAATTATTCTTCTTGGGAAACTTACATTAGAAAATAAAATTAACACCTGCATTAAAAAAAGACTTATGGGGGCTGGGGCTAGGGCTCGGTGGTAGAGCACTTGTCTAGTATATGCACAAGTCCCCAGCACCCCCTCCACACACACACACACACACACACACACACACACACACAAGTTGTGATTAACACTTAGAAGTAGTAGAATCTTTAATACCTTACATATGGAAACTGTCAAATCATGGAAATAAAAATATAAGATTATGGGATAACCAGTTAAATACTATTATCTCCTTCTAATTAAAATGTAGATAATTTAAGATTGGAGATATCTAATATAACCAATTTAAATGACTGTTTTTCCATATTAAGGTTTATATTATTATTTTAATTCCATTATCATTTTATCTTTTAAAAAATGTCTAAGGAACGTTTTGAAGTACAGTGAGTTCTTTCAGAGAATTTCCATTTTAATGACGTGAAGGTATTATTCCCGCAAACACTTAAGGTGAGTATCCATGTAATCTCTACACAAGCAAATCTAAATAGGTCTCCTCGTTTCCACTATGATTTTACTCTTCTGCACATCATTGCTTCCCCCAAGTGCTACTCACCTCAATGTCACAGGAATTTAGTAGGAATAACGGTGATGATCAAAAGCTTCTGTCTAGAGGTGGTAGTCAGTTCCTAAGAGACTTAATGAGGCAGAGCCACCATCCTGCATTTTGAAAATAACATCCTGAAAGAGAAACCAATCTAACTAGCAGCAGCTCACAGCCCAGACTGAAAGGGAGCATTGAGACCCCCACACACAAAATAATCACACCAGCCTTTAGTTGACACCTCAGGGTTGACCCCGTCCCTCCTTGCACAACGCGGTTGGGACCGACCCACACTACCCAAAGGAAATAAACACACTGTTTTCTGACCCCCTTGGAAACGGCGGGTGGCAGCAGGGGGAGTGCCTCCGTTACCGCCCGTCCAACTTCACAGAGGTCGTTGCTAGTGGCCAAGGAGGGGTGCAGGGCAGGCAGCACTTGGGACTGTGAGGCTCCCTGACTGCTACGTCCTCCTGCCTTGCTACAGTGGCTCTAGTTTCCGGGATAAGAGGACAACAGCTTGGGACTACATGGTAAAAGTAACGCACCCAGGAGCCCGCAACCTGGAGCGAGTGCAGAAGAAGGGGGAGCGGCCGGCGCGTCACCGGCGCTGGCGTGTGACGTCAGCGCGCGGGAGCCGGCGCGACGCGGAGGTGGCTGGGAGGAGCGGACGCGCGCGGGGCGGGGCCGCTCGAGGTGGGGCGGGGCTGGGGCGGGGCCTCGTGGGGGCGGGCCGAGGGGCGGGGCCCGAGTGGGGCGGGGAGCGAGGCGGAGCGGGCCATCCCGCCGAGCTAGTGTGGAGGGAGCGTGGGCGGCGTGGCTGATGGTGAAAAGGAAGGTCGGGGCCGAAACGTTGGGGAGAGTTCTCTAATAGAAGCTAATTTGGACTAAAGCATTTTATTAATTTTTCCCGCATATAGTACACATACAGGTTTTTGTTGTTGCTGTTGTTTTTAAATCTTAAGGGCTTCCGACATATGGCTGTGGCTTTTTTTTTTTTTTGATACCGGGGATTGATATTTTATATCAATATTTTTATGTCAATATTGATATATTTTATATCAATATTTTATATCAATATTGATATTTATAATTTTTTTTGAGACAGGGTCTAGCTTAGTTGCTGAAGCCGGCTTTGAACTTGAAATCCCCCTGCCTCAGCATCCGCAGCGGCTGAGATTACAGGCATGTGCCACTGCGCCAGGCAGAGATGTCACATTTTATAACTAATTTGTTTAAAAAAAAAAAAAAGAAGAAGAAGAAGTTTTTTTCCCAAATATATTTTGGCAGATTAGAGCAAGGAAGTATTTTGAATCCTTGAAATTAAAAAAAGTATAAAGATATAATTGGTTTTCTATGCCTTTACATCATTATGTATGTTGAAGGGTTTGGCGGTGTGTTGTATTAAGTACATTTCTTTATTGCAGGACTTGAGAAAATACTTGGGAACAGATTCCTTTTAAATCAAATCTATTTTCCTGAGTAATCGAACTCAGTAATCTAGCAGCCCATGAGGCTGCCTCACCTAGAGTAACCTGGAGATACTGGAGAATTTGAACTTGAAGAGGATAGTGGCTTGTTATTGCTATCTCAGTTGCCCCAAACACTGTATATGGCCACAGTGGAGAGACAGCAGGCTGCCAGAGACCTTGGTGGAATGTTTCAGATCTTTGTTTCAAAGAAATTCACCTCTTTCTTTCCCATCCCCTTACCCACACCACAGACCCCAGACAACTCTGGGTTCTCATGGCAGTCTTTAAATGGTGGTGCTCATAAGAAATACTTTATTGCTAGCATGCAAATTGAAAGTTTTTGGCTTCTTTGCCAGAAGATGGCACTAATAGTCATCCAAACTGGCACAGTGGAAAAATTATGCCTTGGTTTCTCTCTCCAACCTCCAGTGAAGCTATAAAAGACTTATTTTCCTTAATCTTTACTTTTCTGGGCTAATTTTTGAGCCACTCCCACTCCTAGTTAGTCGTTTGAAATTTTGGTGTCTGAATGCACAATAACTTTAGTTCTACCCACATCCCTCGGTGCAGTGAAATGACTTGAAAACATTGCCAATTGCTAATCTAAGCAGATTCTTTTTTGCTGCTTACAGAAGGAATGGGTTGTCAGATAGTTTCTTAGATAATTCTTTAGGCTCCTGTCATAAACTGTTGATGAGAATATAAATTGCTAAAATCGTTCTAGAACGCATGCTAGTAATACAGTTATCCTTAAACTCAGCAATTTCACTTTTAGAACCAAAATGCCAGGAAATTTTATAACCAGGAAAAATTAGAGATGTAATGTCTAATGAAGAATTTATTGAATAACTTATAATATATTTAAACAATGGAGTAGTCTAAAGCCATTACAAAGGATAAGAAGGATCTATTTTTATTAACATAGAAATATATCCTTGAGGGGCTGGGATTGTGGCTCAGCGGTAGAGCGCTTGCCTAGCACAGGCGGGACCCGGTTTCATTCTAAGCACCACATAAAAATAAAATACATTGTGTTGTGTCCATCAACACCAAAAAATAAATATTAAAAAAAGAAATATATCCTTGATATTTTATTGAAAAAATAAATCAGACTGCTTTACCAGAGTTATAAACAGGATTACCTGATAATTTCCCCTTCTGATTTACAAACCTTTATGTAGTTTAATGTTTTTTTACTTTTTTGAGGAGATACTGGAGATTGAACTCAGGGCCACTGGACCACTGAGCCACACCCCCAGCCTTATTTTGTATTTTGTTTAGAGACAGGGTCTCACTGAGTTGCTTAGCACTTCACTTTTTTTATGTTGAGGCTGGCTCCTCCTGCCAAAGTCTCCTAAGCTGCTGGGCAATGGTTTTTACTTTTTACAACAAAAATGGTTTGAGTTTTTTTTTTCCTTTTCTTTAAATATTTTATTGGATTTTTCTTCCAGACAAAAGCAGCTTTTGCTCCTAGCAACAACCCAACTGCAAAAGTATACAAAAAAATAAAACTTGCAGTCTCTGTAATGCCAGATTCGTGGGACCCCAATAGACCTCCAATCCGATGCAATCACACAAGAGTCTTTATTGCAAGCTTGAGCCTGGACTCACAACCATTTCTGACGCAGAGGTCCCAGGGAGTGAGTCCTGGTCCTTTATCCAGAGAGATTTTATAGGTTTTGTGGTGATACTCTGTGTCACAACATCACACAGCAAATCATTCCATACAGCAGGAAAATCAAATAACTCCTCTTAACATTGATTAGCACATTCACTGGTGGGAACAAGTTGGGTAGGGGTGACTGGTTAGTACAAGAGGGGGATTCCTTTGAACTGATTGGTTTAAGCCACGAGGGGTGTACGTGCTAAACTACATGGTTTCCCAACATGTTATCAACCACCATAAACTACTGGGGATCATCTGGCATCCCAAGTATTTTCCCTGTCTCATGCTGATTGGTGGTTGCTAGGGGGTTACTATGGGTCTTCACCTAGCCTGAGTCAGGGACACCTGGCACTGCATATCTCTCCTGTTATTTGCAGACAAACAACTCAGCAGGGTAGGTATGTGCCTAGAAAGGCTCTGTGGGTTTTTCCAAGGACAAAGGTCAAGCTCCCTTCCTTAGGACAGGCCTTGAGGTAGAAGCTGCTGTTATTTATTTATTTTCAAAAATGAAGTCACATTAGTTTCTCATCTCCATACACAGAGTTCACCTCTGTGCACACTGCTCCATGAATTCAATATTAACAGTTTTACAAATATCATCTACATTTTCTCTAAGTTCATAAGAACATAAAGAAGCCTGTATTTATGTGTTTTAGTCTTAATCCTTTAAAATGCATTTATACATATTATTTTGCAACTTACATTTTTAACAGTGTACCATGAACATCTCAAGAGATCACCCAATTCTTGTCAATGATATTAATATCCCACGATATGGATGTACCAAAATCTATTCAACCATACTCCACTCAGTAAAAGAGACCGTTTTCAATGGTATTGTTATTTCTAAGGTAAAGATTTCTAAGAGTAGTTTAACTGTGTCAAAAAGTATGCATTTTTCCATTTCAATAAATACTCTTGTGTATTGGATATATACTCTTGTGTAAGAAACTACTCTAAAACATAGTGGCCTAAAACAACAATTGACTATTTCTCACAATTTTGTGAGCAGGAAATCAGGGAGAGTTCTTCAGGGCAATTCTTTTGTTCCACAGGGCTTTTTTTTTTTTTTTAATTTTTTTAGAGAATTTTAATATTTATTTTTTTTAGTTTTTGGCGGACACAACATCATTGTATGTGGTGCTGAGGATCGAACCCGGGCCGCACGCATAGCAGGCGAGCGCGCTACCGCTTGAGCCATATTCCCAGCCCTGTTCCACAGGGCTTTAACTGACTTATCTCTATTCTGCCAGCAACTGTGCTGGACAGGGTGGTTCAAGAAGCTTCACTCATTTGTTCCACGATCCTTTCAAAAGTCTAGCTAATTTCTTAAATAGCAGCTAGTTTCAAATTAGGAAAACATAGAGTTGCCCATCTTTTTGAAAGCTGGGTGAGGAACAAGGGTGGCATACTTTTGACACATTCTTGGTAAAAATAAGACTCACAGGCAAAATTTAAAAGGTTAAAAAAATCAATGGCAGCAGCATTTGGAAATGATCTACCATGTGGGAGACCAACCTTACACGTGACTGAGTCACACTCCCCGGCTGGGTGCTGAGGCACTCAGTCACAGAAATATGGCAGAGCTTTCCCCACCCTTCTTGGATTCAAGGGTCATTGTCTCATGCATGGGTGTGTCTTGCTACAGCCCTATGGGTGGAGTTATGCTCACCTGTTCCTTTGTAATATAACCCCTTCCATGGAAGTGCCTTGTGTGTGTCCCCTTCTCTTACTGTGCCCTTGGGTGTGGCCTACCCAGGTGTCAGTCAACCTGCTAACAGTGGACATCATGAAGATAGACTCAGCCCCCTGAAACTTGACCCTTGCCTCATTTGAATAGCTTCTTCTCAATAAAAGGGCTCAGCACGTGCTCTCGCTTTCTGCACATCCTTAAGGTCAGAGGAGCTGTCACAGTGACCCCAAACAAAAAGAGACACAATCTTGTGTGGTTATTTTGCGCAGCCCAATTTAATCGGAGTGACCCCTAAGCCTTATAGTCAAGAGAAAAGAAACCCAGCACTACCACATTCTGGGTTATTAGTCACAAGTTTAATAAACTTGCATACACAATCACTTTATTTAAAAAAATGCCTATTTCCACAAGCACTGGTTATTTCTCTCTTAATTTTGCAGTTTGTCCCCCTGCCCCCTTTCAATTTTGTGGTACTGAGGATTGAACCAAGGTATGTTTTACCACTGAGCTATACCCCCAACCCCTTTTTAAAAATTTGAGACAGGGTCTCACAAAGTTGCCCAGGTTGGCCTTGAACTTGTGACTCTCCCATCTCATCCTCCTGTGCTGCTGGGATTATAGGCATGTGTCACCATGCGTGGCTTAATTTTGTAAAAATTTTGAACTTCTCCCTGTGATTGAATTTCAAATCCTTCTTCCTTTTCTATTAGGTTATCTTTTTCATCAATTTTGCTGCAGTCTGGCTGGGAACAATTCAAGAGCCACTTGTCAAAAGAAACGAACTTTATTTTTAGGACCACACACACCAAACAAAACAGCTCCTCAGGAAAACCTTCAGCGCCCAACTGCCACCACCAACTTCCCACAAGCCTCTCCACCTCCCCCACTCCTCCTGCTCTTGAGGCCGATTGGCTGGGTCGTGTGGGCGGAGCCAAAAAAGTCCCCCAATGAGCAGCTCCGTGGTCTGAAAGGGCAGGGAAACAGCCCAATGAGCATCACCTCAGAGGAGCCAATCAGTTGGCAGCTAGAAATTGCTGGGGCCGCTGTGAGCCAATCATCAGCTGGCAGCTGGAAGTTTGCTGGCAGCTGGAAGTTTGCTGGGGCCCCTTCGGCTGTGGCTCTCAACAAATTTGAAGGAGCTATTTGTAAAATATTGAAACTATTTGTCATATTGTGGAACAAATGTTTTCTGCCAGTCTCTATTTTTTTTTAATTTTAATATTTATTATTTTTTAGTTATCAGCCGACACAACATCTTTATATGTGATGCTGAGGATCGAACCCGGGCCACATGCATGCCAGGCGAGCTCACTACAGCTTGAGCCACATCCCCAGCCCCCTGCCAGTTTCTAATGTTTTAATTTGTTTTAGGGTATTGTTGGACATACATAAATTTGTAAATTTTCTATGTGATCAATCTTGTCATCCATGTTTCCCATTTTGCCAATAAGATACTTCTTTGCCCATATGGTTATCCAAATACACTAAAATTCTTTTTGCTTTAATATCCTTGATACATTTGAAATTTATTTTTCTATAATTAACATAGGAAAACCAGCTTTGTGTCCTTTAGGGGGAAAGCTAGTTAAATATCATTTCTTTTTCCACTGATTTGTAATGTAACCTTTATCTTATATTCAATATAATATTTATATTTGTATATATTTCTAGATTTCTCTTCCATATACTTATTGGACTCTGCCTTAGTACTTTTCTATTGCTTTAACAGAACATCTGATAATGGTTAATTTATAAAGGAAAGAAGTTTATTTAACTCATGGTTCTGAAGGCTGGAAGTCCAAGACCAGGCAGAAGCATCTGGTGAGGGCCTTGTGTGGTATCATAAACATCGCAGAAAAGCAGAAATGTTCAAAATGGCGATATTACCAAAAGTTCTCTATAGGTTTAATGCAATACCAATCAAAATCCCAACGGCATTTCTTGTAGAAATAGATAAAGCAATCATGAAATTCATATGGAAAAATAAAAGACCCGGAATAGCAAAAGCAATTCTAAACAGGAAGTGTGAATCAGGCGGTATAGCGATACCAGATTTCAAACTATATTACAGAGCAATAGTGACAAAAACAGCATGGTACTGGTACCAAAACAGGCGGGTGGACCAATGGTATAGAATAGAGGACACAGAGACTAATCCACAAAGTTACAACTATCTTATATTTGATAAAGGGGCTAAAAGCATGCAATGGAGGAAGGATAGCATCTTCAACAAATGGTGTTGGGAAAACTGGAAATCCATATGCAACAAAATGAAACTGAATCCCTTTCTCTCGCCATGCACAAAAGTTAACTCAAAATGGATCAAGGAGCTTGATATCAAATCAGAGACTCTGCGTCTGATAGAAGAAAAAGTTGGCTCCGATCTACATATTGTGGGGTCGGGCTCCAAATTCCTTAATAGGACACCCATAGCACAAGAGTTAATAACAAGAATCAACAAATGGGACTTACTTAAACTGAAAAGTTTTTTCTCAGCAAGAGAAACAATAAGAGAGGTAAATAGGGAGCCTACATCCTGGGAACAAATTTTTACTCCTCACACTTCAGATAGAGCCCTAATATCCAGAGTATACAAAGAACTCAAAAAATTAGACAATAAGATAACAAATAACCCAATCAACAAATGGGCCAAGGACCTGAACAGACACTTCTCAGAGAAGGATATATAATCAATCAACAAGTACATGAAAAAATGCTCACCATCTCTAGCAGTCAGAGAAATGCAAATCAAAACCACCCTAAGATACCATCTCACCCCAGTAAGATTGGCAGCCACTATGAAGTCAAACAACAACAAGTGCTGGCGAGGATGTGGAGAAAAGGGTACACTTGTACATTGCTGGTGGGACTGCAAATTGGTGCGGCCAATTTGGAAAGCAGTATGGAGATTCCTGGGAAAGATGGGAATGGAACCACCATTTGACCCTGCTATTGCCCTGAAGACCTTAAAAGAGCATGCTACAGGGATACTGCCACATCGATGTTCATAGCAGCACAATTCACAATAGCTAGACTGTGGAACCAACCCAGATGCCCTTCAATAGATGAATGGATAAAAAAAAATGTGGCATTTATACACAATGGAGTACTATGCAGCAATAAAAAATGACCAAATCATAGAATTTGCAGGGAAATGGATGGCTCTAGAGCAGATTATGCTTAGTGAAGCTAGCCAATCCCTAAAAAACAAATACCAAATGTCTTCTTTGATATAATGAGAGCAACTATGAACAGAGCAGGGAGGAAGAGCAGGAAGAAAAGATTAACATTAAACAGAGACATGAGATGGGAGGGAAAGGGAGAGAAAAGGGTAATTGCATGGAAATGGAGGGAGACCCTCATTGCTATACAAAATTACATATAAGAGGTTGTGAGGGGAATGGGAAAATAAACAAGGAGAGAAATGAATTACAGTAGATGGGGTAGAGAGGGAAGATGGGAGGGGAGGGGAGGGGGGATAGTAGGGGATAGGAAAGGTAGCAGAATACAACAACTACTAATAGGGCATTATGTAAAATTGTGGATGTGTAACCGACGTGATTCTGCAATCTGCATTTGGGGTAAAATTGGAGGTTCATAACCCACTTCAATCTAATGTATGAAATATGATATGTCAAGAGCTTTGCAATGTTGTGAACAACCAATAAAAAAAAATAAAAAAAGAAAAAGAAAAGCAGAAATGTTAATGGGTATGTGCAGAAGAGCAAAACATGAGGAGTGGCCTTGCTTTTAAACAACCTGCTCTGGAAGTGGTTAATCTAGTCTCTCATGACCCAAACACCTCTTAAAGGTTCTACCACCTCTCAACACTGTTATATTGGGGAACAAATTCCAACATGAACTTTTTTGGGAACAAATCACAGTCAAACTATAGCAATCTCCTACTTTTTGTCATTTGAAAAAAAAATGATGTTTGTTTTAATCAAGCAATGCTGTAATATAAGGAAATGCCAACATAAACTAACTTTTTAAAAATCATGATAATTATAATGGACTCCAAATACTAAAGGTAGTCTTAAGTTATGTGCCTCTTTTCTGGTAGAAAAAAATAAATTTCATTAATCTTTATTAATAGTGGTAGTATAATATATCAAGGGGAAAGGGACTAGTGTAGGTACCTAAAGAGTTTTCTACTAGAAATAAATTCTATCCTGCATTCATCATGAATTGACTCCTATGCTAGATTATGGGGACACTCAGGAAAAGGTATTGTTATTTATTCTTTCCAGAAAGAAAGTGATAAGTTGAAACGAGCTAGATAATAACAAATTACAGCAAAATGTTGGCAATAGAACTACACTGAATGTTTTCCCTTTGTGAAGTCACTATGTAAATAATAATTTTATTTAAAAAGCACGAATTTATGTAGGTAGATGTGCTTGAGTAAACTGTCCTGACAAAAAAGCAATCACTTGTGATTGGAGGCAAGAAGGACCTAAAACTTTATCATGAAGAAAAGCATTCTCTAAAATTCAGATCTCTTACAGACATGCAATATTCAAGTACAAAAAAAAAAAAAAAAAAAAAGAAAGAAAAAGAAAAAGAAAATCGGTGTCTTTTCATTTACTGCTCCATCTTCTTCCAGAAGAATTTTTTAGCATTAAGCTAGATTCCTGAAAGTCTACTCTAACCTTATGTAGTTTAAACTAACAATTAACTATGTACTTGGGACTGTAGCCACCTTTTGAATTTCTGGATCTTAATCAGCTAGGCCGAGCTCAATATGCAAAGATAAAATATTAGGCCCTGGCATCCGGGCCCAGGCCCAGAGTAGGCGCCCTTTGAGCAGCCTCGGGATGAGCCCCCCACGCCCAGCGCCCTGAGCCCACAGTCCAGTGCCTGGGACCCTAGCAGCTCGCAATGGTAGGTCCCCCAGGAGGCCTAGCGCCCCCTGGAGCAGGGTCTGAGCGTCTACTGGGAACTGCTTGACTTCTACAGGAGCCCGCAGTGTGAGGGCCACCACATCATGGTGCCACACTGCGACCCCGAGGTCCCGATCAGCTATTCCCCTTCTCCCCACCAGCCCCGCCCCCACCCCAACGGCTTGGGCTCCGGTTTCTATCCAAAGCTGGGGCCCTACAGCTTCTGAATCCCCGACCAACGTGCTACTGGAGCACATGACCCAACTCAAGGCAAGCCACTGTTGGTGTCTTGGTTCTCTTCTGCTATCCACCTGGCATGGCTGATGATATCACAGAACCCTCAGATGACCTTGTACCTGCTCTTCTGGACCTGTCCCATGGTATAACATCCAATATGGCTCTCGTAGTGCATTTTACAGGTATAAGAACATGGGCAAGAGCCTCCCACTTTTTCATATCTGGGACTCACACCTGAAGGCCCTGGAGGCCTGGACATATCTCCTCACACCTACCAGAAACACCTCCTAGATAGGTCTTCCCTCTCTCCTGGTGGAGGATGGCCACACCCAACACCTCCAGGCTGCAGAATTCAAGGGTATGTTGCATTTGCTTTCCCTCCAGCCCTTTCTCCTTTGGCTCCTCCCATCAGACTGTAAGCTGTGAGGAACTTTTGTGACAACAACCCTGCTGTCCATTCCTAGCATGGCATCTGGCTACATTGACAGGGCCCCTACATTCCATCAGGGTCCTGGAACACACAGTACTTGGAACAGACTAAATGGTAAGTATTATGAGACAGCCCTGAGGGAGCCCTGACTGTGGGGCCCTAGATCATCTCCATCACTTCTTTCAATGAGTGGCAACTTGATGGGGGCCATTCCCAAGAAAAGGCCAGCCAACTTTGTCTGCACCTGGATTATCTGCCTCATCAGCCCAGACTGTACCTAGAGATGACCCAAGACTGGGCAGAAAACTTCTTTAAGAAGGAGACTGGTTGATGTGAGGGACCTATGAAGAAGAGCATGAAGTGCGAGTGTCCAAACCTGGCTTGAAGGTGTAAACCATGTGGCTCAGCTGAGGTTATAGACACTCATTGGTCCCCAAGTCAGCAGTGGGGTGCTTCTGGGTCGGCCATTAAGCAAAGACGCCTTTCCTCAGGCAAGTAATGTTAAGGTGCTCAGTTGTGATGGGAAGCAAAGTAGTATTTCGGAGGACAGAGTAGAAGCTGGCAGGTGACTGCACTTAGTCTTGGCAGCTCTATGTTCTAAGCGTACACTCTCATATAACCTCTGGCTTTGAACTCTGCTGCATGTGGTGGTTGTATAGTGGACTTACCCAGTCACTGCTCTTGAAAGTGTTTTTGCCCTCAAGACCTCACAGTTTCTGATCTTAGATTCTGTGAAAAACTGACACATGGGCTGGGCTGGCAATAGGTTTAGCACAGTGAAGAGTGGGTTTTCTTAAGAACTTACTAGTATACCTAAGGTTTCTAGAGGGACTAGTGAACTGGTGCTTATTTACAAATAAAATAATATGCTAATTGTGTTAAAGCAGTACCCAGGAACATGAAAACAAAACAAAAAAAGTTGGTTCTTGAGTTTCTTGCTTTCTGGGTCACCTGCAAGGGCTCACAGTGAGGAGAGTTAGCTAGCTGGAGAGGGTGATCATACTATATTTCTAGTAAGAATAAAATGAAATGCTGAATCTTTACCTGTGCAGAATATGAGAAAGGAATCACTGTGTGAGAATGTTTTGAATATGTGAATCTCCACCTGAGGCTCAGGAAGGATTTTATAGAGAAGAATCACATGGAACTGGAAAACTGTTTGCCATGTCAAAGGCCTCCAATATAAACAGGAATGCAAAGCTATTCTACATACCTTGATATTATCTTTGTGAAAAAGAGAAAGGACAAGAAAAAAAAAAGGTCATTATTCAACTATTTCCCTGGAGCTGGTAGAATCTGGAGACAAATCTAGATTAGAACTTCGATACTATTTCATTGATAGTCTTTTTTGTTTGCTTGTTATTATTTTAACCAGGTCTATGTTGCCCAACTAGCCCCAAACTCCTAGGCTTAAGTGAAAAAGAAGCCAAAAACTTTCAATTTGCCTCCAGGATTACAGGCACATGCCACCTCATTTGGCTATTAAGAGTCTCTTTATCCTTTTTATTCCCTTTTCCAAGTGTATGACACATAAGCAGTAAAAGTTCTTGTTTTGAAACAATTCACAAATATATGAGGCAGATTTATGCCTTGCTTGTTTCTCTCGTTTTCTGTTGAAATTTTAAAAAATGTATTGTTATTAAAGGAAATAATCCCATCTCTTGTTTTTTCACTTGAAAAGTTCAGAGAAGTTTGACTGGGTCCTATAAGTAAGAATCTAGGAGACACTGAGATATGATTTCCAGTGCTCTTTTGGACTTTTTTTTTTTTTTTTTTTTTTTTGCCTGTTCTAAGAAATCCAACCCACCATTTCCAGAACAGAATTACTGACAAGAGGGTAAGGTTTAACCCACTTTCCCTCACTGGTCATGTCCACCATTCATTTTTCTCTTTATCTGCTAGGTTACCAGCAACACAACTAAACAAGTTATCCTAGATCTGGTTGAAATTGCTAAACTCTTACTACTATGAGTTAAATCTTTTTCTTCTTTTTCTCTTCCTTGAGGTCTTAAGGATTTGGTTGATTGGGGGGTTGCACATGGGGAGTAATCAGGGAGGAGTAAAGCTAATTTGAATACTGGTTGAGTTTTTCTTATTATTGCTTAAGGTCAGTCCTAACAACAACAACAACAACAAAAGCCCCTGTGACTTAAAGTAGAAGAAACTGACTTATTTGGATAATTTATTTTGCTATATCTTCAAATACTTCCTGTATACTGAGGGCTTATAAAAATATATATTAAAGTTGGGCACTGTGGTGCACACCTATAATTCCAGCAACTCAGGAGGCTAGGGCAGGAGAATCGTTAAGTTCAAGGCCAGTGGCAGCAATTTAGTGAGACTCTGTCTCCAAATAAAAAATAAAAATGGCAAAGGGCTGGAGATGTAGCTCAGTGCTAGAATTTCCTGGGTTCAATTCCCCAATACCCAAGCCAAATAAAACAGAATTTTTGGGAAGGGGGCTTAAGCAAAGATATTTTTTTGAAACTCCCTAAAGGGTTCTGATGCAAAGTGAAGATTGGAACTTCTAGTGTGATGATTCTGTACACCAGAAAGTATGCATTTTAAAACAAGTTCTTAGAGGTGAATAAAGTGTGCATACTATTAATAGTTTTACAGCAAACCAAGTATACAAGTAGACTTGTTTTTGTCCACATAAAAGTTACTTTGGGATAATCCACCAGTAGGAACTAACACTACTGTAAAAGAATTCTTTTTCATCTTTATAGAAAGCAGATGATTGACTGACTGACTACTGTCTATTGTAATCAAAATCTAGGTGATTCTTTCCAAAATTAGGCTACATATCTACAATGAGAAAAGAAAACATAAAACATCTGCAACTCTCTTGTGAAAAATTTCACTGTTTAGAAAAATTTTTGCTTGATTTCCCACATTTTCTAAAAAGAAGCTAAGAAATTTACCTAACACTGTTTAAAATGAAAGAAAATTATGCTTCTATAGTATGATGGTTTCACAATTCTACCTTAATATAAGTCATAAAAGCAATCATAAGCAGCTTGACTGCATTGTGAACACACCCACCACCACCGTGGGCACTATGCTAGCTTTGAAGCCCCGGCCATGTTTGAAAATACACAACATCCCCCATCTCCCCACCCCGGCAAAAAGGATGGAAAAAACTCACTTGTTAAAACAGACAAGTTGCTAACCTATGATAAAAATTTGATAGAGAATATGTATGTGAATATAGAAAATTTGTAAAGACTAAGACATACATAATATTAACAAGATACTTCTACAAAAAGCAGTTGGTATTAAGTATTATATATATATATTCATAACATTAATTATAGATAAGCCACTCAACATTCACAGATCTTAATTCTGCCACCCAGCGGTGGTACGTATACTGCTCAAGAAGTGCAAAGCCTGCACCAGCTCACCAAAGTGGCTACACTTTTGTAGCCTAGGCGTTCTTCCCCCTGTAGCTTTTTGCCCTGCATGGGAATATAGCTCCTTGAGCACGAGAAGCAGGCAAACTGAATTCTGTGACAGAATATAATTGTAAACAGAAATAATTCAGATTATATATTTCTCCACAATAATTTTCAAGCGTTAGTTTTGAAAGTGCGTATTGCTAAATTTAGGTTATCAGTTTTCCTCCCGTGCATGTTGGGTGCATAATCAGCGACGACGACATGTAAGGCGAGAGGACACTGGTGCATTACTCCGTCTGCGACCTAGAGGCACATATATTTGGTACAGGTCTAAATTCCAAGGCCCACATCTCTTGATCTGTTTGAGAACTAGAGCTCGTTGACGGCTGCTCTGGCTTTTCCCTGCTGCGCCCAGGGCTCTGTGGTGTCCCACGCGCTGCTCCCGGGCATTGTGGTCTCTCGCCGGAGTGGAATGCGAGTTTGCAATGACACCACAGTGAAGCGCATCGGCAGCCTTTTGAAAATGCCTCCCGCTGGAGGCCTCCTCCGGTCCTTTACCGAGGTCACCGTAGGGGCAAGCAAGAATGCGTGAGTGACGTGAGGTGATCGCTGAGCCAGGGCTTCGCAGCCAGCTCGCCCACTCCTCCTCCTCCCCGCGACCCAGCCCCAGCCCGCCCACTGTTCCCACACCGCCCAATAGGCGCCCACGAGGCTCCGCGAGTGGCCTGAGGAGGAGGTGTAGGGGCGGCTGGACGCTGAACGGCCGTCACGTCAACGCGGTGACGTCACGCGTCGACGCCGGGGACGTACCTGTCGGGCTCCGGACTCTTGCGGCTTCTCTTCCCCTTCCGTGGGTCAGGGGCGGTCCGGTCCGGAACCTGCAGCCCCTTTCTCACAGTCCTAGTTCGTCCGCGGCCTGGAATTGGGCTGGATGATGAGGAAGGAGGGTGTGGTGGCTTGAAAGCTATTCTATTTTACCCCTGGATTGGAGCATGGATTCAATTTTCGTCTTTTAAGAGGGGAGTGTGGTTGGAGGTTTTAATTTTAATCTTGGACAGAAGCAGGTTGACTCTAGGGCCTTGCAAAGCAAGAGGATTTAACTTAATGCTGCTCCCGTGTTTGAAGGAGGACAAAAAAAAGTCCCACCTGGCAAAATTTACGTAATCTCTTCAGTACAAAACACCAGGTACCTTTTAAATCGCGATAGCGATTTCGTTGTGTCAGGGTTTCTGCAGGTGAAGCTCCCTGGGTAGCTAGGTTTTAGGTTTGAAACAGATGCAGAATCCAAAGGCAGCCCAAAACACAGCCACCGATTTTGCTATGCCTCTGAGCTGCGAGGTGAGTTGAATTGTACCAACGAAGATTCGTTAGCTGTCATGTTCACGGATTTGGGGTCAACTGTGAGGCTAGGACTCTCATGATGGTTTATTTTACAACAGATATACCTAAGTGATGTTAAACTCATCCTGGTTACGGATGTACCCTCATTCATACTTGAAATTTCACCCTTTTTCTTCAGGACGTCGAAGAACTTGAATAGAATGGAAGTATGACCCAAGAAAATATTAATTTTGAACTTAGTGGATTTTACTTTCGCTAAATTTGCCCAAATTTAAGCATTATATTCAGTTTTTCTATTTTAGATTTATTTGTGTATATAAAAACTTATGTGTGTGTGTGTGTTTTGATGTTAAAACTTGTTGAACCACAGAAGCCAATGCCATGTGGTTCTGTGGTATTCTTTATTTGTATGCCATTTTAAAACTGTGGAGCACATAGAAAATAATTACATATACATGATGCATATCAAAGGCTGACATTTGTTTTCCTTTGAAAAGAAATTCCTGTTTATAAATAAAGCAGTAGTGACCATGTATAAACACATATATGAGATTCAGAAGTTCACTTCTACAAGCAAACTTTTTGAGCCATGCAGCTCAGTTCCTGCAGCATCATTGTGGCTTATATAATTGTTTGTTGACTCGAATGCTTTTCCTTTTATGCATAAAGAATTAATTTAGAAGTTTATTTTCTAGATGATGAAGTCAGTATGGAAATAATTTAACTGTCAGTTCTACATGCCTTTTTAAGTCACTACAACATAATAGTATTTGTTTAGTTCAAGAGTACTTATGGGAGTTTAAATGCTTGTGTGTGTCTTGTTGACTTTCATCTTAAAAGGTGCTACTGCTGCTACTATTATAGGAGTATGGCTTAAAAACCATGGGTGTGACCTATAGAGAGGTATTTTCTTAAATTGAATATACTTATATGACCTTTGGTTATTAGACACAGTTACTGTTGGCAGAATCTATTAAAGTTTGCATTCTTCTTCCACCTCTTCCTCCCTATTTCCTATCTAAAAGACTGATTGTTTACTTGAACTATGGGTCAAATTATTTGAAGAGGTCACTATGAATGTATTGTATTTATCTTTATGTGAAAATTGTGCTTTAATGTGTGTTGTCAATCATATGTAACTCATTAGGAATATAAATATTTAACTCATTTTGGATACATACAGTTCAAGGGAACAGATTTGTTGAGGTTTTGGGTTTATGTTAGAAAATTGGCAATTGTCCAGGTCATGTTGGTGATAGGCTTTCCATTTCCTGTTGTGACATGTTGGGAATAATTTTCAGACCACTAAGCCAGATTTGATCTCTGTGGTGGGTCATATATCAAAGCAGTATCCTGTGGGGTTTGGCAACTATCACTGCTTTGTAGAACCTCCAGCTTAGTTTGTAGTCAGACTTGTCAGCAGGCATCTCAAATATATAATATAATACAATATAATAAGTATTAATAATTGAGCACATTCTATGGTTCATGCTCTTTTCTAAGTGTTTTTGTGGGTTATCTCAATTTTTACACCAAAGCCAAGAATGATGTAGGTGCTTTTCACTATCCCCATTTTACAGATGTTGGAAACTAAGGCACCAAGGATTTAATTAACTTGCCCAAGGCCCCACAATAATAAATCAGGATTGAGACTGAAGCTCAGCAGTATGATTTCAGAACTCACTGTACTCTACAGCAGGAATGACTGCATTGTACTGCAGTTTCTGCTGGTCAAAATTTCAGAGAAGAAGAATGAGAGACATGACAGAATAGGGCCATTTATTTTTATTTATTAAGGAAAAGACATTGTAGTGGTTTTAAAAGAAAAACACTCTGCTTTCCTTTTGAGTTTGACCTACTACTTTAATAAACTCTTTTGTGAGCTGGGTATGGTGGTGCATGCCTATAATCCTAGCTATTCAGGAAACAAACAGTATGGTCTTAAGTTCCAGGTCAGCCTGGGCAACTTAATAAACCCTGTCTCAAAAATTAAAAAGGTCTGAAGATGTAGCTCAGTGGTAGAATGTTCCTAGATTCAGCTCCCAGTACCACAAAAAAGAAAAAAAAATGACCCCCCCATTTTTTGTATTTTTTAATGTGCACATTCACATCTGTACATAAACATTATACCTATGATTATTTTGATTCTTAAAAAAATATTCTATTAAATGTGAATATAGCATGACCATCACTGCTTCACTTGCATTGATGAAATATGGAGAGATTTGATCAGCAACTTTGAATGGAACCAAGTTAAGTAAATATATTTCTCATTATCCTCATAGTTGAACAATTTCTTCTTTTTTAAAAGTCATGAAAACTAGTTTTCAAAGTCTCAGTCTTCCCTAGCATCTTTTTATTGGAGTATTGTTTTACATTTCTTCCTTTTTCTAATCTGACCTTTATATTCGTGTTTCCTTTGCCCTTTTAAAATTATCAAGCATTTAACTGCCCCTCCTTGAATTTGTTTCTCTTTATGTATTTTTAATTGACAAATCATTATATGTATGTATTTATGGAATATAATGTGATGTTTTGATAAGTCTATACAGTTGTAGAAAGATCAAGCTAACATCACCTCACCTGCTTGTCATTTACGTGTGTGGGTGTGGCCCTGAGAACACTTAAAATAGCAATTTTGAGATACATAGATCACCAAAACTTATCCTCTTGTCTAACTGAAACTTTGTATCCTTTGAACAACCTCTCCCCCTTTGCTTATCTACACTTCTTCAGCTTCTGGTAACCACCTTTCTACAGTACTTTTGAGTTTAACTCTTAGAGTCCACATGTGAGATCAGGCAGTATTTGTTTTTCTGTGTCTGTTTTATTCATCTGTTGCTAGACACTCAGGTTGTTTCCATATCTTGGCTGTTGTGAATAATAGCATTTAATTTAAAAGTTTTTTTTTCTTTTTTTTGGTACTGGGGGCTTGAACTCAGGGACACTTTGTCAAGCTACATTCTCAGCCTTTTTTATTTTTATTTTGAAACAGGGTCTTGCTAAGTTGCTTAGGGTTTTGCTAAATTGCTGAGACTGACCTTGAACTTGCAATTCTCCTGTCTCAGCCTCCCAAGTTGCTGGGATTACAGGTATATGCCACCATGTCTGGTCAATTTAAAAGGTTTTATAAGTCTTAAGAGATTTTCTCTAGATAGCTAATTCATTTAACAAGTTGTTCATTTATGTTTGAAGAAAATATGTAAGATACAATTTGAAGTATACCTAACTAAAGGAACACAAAGGATAAAATATCAAATAATATTTTTGGGGGAAAATCAGTTTGATTATTTTATATCTTGTTAACATTTTATCAAAATGTATTTTTTGTTTTAATACCCTATGAATTTAATTAACAAACATTTCTACTCTTTCGTCAGTATCTTATTCTTTTACATCCCACCCTTTTTTTTTAAATGTCTTATTTTGTGTCTTTTATTGTGTTGCTTTACATGGTTCATGTATGTAGATGAATTTGATAATTTGCTTAAACATATTTCTACAAAGAACGCAGTTTTTCTATTTTTTGTTTTCTATTTCTAAAATGAGAGACTATTCATGGCTTTATCATGTTTCTGATAGAAATTAGTGACACTAATATATAATGAATTCTTTCAAGTATCTCTGTTGTCTACATAAATGCAGTGGAAGATCTATTATATCTCAAGAAAAAAATTATAAAAACAATTATCAGATCAGTGTAGCAAGGATTAGCTATGTTGACTTTACTTTTAGTACTTTGAAAGTTTGTTTTAAATTGAGTCTGGTCAATGATCATACTTAAATTCTGTGATATAGTAGTTGCCCTTATGACCTGTCTTTTCTGATGTTTTTAGATCTGAATTTTCTTCAAAAAATTGTATTATTAGACCATCACTGAGATATTTGAACTATTGCATTAAATTTCTTTAGATCTATATACATACTTAAAAAATGGTTTCTTTTACTATATAAATACTATCCTTAATGTCTCATCAGTCTTATACATCTCAAATTAATTATCTGGGATGTTCAAAATATGTGTATTTTATAATTAATTTTCATTTTACAGTGATTTTAAAATAAAGTTATGATTGTTCTGTGTATAATTAATTTGTATTAGTTAATAACTGTTTCTGCATGATTTTAATATACTACTTTCTTTCTCATTTTGTTTTGTAATTACTTGGTTAGGTAAAGGAGAAAAGAAAAGATCTCTTCCTCAGTATGAAATCAGATGGGAAAAAGAATATGGCACAAACTCCCAGTGGGAATTCAGTGGATTCACCTGCCCACTAAATAGATATTTCTATCCAGATATCCTGATCATCACATATGCAGTGTGTTCCCCAACTTTTCTCTCTGTTTTCTTCTCCAATTACTTTATACTTTTCACTTTTCAATTTCTAGAAAGACATAAGTCTTTTCATTAAAAATAGAGGAGCTGGTCATGGTGGAGCAGGCCTGTAATCCCAGCGGCTCTGGAGGCTTAGTCAGAAGGATCTGGAGTTCAAAGCCAGCCTCAGCAATGGTGAGATGCTTAGCAACTCAATGAGACCCTGTCTTTTAAAAAAATACAAACCAGGGCTGGATATGTGGCTCAGTGGTTGAGTGCCCTGAGTTTAATCCCCAGTATCCCCTCCCCCCCCCAAAAAAAAAAGAGGAAAAACATAAACTTGTGAGCCATTCTGCCTACCTCTCCCTAGTTCCCATTTGAGTCCAGATTTTCTGATTTTATTTATTTATTTATTTTTGTGACACTTGAATATAAGTTCTTTTCTGTTTTCATTGTGGCTTTAGATTCTTGATGATGATGATTTTTGTGGTTCTGGAGATCAAACCCAGGGGCTCCTGTATGTTGGGAAGGTATTCTACCTCTGAGTTCACTCCCACTTCATTTATTATTTTTTATTAGAATGGTTCTGAAACATCTTAAGTGTATACCTGCCTTCAGTCTCCACTTGCTGGTACATTACTTACACAAATGCCATTTAATTCTTCAGAGAAACCAGTTATGGATCATTCCTTTGTTTAGCTCTTCTACCTCCATTTAATCTGGCATTCTAATTCTATTATACTTAAGCTTTGATTTCTTTTTCTAGGATTTCCCCTTTTTCCATCCCTACATGAACTTTAGTACCTTGTGTATAAGACCACCATTCCATTCCCAAAGTACATATATTGTGAGGAATACCTTTTGTGGTGTGACTTTGAACCTGCAATCTTCCTGCCACAGCCTCTTGGGTAGCTGGGATTACAGGAGTGTGCTGGTACCTGGCTTTAAGAACTTTTCTTATGCTTTTAGCCATTACAATTTTAGATGGGAGTAAGGAAACCTTTTATAGGACTAGTACTCTGTAAACATACTCACTTATTTACAAGTGTTTTTGTTTCTTTCTCCGTAACTTGACTCATGTCACTCATTTTGTTTCAGATAATTTCTCTCATCTCTGCACCATAAAATTCCTGCTTACTTTTAAAGGTCTGATTCAGGTGTGTCTCTTCCAATAAAGGTTTCTTATTATTAATCACAATGAAATTTGGTTTTCTGGGTTTGATAACAATTCTGTGTCTTCTGTGACATCTACCATGTACTGCTTTTGATTATTGGAATGTATACTAATGTATAGGAAAATATAGCAACATCCCCCTCAAGGATAGTATATAGTGTAGTTTACACTGAAGTGTGCTGAAAGCTGTAAGGCCAATACAAAATACAGTTATTAAGAAGATAAAAATTGTGTTTTAGTTTGTTGTAATTTCTGCTACTTTGATAACTCTTCTATAAACATTAGCCAACGAGTGATTATTTTGAAATTCATAATAGTTGTCACACTTTAATGTGTGACCAGTGCCTCACACAGAGTTTTTAAAAATTTAAAATGAGAATATTTCTTATATACAAATGGCTTGATCAAGGTTTTTATAAAAGCTTCCTGCCCCATCGCTGATCTTGAGATTTTTGTTCCATCTTTCTAGTTGCTGACATTGAGGATTTTCACTAATTCTTTCACCCAGATTGTGACCTACTTTTCTGTTTAGTTGACAGACATACCTTTGGTACTTAGCCATGATCCTCAGCTCTGCCCATTCTACTTCATGGGAGAGACAGAACTTTGTGGGGAGCCACAAAACTGTGATTATCTTAGGTTTTGGGCCCCTTAAGACACCTGTTTCTAGGATCTTCCTATCGCTGCTTCCCCCACCACCCAAATTCAGGTGGTATGCTACTTAGTATTTGCCGTTTGGGAGCTAGATTGTTGTACTGAAGGTAACCATACTTCATTTAATCTGACCTTAAGCAGAAAATAAAGCTTGGATTGTATAATACTAAAGTTGGTTAGAACTCTGTAGACTTGAGTCCTGTGATTTAGAGAAGGCTGAAATTTATTTATGTCACCTGGTTTAAAATTAGTTACTCAAGTCAGAAACTTAGTCAATATCTTAGATTTCTTCTTCTTTACCATTCCATACTCTTTATTATTTAACAACTCCTCTTAAAATATTAAAACTTTTTCTGCTTCTCTATATTGCTGGCTTAGTTCAGTTATACCCTATCTCATGTTTAGAGCTATTTGAAGGTCTGTTCTCATCTGATTCCTGTCTGTATGCCATCAATCTTTTGCCCTTCTAATTTGTCTTCCACACTGCTGCTAGTATTGACTTGATAAAATTTATATCTGATCATGTGGTTTTTCCTTTTTTTTAAAAAAAAAGAGAGATAATTTTTTAATATTTAATTTTGAGTTTTCGGTGGACACAACATCTTTTTTTTTTTTAATTTGTATGTGGTGTTGAGGATTGAACCCAGCGCCCCACGCATGCCAGGCAAGCGCGCTACCTCTTGAGCCTCACCCCAGCCCAGTGGTTTTTCTTTTTAAAACTTGTAATGGTTTCCTATGTGTGTAGATGAGTACGAAGGTTTCTTAGCATAAATTATGAGCCCCTCCCTTCATGGTCTGGCATCTGTCTATCTCTCTAGTTACTCTCCAGTCTCTTACCTCTTAATTTAACCCAAACTGGCTTCATTATTATACTTCTGTGTTGTTGACCTGTGTTGAGTTTTCACCTTATAGTTAATCTATCCTAGTCTTTCAGTACTCTGCATAAAACATTTTCCTAGTTAAAGTATTCACACACTCTTTCCCAGCTAGCATGCTTACTTCTCAGTGTTATAAGATATCTTTTCCATGATGCTTGTTATACCATAGGGTAGTTATCTGACTTCCCAGTGACTTGGGAATAGGAACTGTATCTTATTGATTACCTCAGCACCTGATTTCGTTCCTGGATGTATTAGGTGCTCAGTAACTTGTTGGGAAAAATTAATAAATAATTCTGTAAGCTGGCTTTAGCTACTAAATAAATGTTATCCTGCAAACTAAGAGAGGGAAAGTAGGAGGACAAGCAAGTTTAGGGCAAATATTTATTCAGTTTAGGTCTTGTTGATTTTGAGTTATTGTACAACCATCAGAGATGTATTATTCATTATGTACTTGTTCATTAATGCTATATATATATATTAATTGAGCCAATGAAATTTTTTGTTTGATATATACAAGACTATTCTAAAATTTACATGGAAAGGCAAAAAAGTTAGAAATCTATTACCCAATTTTAGGATTTATATAGCTTCAGTTATTAAGACTGTGTGTTATGGGTATACCTATAGACACATAGATCAGTGAGATAGTAGAGAACTCTGAAACTCGCACAAATATGCTTAGCTAATTTTTTAAAATATATATATATTTTTATTTGTATACAATACCTTTATTTTTTTGTTTATTTATTTTTATGTGGTGCTGAACCCAGGGCCTCGAACGTGCTAGGCAAGCACTCTATTGCTGAGCCACAACTCCAGCCCTTAGCTAATTTTTTTTTTTATTTTATTGTTGGTTGTTCAAAACATTACATAGTTCTTAATATACCATTTTTCACAGATTGATTCAAGTGGGTTATGAACTCCCATTTTTACCCCGAATACAGATTGCTGTGTCACATCAGTTACATTTCCATTGATTTACAAATTGCCTTTCTAGTGACTGATGTATTCTGCTGTCTATCCCATTCTCCACTATCCCCCCTCCCCTCCCCTCCCCTCCCCTCCCCTTCTCTCTCTCCACCCCCTCTACTATAAATCGTTTCTCCCACTTATATAATTTTTCTCCTACCCCTCCTTTCCTCTTATATGTAATTGTGTATAACCCAGAGGCTCACCTTCCAATTCTATGCAATTTCCCTTCTCTCTCCCTTTCCCTCCCGCCTATCATCCCTGTTTAATGTTAATCTTCTTCTCAAGCTCTTCATCTCTACCCTGTCCTTGGTTACTCCCCTTATATCAAAGAAGACATTTGGCATTTGTTTTTTAAGGATTGGCTAGCTTCGCTTAGCATAATCTGCTCTAATGCCATCCATTTCCCTCCAAATTCTATGATTTTGTCATTTCTTATTGCAGAGTAATACTCCATTGTGTATAAATGCCACATTTTTTTAATCCATTCATCTATTGAAGGGCTTCTAGGTTGGTTCCACAATCTTGCTATCGTGAATTGTGCTGCTATGAACATTGATGTAGCAGTGTCCCTGTAGCATGCTCTTGTTAGGTCTTTAGGGAATAGACCGAGAAGGGGAATAGCTGGGTCAAATAGTGGTTCCATTCCCAGCTTTCCAAGAAATCTCCATACTGCTTTCCAAATTGGCTGCACCATTTTGCAGTCCCACCAACAATGAACAAGTGTACCCATTTCCCCGCATCCTCGCCAGCACTTGTTGTTGTTGGACTTCTTAATGGCTGCCAATCTTACTGGAGTGAGATGGTATCTTAGGGTGGTTTTGATTTGCATTTCTCTGACTGCTAGCGATGTTGAGCATTTTTTCATGTACTTGTTAATTGATTGTATGTCCTCCTCTGAGAAGTGTCTGTTCAGGTCCTTGGCCCATTTGTTGATTGGGTTATTTGTTATCTTATTATCTAATTTTTTGAGTTCTTTGTATACTCTGGATATTAGGGCTCTATCTGAAGTGTGTGGAGTAAAGATTTGTTCCCAGGATGTAGGCTCCCTGTTTATCTCTCTTATTGTTTCTTTTGTTGAGAAAAAAACTTTTTAGTTTGAGTAAGTCCCATTTGTTGATTCTAGTTGTTAACTCTTGTGCTATGGGTGTCCTATTGAGGAATTTGGAGCCCGACCCCACAGTATGTAGATCATAGCCGACTTTTTCTTCTATCAGACACCGTGTCTCTGATTTAATATCGAGCTCCTTGATCCATTTTGAGTTAACTTTTGTGCATGGTGAGAGAAAGGGATTCAGTTTCATTTTGATGCAAATGGATTTCCAGTTTTCCCAGCACCATTTGTTGAAGATGCTATCCTTCCTCCATTGCATGCTTTTAGTCCCTTTATCAAATATAAGATAGTTGTATTTTTGTGGATTGGTTACTGTGTCTTCTATTCTGTACCATTGGTCCACTCGCCTGTTTTGGTACCAGTACCATGCTGTTTTTGTTACTATTGCTCTGTAGTATAGTTTGAAGTCTGGTATCGCTATACCGCCTGATTCACACTTCCTGCTTAGCATTGTTTTTGCTATTCTGGGTCTTTTATTATTCCATATGAATTTCCTGATTGTTTTATCTATTTCTACAAGAAATGCTGTTGGGATTTTGATTGGGATAGCATTGAACTTATAGAGAACTTTTGGTAATATCGCCATTTTGATGATGTTAGTTCTGCCTATCCATGAACAGGGTATATTTTTCCAACTTCTGAGGTCTTCTTCTATATCTCTCTTTAGGGTTCTGTAGTTTTCATTGTATAGGTCTTTCACCTCTTTTTTTAGGTTGATTCCCAAGTATTTTATTTTTTGGGGGGATATTGTGAATGGAGTAGTTGTCCTCATTTCCGTTTCAGAGGATTTGTCGCTGATATACAGGAATGCATTTGATTTATGCGTGTTGATTTTATATCCCGCCACTTTGCTGAATTCATTTATTAACTCTAATAGTTTCTTTATAGACCCTTTTGGGTCTGTTAGGTATAGAATCATATCGTCTGCAAATAGTGATAATTTAAGTTCTTCTTTTCCTATTTTTATGCCTTTAATTTCTTTCGTCTAATTGCTCTGGCCAGTGTTTCGAGGACTATGTTGAACAGAAGTGGTGAGAGAGGGCATCCCTGTCTTGTACCAGATCTTAGAGGGAATGCCTTCAATTTTTCTCCATTCAGAATGATGCTGGCCTGTGGCTTATCATAGATTGCTTTTACAATGTTGAGGTATGATCCTGTTATCCCTAATTTTTCTAGAGTTTTGAACATAAAGGGATGCTGTACTTTGTCGAATGCTTTTTCTGCATCTATCGAGATGATCATATGGTTCTTATTTTTAAGTCTATTGATGTGGTGAATAACATTTATTGATTTCCGTATATTGAACCAGCCTTGCATCCCAGGGATGAATCTTACTTGATCATGGTGTATAATTTTTTTGATATGATTTTGAGTCCGATTCGCCAGAATTTTATTGAGGATTTTTGCATCTAGGTTCATTAGAGATATTGGTCTGTAGTTTTCTTTCTTTGAAGTGTCTCTGTCTGGTTTAGGTATCAGGGTGATGTTGGCCTCGTAGAATGTCTTTGGAAGTTCTCCCTCTTTTTCTATTTCCTGAAATAGCTTGAAAAGTATTGGTGTTAGTTCCTCTTTAAAGGCTTTGTAAAACTCAGCTGTATACCCATCCGGTCCTGGGCTTTTCTTAGTTGATAGTCTTTTGATGGTTTCTTCTATTTCCTCTATTGTTATTGGTCTGTTTAGGCTGTCTGTATCTTCCTGACTCAATCTGGGCAGATCATATGACTTAAGAAATTTATCGATATCTTCACTATCTTCTATTTTATTGGAGTATAAGGATTCAAAGTAATTTCTGATTATCTTCTGTATTTCTGAAGTGTCTGTTGTGATATTGCCTTTTTCATCCCGTATGCTAGTAATTTGCGTTTTCTCTCTTCTTCTCTTCGTTAGCATGGCTAAGGGTCTGTCAATTTTATTTATTTTTTCAAAGAACCAACTTTTGGTTTTGTCAATTTTTTCAATTGTTTCTTTTGTTTCGATTTCATTAATTTCAGCTCTGATTTTAATTATTTCTTGCCTTCTACTTCTTTTGCTGTTGTTTTGCTCTTCTTTTTCTAGGATTTTGAGATGATATATGAGATCGTTTATTTGTTGGTTTTTTCTTTTTTTAAGGAATGCGCTCCAAGCAATGAATTTTCCTCTTAAAACTGCTTTCAATGTGTCCCATAGATTCCGATATGTTGTGTCTGTGATTTCATTTAACTCTAAGAAGTTTTTAATTTCCTCCTTAATGTCTTCTATAACCCATTGATCATTCAGTAACCTATTGTTCATTCTCCAAGTGATGCATGATTTTTCCTTCCTTCTTTTATCGTTGATTTTCAGTTTCATTCCATTATGATCAGATAAGATGCACGGTATTATTTCTACTCCTTTATATTGTCTAAGAGTTGCCCTGTGACATAATATATGATCTATTTTTGTGAAGGATCCATGTGCTGCTGAGAAAAAAGTGTAACTACTTGATGTTGAGTGGTATATTCTATATATGTCAATTAAGTCTAGGTTGTTAATTGTGTTGTTGAGTTCTATAGCTTCCTTATTTAACTTTTGTTTGGAAGATCTGTCCAGTGGTGAGAGAGGTGTGTTGAAGTCTCCCATGATTGTTGTATGGTGGTCTATTAGACTCTTGTACTTGAGAAGAGTTTGCTTGATGAACGTAGCTGCACCATTGTTTGGGGCATATATATTTATGATTGTTATGTCTTGTTGGTGTATGGTTCCCTTGAGCAGTATGCAGTGTCCCTTTTTATCCTTTTTGATTAACTTTGGCTTGAAATCTATTTTGTTTGATATGAGTATGGACACTCCTGCTTGTTTCCGCAGTCCATATGAGTGGAATGATTTTTCCCAGCCTTTCACCTTCAGTCTATGTATATCTTTTCCTATCAAATGCGTCTCCTGTAAGCAACATATTGTTGGATCTTGTTTTGTGATCCATTCGACTAGCCTGTGTCTCTTAATTGGTGAGTTTAAGCCATTAACATTTAGGGTTATTATTGAGATTTGGTTTGTTCCTCCAGTCATATTTGTTTATTTATGTTACTAAATCTGATTAGTTTTCCTCTTTGATTACTTTCCCCCCTTTACTGTCCTACCTCCCACTGATGGTTTTCAATGTTATTTTCAGTTTCCTCTTCCTGTAATGTTTTGCCAAGGATTTTTTGAAGAGATGGTTTTCTAGCTGCGAATTCTTTTAACTTTTGTTTATCGTGAAAGGTTTTAATTTCATCTTCCATCCTGAAGCTTAATTTCGCCGGATACACGATTCTTGGTTGGAACCCATTTTCTTTCAGTGTTTGAAAAATGTTATTCCAGGATCTTTTAGCTTTCAGAGTCTGTGTTGAGAGATCAGCTGTTATCCTGATTGGTTTGCCCCTAAATGTAATCTGCTTTCTTTCTCTTGTAGCTTTTAAAATTCTCTCCTTATTCTGTATGTTGGGCATCTTCATTATAATGTGTCTAGGTGTGGATCTCTAATGATTTTGCACTTTCGGCCTCCTGTAGGCTTCTAGGATATGGGATTCTGTTTCATTCTTCAAGTCTGGGAAGTTTTCTCGTATTATTTCATTGAATAGATTGTTTATTCCTTTGGTTTGGAGCTCTGTGCCTTCCTGTATCCCAATGACTCTTAAGTTTGGTCTTTTAATGTTATCCCATAATTCTTGAATGTTCTGTTCATGGTTTCTTAGCAGTCTTGCTGAGCTGTCTATGTTCTTTTCAAGTTGAAATACTTTGTCTTCATTGTCTGATGTTCTATCTTCTAAGTGATCTATTCTGCTGGTAGTATTGTCAATTGAGGTTTTAAGTTGGTTTATTGCTTCCTGCATTTCTAGGATTTCTATTTGTTTGTTTTTTATTACTTCTAACTCCCTGTGAAATTGATCTTTTACTTCCTGGATTTGTTTCTGTAGTTCCTTGTCAATGTGATCTTTCATTGTCTGATTTTGCTGTCTCATGTCTTCCTTGAGACTCCAGATCATCTGAAGCATGTATATCCTGAATTCTTTATCTGACATTCCATCTGTTGCAGCTATTACCTCTTCTAGAGTTGAGTTGACCTGCATTGCTTGTGGTCCTTTCTTTCCTTGTCTTTTCATATTGCTTGCGTTTCTTTCTGCTTGGTGAAACTGTTGTGTTTTTGAAATTTTCCCCCTATTTATTTATATTGCTCTTGTATAGTTGGGATATCTCTCTTGTAGGGCGGGTAGTGGCTGTGCTCCTCCTCTAATTAGAGTGATCTATCTACCACGCTGGTTGGTCGTAGGTCTGCCCACCCTGCGGGCACGGGTGGCTGCTCTACTCTGCCCCCACTCCAATTGTGGTGACGTTCCTACCACGTCCTCGGATCGTTGGTCCTGATCCGGATGTGGGCGGCAGCTCTGCTCCACCCCTACTCCAATTGGTGTGTCGTGTCTACCACGCTGGTCGGCCTCTAAGCCTGTTCCGCCGGTGGGTCTCAGATCTGCCTACCTTGCGGGCTTGGGCGGCAGTTCTGCTCAACCCCCACTCCCAGTGGGGGTACCTAACTGCCTCTCCAACGGGTCGCTGGGCCTTTTCCGGACACTGGCGGCGGCTCTGTTCGACCCCCACTCCAACCAGTGTGACGTGACTGCCTCGATGCTACTTGTCCACCACACTGGCAGGCTGCCGAGCCTGTCCTGCCAGTGGGACGCAGGTCTGCCTACCTTGCAGGATCAGACGGCGGCTCTTCACAGCCTCCACTCCAAGTGGGGTGACTTGGCTACCCTGCCGTCGAGTCGCTGGTCCTGTTCCAGGCGTGGGCGGCTACTCTCCTCGGCCCTAGCTGCAGTTGGGGTGTCATGATACCACACCGGCGAGTCCCTTAGCCTGCTCTGGGCGCAGGTGGCAGCTCCACTCTGCCCCCCAGGCCCCCGCAGCCCCCGACGCACCCAGCAGGACCCGGACCAAGAAGCAGTCCCTGTAGGATCCCCAACCCTGAGCCAGAGCAGCTTCGGGAGCCAGGAGCCGGCCTCTCCGGTCCCTGCCACGTTCTGCTAGGAGCAGGCTCCACAGAGCAACCGCCGCGGGTTCTCCAACCCCAGGCCAAAGCAGCCCCGGGAGCCCAAGCCTGGCCGCACCAGACTCTCCCTGCTCGGTGCACTCTCCGCTGGGAGCAGAGTCAAAGACGCAGTTCCCGCGGGCTCCCCAGCCCCGGGCCAAAACTGTTCCGGGAGACAGAGTCCCGCTGCCCCTCGTTGCAAGTTTCACTTGTAGCTGGCCTCAGCTCGCGGTCCCCGCAGGTTCCCCGGCCCTGGGCTCAAGCAGCTACAGGAGCCAGAACCCAGCCTCTCCTATCCCTGCCACACTCTTCTAGGAGCAGGCTCCACAGAGGTACCCCAGCCTCAGGCCCCAGCAGCCCCGGGAGCCCGAGCCTGGCCGCTCCAACCTCTCCCAGCTCAGTGTACGCTCCGCCAGGGGCAGGGTCAAAGACGCAGTCCCCGCGGGCTCCCTAGCCCCGGGCCAAAACTGTTCCGGGAGTCCGAGCCACGCCACCCCTCAGCGCACAATCCACTTGTAACTGGCCTCAGCCCGGGGTCCCCGAAGGATCCCCCGCCCTGGGCCAAAGCAACCCGGGGAGCTAGAATCTGGCCGCTCAAAGTCCGGCGCCCGCCTTGCCAGGGGTGAGCCCCGAAGAGTATTCTCCTCAGGTTCTCCGGTCCCGAGCCTGAGCGATCTGTCTGCGAGACGCAGGCAAATACCAGCCTGGAATCACCTGTTCCGTAGTTGAATGAGCTGAGATCAGTAGAAAACAGGGATGATTGCATCAGCTCTCCATGATGGCGGCTGCTGTCCTCCTCCATGTTCCGACCGGTGTCGGCAATCGAACTGGACCGGTTCTCTCCGCTGTCTCAAAGCCGGAACTCAGCACTCAGTACGGCCAGTGCGCCGCTGGCAGGAGCCTCCAGCATCCGCTTCACTGTAATCCCACTCTGGTACCTCGCCGCTAACTAACTAGCGCGCGCCCCAGACTCCATCTGCGGGGCGGTCCGCCGACCAGGTACAGCTACCCTCCGTGCGGAGAAATCGCCCGCGACTAAGCCCCTGCAGCGGAATCCCACGCGCTGGAAATCTGTCCTCTAGATTCTGGAGCACCTCAATTTCACTGGAAATTCCCACCAAGGTAGCCTTCAGCCGTTTCACCTCGTCTTTCTCCCGCACAGTGACGCGGCGCACTGGGGTGCTGCTCTCCCATCGCCGCCATCTTCCCAAGCCTCTCCTTAGCTAATTTTTTTAAAAAATTTTTTTTAGTTGTAGATGGACACAATACCTTTATTTTGTTTATTTTTATATGGTACTAAGGATCGAACCCAGTGCCTCACATGTGCTAGGCAAGCATTCTACTACTAAGGCACAACCCTAGGGATTGAACCCAGGGCCTCACATTGCTAATAAGTGCTCTGCCACTGAGCTGCATTCTCAGCCGAAACCAACTAATTTTTGACAAAGGCAGAAAACAGTTCAGTGGAGGGAAGATACCTTTTTCAACAGATGGTGATGGAGCAATTGGATATCCTATGCAAACAACAACAAAAACCCCAAACCTTCGAACTATGTCTCACACCTTATACAAAAATTAAAATGGATACAATGAATTGCATACTGAAGTATAAAAAAAATCCAGATATTTGTTATTTGTCAGACGTTGTTTGCAAATATTTCCTCCTATTCTGTACACCGTCTTTCCATCCTTGAAAGAGCTCTAATACAGAACAAAGTATTTAACTCAATTTATCATTTTTCCCTCTGTAGACTTTGCTTTAGTTGCAAGTCAAATAAATCTTTGCCTATTCCTACCTCCAAAGACTGCCTTCTATATTTTGTTCTAAAATCTTATGGTTTTCCATTTTTTACTTCCTCCACTGAAGATTATTCCATTATATAAGAATAATACCAAATATGTTCCAGATATGTGCTAACCATTGAATATGCAGTGTTGAGCAAAAATTGACAGTGTGTCAGATCTCATGACACATGGGAAGGGAAAACAGACATATTAATAAGATAATCACATTAACAAGTAAAATAATACAATCATAGTTAAGTGCTATAAAGGAGAGCTGTAAGAACTAATTATGAGAAAATTTGTCGTGGTCAGGGAAGATCCAGGTAGTAAGTAGGTCAGAAAGGCTCTTTTGTACTAGCTTCATGACTTTGTTCAAGTGTTAAACTTTTTGTGTCTCTATTTCTTCGTTGCTTATGTGGGGATAATAATAGCACCTAAGCTTTAGAGTTGTGATTATATTCAATATAAAGATTAAATGTGAATATTTAAATATTTAATATAAATATTGAATTATTTATAAAGTGTACAGGACAGTGCTAGCATAGTAAGCTTGATAAAGGGATATTTGATCTGAGATCTGAAGATTGAGTAGGAGAGTTAATTAGATGAAGAGGAGAGGGTATTAATCAAAGTCAGGTAAAGGGGGTATCAAAGGCAGTTGGGCAGGTGGCAGAAAAGATCCTGGTAGGATGGAGATGGAAAGAGCAACGAGTCTATAGAGTACTGCAAGAAATATACTCTGCAAAATGAAGCTGGGAGTGGTGGTGCCAGTTTGTAATCTCAGCAGCTGAAGAGGCTGAGGCAGGTCAATAGCATGTTTGAGGCCAGCCTGGGCAACTTGAGAAATAGTGCAGAAATAGTGCAGCACTGGTGTAGCATGTGTGAGGCCCTGGATTCCATCCCCAGTACCAAACAAACAAACAAACAAACAAACAAACAAAAAACCTGGGGAACTGGGCATTGGCCAGGCAGCATAGGACTTTGCTGTTAAGGACTCGATTTCCTAAGAGTGCTGGGAAATGATGAAAAGATTTGAATCCATGGAGTAGGGACAGAATACTGATCAGACTTACTGTTTGAAAAAAAACTGCTGGCTTCAGTGTGGAAATTAAATTAGACAGGGGCAATGTATTGTATATAGATGATTAAGGGATTATTATAGTAAATTTAGCTTAATCCCTGGGGATTTTTCACAGGTTATCACTAATCTTCATATAATCAAAGAATATGTTTGCAAGTTACTGTGTATTTAATACAGTGTTGTCAAATTTATTTTAAATATATTTTTTACAAAAGAGAAAGTGACTTTGCATTATTTTTCATTTTTTAATATGCAAAAATTCAACTGGTTATCATTTATATAGCTTTTTGTGATTATATCTGGAAACTGAGTTAGAACCTAAAAAGATTTAATGCTGGTATCCAGACTTTCTTCTATTTCCTTTATGCTGTCATAGAAATTTAAATATTTTATAGAAGTATCCTTCAGTAAAAATATTTGTGCTGCTAGCGTGAACCACATGCATAACTTAAAATTTTTTGATAGCCATTTAAAAAGGTAGAAAGTTAATAATATTAAGTTTAATGTGTTTTATTAACCCAGTATGTCTAAGACATTATTTTAATCTGTAATCAAATATAAAAATTAGTAATAAGATTCATGGCTTTTTTCTATTGTCTTTGAAACCTGGTAGGTATTTTATACTTAGAGTTGATCTCTGTTTGAACTAGCCATGTTTCAAGGGCTCACTAATCAGGTGTGGCTTATCCTTGCTTCATCGGACAATACAGTTCTGGGTTAATAAGAGGAATGTTATTTTTTTTTTAAAGTTATCAAGTTTATAGAAATAGGTTTCTACTCAGGTCTGAGTTTAATTAGTTTATCTGGAATTGAATTGAATTCTCTTTTTATAAAGAAAAGTCTGGAGTCTTGAATGCCTCAAAGGTATTATGAAAATATATTTTTTTAAGTTTAAAATAATAAAGTTTCCGATTATTACTTAGCAGTTTTTAAGGGACTTTTAGGGGTGATATAGGAGGAGTATGTTGGAACTTTCTGATTGAAGCCCCACTACAAAGAAAAGTTTGTTTATTTTAAAAGATTTCCTGATGTTGTGGAGCCTCTAGTATTCACTGAAATATGTTATTACAAAAGCCCCTTTCCTCTGTCACGTAAAGAAGTGAAGAATAGAATTTCTGTATTATTTGAAAAATCTTAGCATACTTGCTTTGATACATCAAAACTAAAATGATTCTTGAGGTATTAATGTGTTTTTTTTAAAGCCTTTTGGTTATTTATGCAGAAGCCATAATGTTTAATTTGGTTGTCTTGCAGGAACTACAAAATTCTTAGCATGAGCAGTTATTTTCCTATTTTAATATTTAACTATAAAACTTGCCTTAATTAACACATTCTTATAATCTCAGTGTAATAGGCCATCTTTGGTAGAAGTAGCTAAAGACATTCATAAAGCTGCAAAGTAGCAAATATTTAAGTTTTTCTTTTAATTTATGTGCTAGTTTTTTATTATTCCTCCAAGACCAGTTTAATACAGTTGCAGAGATTTGTTTATTGAAAACTGAATACATTTCTCTTTTGGACTTCATTGACTGAGTGAATAAACAATTTGACATTAATTGCCCATATATTGTGCCAGTCATTAGTTTATTTGGAACTAAGTGGGATGCTCTTGTTACAAAGAAGGATCTAGAGTCTTTATGACTCAAAGGTGTTAGGAAATTCATTTTTTAATGCTGTGACTAGAGTCATACTCTCAAGATCTCAAGGAGCTCTCAATATGTTACTTTCTTTAAAGTGATCTATAAGGTAGGGGATTTATATCTCATATCTCATTAAAAGATGGATGTTGGGGCCGGGGTTTTGGCTCAGTAGTAGAGCACTTGCCTAGCATGTGTGAGGCACTGGGTTTGATTCCTGGCACCACATAAAAATAAAAAAAAAAAAAAAAGAAAGAAAGGTATTGTGTTCATCTACAACCAATATATATATTTTTGGTTATATATATGACTTTGGCTTAAAAAAGGGTGTTATTAGTGATATTTTCCTAAAGAGAGCTGTACTTTGTAATATAAATGCTTTATTATTAAAACTCTTTGAGGTTAATTATTTTTCCATGAACAGAAAGAAAACTTACTGAAAATGAGTTTGCCTTTTTTTTTTTTAAGAGAGAGAGAGAGAATTTTTTAATATTTATTTTTTAGTTTTCAGTGGACACAACATCTTTATTTTACTTTTATGTGGTGCTGAGGATCGAACCCAGTGCCCCATGCAGTGCCAGGCGAGTGTGCTTCCCCTTGAGCCACATCCCCAGCCCACTTGTCTGTTTTTTTAAAAAAATATTTTTAGTTGTAGATGGACACAAAATCTTTATTTTGTTTATTTAGTTTTTTTTAAGTGGTGTTGGAGATCGAACCCAGTGCCTCACGCATGCTAGGCAAGTTCTTTACCACTGAGCCACAACCCCAGACCAAACTTGGGTCTTTAGGATTAGAATTCAGTACTAGAATTTAGTGCTAGATATTTACTTTCATTTGTTATCTTTCATCTTTTGTACCCTTACTATGACCTTATCTAACCAATCATGTTTTACAAACCTTACTGGTTTGACTGCTTTTATGATTGTCTTTCGAGTGCCACATATGTACTTTTCAAGTTTATTACTAATGTCAGTACAATTGTGTTGAAGTCTTATTATGATGTTGAGCAAGAATACAAATATATTTTGGACTGGGGATGTGGCTCAAGCGGTAGCGCGCTCGCCTGCCATGCATGAGGCCCGGGTTGGATCCTCAGCCCCACATACAAACAAAGATGTTGTGTCTGCCGAAAACTAAAAAAAATAAATATTAAAAAATTCCCTCTCTCTCTCTTAAAAAAAAAAGAATACAAATATATTTAAAAAATTAATTATGTACCAGCAATGTTATTTCTGGAACATAACAATAAAAATATTGTTATAGTGAATAAACTTAATATTTAATATTTTTAATACAAGTATCATTTTTTTTGTGTGTGTGATGTTAAACTAGGTATTTGTATTATATGTTGGGAAAATGGAAAAACTATTTCATCCCCCTTTTTTTTTTTTCCTAGATAATCAGACAGCTAAATGGAGTCTGAGCAGCTGTTCCATAGAGGCTATTATAGAAACAGCTACAACAGTATAACAAGTGCAAGTAGTGATGAGGAGCTCTTAGATGGAGCAGGTGTTATTATGGACTTTCAAACTTCTGAAGATGACAATTTGTTAGATGGTGACACAGCAGTTGGTAAGTTCAGCATTAATACTCAGTATTTACGTTCATGAGTATCTACCAATAAATATATTCATTGTTTTATTGAGACTGACTTTTTGGATAACTTTTGAAAATTGAGGTGAATACAGGTAACGTAAACAACCATTTCAAAGTATACATTTAAGTGGCATTCAGCACATTCACTGTGTTGTACAACTACCAATACTATCTAGTCCCAAAATATTTTTCTTTACCCTAAAACAAAACCCTGTGTTTGGGTAAATTTTTAAATTTAAATATAATGTAAATGCAAAGAGAGGTATACAATCATTAAGTCATAGGTATATCTGTAAAGTGAATACAATTCATGTAACTATCCCTCAATCAAGAAAAAAAATTTTTACCAATACTCCCAGGATCCTCTTTTGGTCCCTTTTAAATTTCTAAGGTAACTATTATTTTGATTTCTGTTTAGATTAGCTTTGTAGGTATTTAAATTTGACATAAATGAAGGGGTTAAGAGGTGTAGCTCAGGGTTAGAGCACTGGCCAATCATGCATAAGGCACTGGGTTCAATCCCACTGAAAAGAAACAAAGAGTTGTTGGTGGGGTTGCAGAGTCCCTGACCCCAAGGGTCTCTTATAAGTCACCTTATCCATTTGTTCAATATATATTGTATGCTTGGTATAGCTAGGTGTTCTATATAATGCAGAAAACAAAAGGGATAATATTCAACTTTGTATAAACAGAATCATATGTATTCTTTTGTGTCTGATTTCTTTTACTTGTGTTTTGAGATCATCTATGTTGTTTGCATATAGTGGTAATTTATTTTCTTTTCCATGTGATATCCCATTGTGTAAATATACTGCAGATTTTTCATATTTTGTGATAGTTGTATATACATATGAAATGTTTTGGGCATGGGATCAAAGTTGACACATGAAATTAATTTATATACATAGCTAGGAGGTGGTATACAGTATTTTTAGTGTGTCTGGCACATGAAGCTAGGTATAGAATTTTCCACTTCTGGTGTCATGTCAGTGCTGAATGAGTTTCACATTTGGGAATATTTTAGATTTTGGATTTTTAGATTAGTGCTGCTCAAGCTGTGTAATACTTCCTGAGCTTCAGAACTCAGAAACCACAGAGTATAAAGACTCAGAGGTAGATTGTTCTGCCTAAGGTCTTGTGACTCTACCATTTATGCTAAAACTTATTTTCTGAGCTTCTAGCATTTGCATTCAAATATCTATTATCAGATTTAGTTTTATTCATGATGTTTATGATTTTATTTAAATCATATCCTTTCTGTGTGGGATATTCATAAGTACTGTCTCTCTGAGAAGTATTTCAGAAGAAAAGAACTGGCAAAGTAGATACAGAGTGACTATTCCAAAAGCTGGCTGGTCTTAACACGACACCTGTTAGGATGAAAACACATCACAGTCTGGGATCAAGCTTTTGGTCCTACAGACACAGAACGATGGTACCACTATCATGAAACTTGAGTTCTAAGAAGTGAATTTGTATTAACTTCTTAATATAAATTTAATATACTAATATTCTATTTTATTTTAAAAAGGATATAAACCTTTTTATAAAGATTTTACAAAATTCCATTTTTAATGTATTTGACAATGATGGAGTAAAAGGAAAACAACTTGAGATGACATAAAATATAGAGATGAGACTGATTTTTTTTTTTTAAAGATAGAGTGAGAGAGAGAGGGGGGGGAGAGAGAGAGAGAGAGAATTTTAATATTTATTTTTTAGTTCTCAGCGGACACAACATCTTTGTTGGTATGTGGTGCTGAGGATCGAACCTGGGCCGCACGCATGCCAGGCGAGCGCGCTACCGCTTGAGCCACATCCCCAGCCCGAGATGACACTGATTTAAAAATGTTATTAAGCCAGGCATGGTGGCAATGTCTGTAATACTAGTGACTTGGGAGGGTGATTCAGAAGGATCACAAGTTCAAGGTTAACCTCAACAATTTAGTGAGACCCTGACTCAAAATAAAAAATACAAAGGGCTGGGGATGTAGCTTAACAGTGGAATTCACTTGGGTTCAATCCCCATTATCACAAAAAATAAAAATATGTTACCAATATACTTTCTAAGAAGAGACTACAAATTTGTTTTATAGCAACAAATGAATAGGAGAATCTGTTTGGTTCAATGATTCATAATGTTTATAAGAAAAAACACTGGGGCTGGGGTTGTGGCTCAGCGGTAGAGCACTCGCCTCGCATGTGGGAGACCCTGGGTTTGATCCTCAGCACCACATAAAAATAAATAAGTGAAATAAAGGTATTGTGTCCAACTACAATTCAAAATAAATATTAAAAAAAGAAAAAAAATGCTAACCAGTAGCTCAGCAGACACCCTATTTATTACTGAGTGACCTTCTTTCTCTTTTTCTGGTGACATTTTAAAGTGGTTACTGCCTAATGCATTAAACAGTGATTTTTTTTTTAAAGGAATATGTTTGGAGTAAATAGTAGTGATTTTCACAGGGCTTTTGTAATAATATCCATCGATATCTCCTAATTCTATCTCAGGATCTAATTGTAAGGGCACCAGTTGAGCATTCCCTCATCCAAAAATCTGAAATTCAAATGCTCCAAAATCTGAAACTCTTGTGAGCTCAGAAATGATGCCACAAGTAAAAAATTCCACACACTAAAACTTTTTCATCCACAAAATTATTTCAAATGTTGATTAAAATCACTTCCAGGCTTTGTATGTTTAAAACATACTTGAACTTTTTGTTTAGAATTGGGTCTCACCCCCAAGATTTTTCATTATATATATGAAAATATTCCAAAATCTGAAATATTCCAAAATCTGAAATTTAAAGCACTCTGGTCCCAAGCATTTTGGATAATGGATATTTAGCCTATATAGCATTGATTAGTTGTCATGGTATGGCAGGATTTGTAAATATATTTTAGAGTATCTTGTAGTATCTTGTAATAGATGGACTATATAGAATTTTAGGAGGTTATCCATATGTATTTTGTTTTTTTTGCTGAGATTTGAAAGGGATTTTAGAATGATATCAAAGTATTTATCTTGCTAGATTTCCTTATGAAAGAGAATAGGCCAGGCACAGTGTGGTGCATGCTTCTAATCCCAGCTATTTAGGAGATTGAGATAGGAGGATTGCAAGTTCTAGGCTAACCTGTGCAATTTAGTGAGGCCCTGTCTCAAAATAAAATAAAGGGCTGGGGATTATAGCTCAGTGGTAGAGTACTTGTTTAACATGTGGAAAGTCCTGGATTCAATTTTATTAGAAGTCGTCTTAATGAAGTAAAAACTGTCCATGGGCCAGTTTTTACCCAAATCCTCACCAGCATTTATTTTTGTTTGTATTCTTGATCATTAACATTCTGCCTGGAGTGAGATAAAATCTTATTATAATTTTGATTTGCATTTCCCTGATTGTTAAAGATGTTGAACATTTTTTTCATATATTTGTTGGCCATTTGTATTTCTTCTTTTGAGAATTATCTGTTTAATTCATTTGCACACTTATTAGTTGGGTTTTTTTGCATGTGTGTATTGAGATCTTTACATATTGTGGATATTAATCCCCTATTAGAGGAGAAGCAGGCAAAGGTTTTCTCCCATTCTGTAGGCTCTCCTCTCACTCTTTTTTTGGTTTTTAATCTTTATTTTGTTTATTTATTTTTACATGGTGCTGAGGATCGAACCTAGTGCCTCACATGTGTGAGGTAAGCGCTGTGCCACTGAGCCACTGAGCCACAACCCCAGCCCTCTCCTCTCACTCTTAATCATTTGCTTTGCTGTATAGAGCTTTTTAATTTGATGGCAACTCATTTATTGATTCTTGGTTTTATTTCTTGAGTTTTAGGAGTCTTGTTGAGGAAGTTAGTGCCAACACCAAATGATGGAGTGTTGATCCTATGATTTCTTATAGCATTTGTAAGATTTCTGGTCTAATTCCTAAATCTTTGATCCATTTAGCTTTTTAAAAAAATTTTGGCTGTAGATGGACACAGTACCTTTATTTTTTTGTGATACTGAGGATTGAATCCAGTGCCTCATATGTGCTAGGTAAGCACTCTACCAGTGACTACAACCCCAGGCCTCTATTTTGAGTTTTGTACAGAGGGAGAGATAGGGATCTAATTTCATTCTTTTACATATGAATGTTCAATTTTCCTAGCATCATTTATTACAAAGGCTGTCTTTTCTCCCACATATATTTTTGGCGCCTTTGTCAAGTATCAGATGGCTGTTAGCCTGTATTACAAACATTTAAAAAAGTAAAACAAAGCTAAGTATTCTCCAGTGTTATTCACAAAATAAGAGGCTTTGAGGAACATTTCTTCTTTTAGGCAGCAGTTCCCTAGCTTTTTATTCCCAAACTCCCTTTCTACTATTGAGGTCCCCTAACAGCTTTTTAAAAGTGTAGGTTATAATGATCAGTGTTTACCATATTAGAAACTAAAACAGAAGAATTTAAAAACATTTAATTCAATTAAAAATAACAGTAGGGGGCTGGGGTTGTGGCTTAGTGGTAGAGCGCTTGCTTAGCACTTTCGAGGCCTTGGGTTCGAATCTCAGCACCACATAAAAATAAATAAAATAAAGATATTAAAAAAATAATAATAACAGCAGGGCTGGGGATATAACTCAGTGTAAGTTCTTGCCTAGCCTGCATGGGGCCCCAGGAAACCCTTCAACAAACAAACACAACAAGCAAATCCCCACAAAAAGCAATAATAAACTAATTGCATTTTAACATTAATAAGGTTTAAATAGAAAACATATTTTCCAAAATAAAAATAAACTTAGTGGAAAGAATGGCATTGTTTTACCTCTTGCAAAGTGTGCCCAGGACTGGGAAGGACTGGGGAGCAGCTCTGTGATTGAGTTCCTGTCTAGCCTATGTGAGGCCCTGGGTTCCATCACTAGTACCTGGTACTTATGGGGTTAATCTCTAATGTTTGGTTTAATAGAAGATAGCTAGATATGTTCTTTAATCTCTTTATAATGTTTTGGTTGAAATTACAAAAAAGGATAATAAAATCCAACCTTTTGTAAATATAAAGTTGGAAGAAATAATTTAATAGCTTTTTCAGACTGTTGTGAATATTCTTCTTTGAAATGATACCAGAACTTGACAAGTGAAAATTTCTTAAAGGTTAATTGCAATGTGGAAAACCCCATTAATGAACATTTTGTGTTCTGTTAAATTAAAATCCATTGGCTCATCTTGCACTTTTAAAGTATCTATTACCCATTCATGACTTTATAATATGCATTAGTCATTTGGAAAAGTGATTCATTGATATATTAGCTTCTCTAAGGCTTATATAACAAAGAACCACAGGCTGAGTAGCTTTAACTGCGTATTTATTTTCTTTTATTTAAATCACATATTTATTCTCTTTTCTGGAGTTGGCAGGGGTTGGTTTCTTCTGAGGCCTTTCCTTAGTTTGTAGATAACCATCTACTCTGTATGTCTTCACATGGTTTTTCATATGTGTGTATCTGTATCCTAATCTTTTTTTCTAAAGAAGCTAATCATATTGGATTTGTACCCACCATAATGATCTTATTTACCTTAATTATCTCTTTAAAGAGTTCATTTAGACCTTATCCCCAAGTACAGTCACTTCCTGAGACATGGGGGCTAGGACTTTAATATACGAATTTTGGGGGAACACAAGTCAAACTTCGATGACTGATCTATGTAGATCTTGCTAGTGTTCACTGTTTCATTTCACAAAATCAAGAAGTCCCTTCCTTCCTTCCTTCCTTCCTTCCTTCCTTCCTTCCTTCCTTCCTTCCTTCCTTCCTTCCTTCCTTTCTTTTTTATTATCACCACCAATCCCATCAGAAAAGTCTTTAACTATTGGGAAGATGTTTGACTTACAGTGGTGAATGTAAGTTTCTAAAATTAAATTTTTGCTTGAAAGCTTGAATTTTGTTATTGACAACAAATACTGTCAGATATTTTACTTGAAGAGACAGGCTCATTTTATATGTGCTGAGAAAATGTCTGCCAGATCTCTAGGTCTAAACAGCTATAGTTAGCATTCTTTCAATGAAAATGGTAAACTGGGACACACACCTATAATTCCAGCTGTTTGGGAGACTAAGGCAGGAGGATTTCAATTTTGAGGCCAGCCTGGACAACAGAGGAAGACACTGTCTCAAACAAAACAAAACAAGACACGGAACAAACAAAAACTGGTGTTCCCTGAAAAAAGTTTAGCTCACAACTCAAACATTCACACAAGTGCTTTTCGTTAACATGGAATCTTTATACAACAGTATGAACGAAAGTGCTATATGTATTCTTTCCATTTTGTCACATAGACTAATATTAAAAAGATAGTATCCTTAAGAGTTATGACTTAAAATAAAATGAATATTATTTATAATTTTACCCAGGTCATTTGGAAGATAAACTGACTTTTGCTTTTTTTTTTGGGGGGGCAAGTACATCATGGTGAAAAATATGACTTCTAGTACATTCTGATGCCTTTGCTTTGAGTTGTGCTAGATGACAGCTGTTTTAGCCACTATTGTTTTTGTACCATAATTGCAAAGGTCATGAAAAAGACAAAGAATATTGTAGTTGGCTGAATAATGACTCCTTCCACACCCTAATTCCTGGCACCTCTAAATATGTTACTGTACGAGATAAAAAGCACTTCCTTGTGATTAAATCAAAGTTTTGAGATGGGGAGATTATATGGATATATGGGTAGAACTAATGTAATCAAACAGGCCTTCAAAGAGAAAGGCAGGAGGATCAGTGTTAGTGGTAGACATGGTGAAGGAAGTGAGTGATTAAAGTGATTTCAGGAAGATACAGTGAGTCAAACCTCTGGTAGCTGGAAAAAGCAAGGAAACCATTTTTTCTTGAGGCTTCCAGAAAGAATGCAGCCTGTAAAAACATCAAAGACCAAGGAGTTTAGGAAGACATGATAGCTAAGTACATTGTGGCATCCTGGATAGAGCCTGGAAGACAAGGATCATTAAGAGAAATGCTGCTAGGGGTAGGAAAGACAGTGGAATGCAGTGGTCATCGTTACCCTAAATATATGTATGAAGACACGAAGGATGTGACTCTACTTTGTATACAACCAGAGATATGAAAAATTGTGCTCTATATGTGTAATATGAATTGTAATGCATTCTATTGTCATATATAACAAATTAAAATTAAAAAAAGAGAAAAGCTGCTGAAATCCAGGTAAAGTCTAGAGTTTACATAATAATAATATTCCACCATTAGTATTTTGCAATGTGCGATGGAAATATAAGATGTTAATCAATTGGGGAAAATCAGTGAGGTATTCAGGATCTTTCTGTACTACCTGTGCAACTTTTTGAAATCTAAAGTTCATTTTAAAAATGGAGTTCACTTTTATATAATAAGAGCAAAATGTGCTTATTATAGAAAATATTGGTGATAAAGAAAAATAAGGTAGAAGACAATCCTGCCCCAGGGGTTACCAGTTTTTTTTTTTAACTTTATTCTATGCATATTCCAGTCAACAGTAATTATTAGGTTACTTTGTGGGCCAGACAACAGGATAAATGCTTGGGAGAGAACAGTGAAGAAGAATGATATGGGTCTTTGTCTTAGGGAGCTTACACTGTAATGAGACAAAACCATTAAAATATATAAATAATCCCACCCCTCGCCCCCCAAAATTATAATATCACAATTATTGTGATATAGTAAGATATTTAATGTGAGAACAAGTAAGTGGGGGAACCTAAGATATGATTATTTAAGGTGAGGACTTAAAAATGAGTACAATTCAGACAGGTGAACGAGGGAGGCAGTGAATGGAGGCGCTGGGACCTGGATCTACAGAGTGCAGTTTGCAGGCACAGGGAGCAGCTTGAGAGAAGGCACTCAGGTACCAACAAGTTTGAAACTTGAGAGAAAAGTGGCTGGAGTGCAGAGAATGGGAATTAGAAAGGAAAGGATTGAGGCTGAAGAGGGAATTAAACAAGGTCCAGATCATGTAAATTAAAGTTTTGGACTTTTTTTTCTGAGAGTAATGAAGAATCGCTGAGACTATGGAGGTAAAAGTAATAATTATGAAGAGAGACAGTGATGTACAATGTTTTGAAAATTGGTGGTAGAATTATTGCTAAAGATAAAAGTTGAAATGTTCCTAAGACTACTGGAGTTGATTGCTTGCTATGAATAAGGAAGCTCTTTGATATCATTTCAGTTTAAAGCGCTAATAAAATAATCCAAGAGTAGCTTTTTAGTAAACATACTATCCTTGATATGGATTTATAAGCAAAAAAAAAAATATCTGATAGTATAAAGTTATGGTATCCAAGAAAGGGATTCTGAGTTAGAGTAATTTGATTTTGCCTCCAGTGTTTTAAAGATTATGTTTGTGTGGTTTTGTCTTCAGTAGATGACAAGATGATTTTAGTTGCATTGTTTTATCTGGCATCTATTGATGACATTGGTTGTATGTTCTAATGAATGAGATATTTGGCAACATGTCAGATTTTAAACTCGAATTTGACAACATAAACTCTTTTAGAAAGTATGAAATCAATACACTGTGAATCTTCAGTAAAGGGTGTTTTAGAAATTCATAAAATGAAGTTAACAAACACCACTGCTACCATTTAATGGCTGGCTGTTGGGAAAAGGTCAAAACTATTTCAAATGGTTTACCCAGGGTTATTTTTAGAAATAATTCCAAAGTTCATCTGATACTTGTTCTAAGCAAGGCTATGTTCTTAGTACATTTGATACCCTTCACATTCTATTGCCAACTACCTTATAAACATTTCCTGCACCTGCATCTCCAAACTGCTTCAGCGAGCAGCCTACTTAACCTGCTTAATATATGTGGAAGTAGGGGACTGCTCAAAGTTGTGTGCTTATATGAGTAAGGTAATGCATTTAGGGAAAATTAACCCATACTAAGCTTATGAAATGTTGTGATTCAGGATGTTTCAAAAGCACTAGAAAAAAGATAATGAGACTTAATATTGATAAACTGGTGCTTTCATAAAATCAGCCAAAGATTGCAGTGGTAAGCTAATCAAGTACTGTGTATCATTTGAAGTCATCGGAAAGAAGTGAGCTTAATTTTTATTAAGACCTGATGATTTGTACCTCACATATTATCTGCAGTTATTGCCATTACTCTGGAAACAAATTAAAAAGGTCCAAAGAAAGCTAACTAAAATTAAGTAAATGAAGATAGTGTGTGTGTGTGTGTGTGTCTGTCTGTCTGTTTGTGTGTTTTGTACACTCTGCCTGTCTCCCTTGAATGTCATGATATAATGAATTAACTTCTTTTTTTGGTGCGTGTACGCTATTACATAAGACAGTACAAGAACTGTCCTTGAAAAAGTTACCACTTAGAGGAAATTTCTTAGAAGCAGTGTTTAGAAGAAATTTGAAGTCAGCGTAGATACTCGATGAATCTTGTTACCTGCAACTGATTGAGACTTAGATTACATATGCTGTTTAAAAATAAGATTATTACTGGCTCCAAAATAAAAGATTAAGCTAAAGGAAAAATTAAAAGAGGACAGGGAGAAGTTTCTAACTCTAAGACTTGAATTGTGACATAGCACACATCAGAAAATCCATAAAACACAATTTTACAGTTTCATAAAACAAGCATCTCTGCAGCCCTCCCAGGTAATAAAGCATAGCCATATTCCAAAAGTTTCCTGCATGTGCCTCCTTGATCATGATACCTTCCTTTTCTTCTAGAGGTAGTTTTCTCTTTGTAAATCACTTTATTGCTTTACTTTATGATTTGATCATCTGTGCATCTTAAAGAATGTAATTTAATATTACCAGGTTTTGAAGCTTAAATAGATGGAATCATTTGATGTATATGCCTTTGTTTCTTGCTTTTATGCAATGTGGTTTTTAAGAATCATACTTGTTGCAAGTATTGCCATCTATGATTTTGTTCTAAATTGTATCATTTTTAAATGAATATGCTACATTTTTTCATTCATTTTATTTTTGATATATCTTCAAGTTCTTAACAGTTTTTGGTAGTTACAAACAATGCTACTTTGTAAATTATGCATGTATCCTGGAGTATAAGTACAAACATTAAAAAGGTCCAAAGAAAACTAACTAAAATTAAGTAAATGAAGATTGTGTGTGTGTGTGTGTGTGTGTGTGTGTGTGTGTGTGTGTGTGTTAGGGTTTCATTTGTCCTAGGTGAGATCTAATTGGGTCATAGATTGTTTTCCATAGTCTATTCTAGTTTACACTTAGAATGTATGAAAGTATTTATTGCTCTATATTCACCAACTACTCAATATTGTCAGATGCCTAATTTATCATGGATTCTAATTGTGGTTTTAATTTGCATGTTCTTGGTAGCCAAAGAAGTTGAACATCTTTGCTTACTAGCTATTTGGAAATCCTCTCTAAGAGGACATTTGCCCATTTTCTGTTGAAATGTGTATCTTTAAAGATTTGTACTTCTTTGTTTTATAGACCCAGACTTTTTATTGAGTAATGGTGCTGTAAATGATCTTCTGTGTTGTGGATTGCACTTTACCCTGATAATGAACAGATGTTCTTAATTGTAATGTGGTCTTATGTATTAATCACTTGCTTTGTGGTTTTTGTTTTTGTTGTTGGTTTTTGGTACCTGGGGTTGAACACAGGAATGATTTATTGCTGAGCTACCTCACAAGTCCTTTTTATTATTTTTTTCATTTTGATATGGGGTCTTGCTGAGGCTGTCCTTGAACTTGTGATCCTTCTGCCTCAGCCTCCCAAATCATGGGGATTACAAGCATGTGACCCTCTGCCCACCACTTGTGTTTTAATTAAGAAAAAGATATTCATATCCTAAAGTCATGAAGATGTTTTCCTGTATTATTTTGTAAGAGCTTTATTTGCATTGTACGTTTAGGTCAATAATCATCTGAATGTATTTGTGTGTGGGGTGTGTGTGTGTGTGTGTGAGGGTGTATTTAATTTTTTTTGGTATATATATATATGGACAGTTATCCTTTTATCAATTACTGAGAAAATAATTTTTTTCCAGTCTTGTACAGTGTTACCTCTGATCTATATGAAGGACCTGAATATAGGATGATCTATTTCTATACTCCATATTCTGTACTATTAGTTTATTTTTTTGTCCCAATAATTATTATTTATGTCTTCTTGTACTGCTGATTCTAATTCCTCCCTTCTCCCTTCTTCCTCCACCACCCCTCCTTTCTCTTTTCCCTCTTCCTTTTCCTTCCCATCTCTCTATTCTCTTCCTTCCCTTATTCATCTGTCACTGTAGATTTTTCATTAGTCTTTTCAATAAATCAGTTTGCCTTTATTTTTCTATTATATACCTGTTTGGTTCATTAATTTCTAATCTTATTTTGTTCTACTTTCTTTGGGTTTATTTTGATATTTTTTTTCTAACTTCTTGGCTAGCTTCTTAGTTTTAAGCATTCTTTTATTTTTTTTAAGAGAGAGTGAGAGAGAGAGAGGGAGAGAGAATTTTTTTTAATATTTATTTTTTAGTTTTCGGCGGATACAACATCTTTGTTTGTATATGGTGCTGAGGATCGAACCCAAGCCGCACGCATGCCAGGCGAACACGCTACCGCTTGAGCCACATCCCCAGCCCTAAGCATTATTTTCTGGTAAATTTATTAAAGCTATAAGTTGCCCTCTAGATACTGTTTTATTTTTTATGGCATAAACCTTTATTATCATTATCACTAATTAAAAAAACATTTCAAATTTGTATAACAATATATATTTTGACCTATCGATGACTTATAAGTGCAGTTCATAATTTCCAAACTTATGAAGAGTTTCTGGTTATTTGTATAGATTGAACCCAGGGCCTTGAGCATGCTAAGCAATCTTCCACCAACCTATTTCCCCAGCTCTTTTAAAAATTTAATTTTATTTTTAATACATGGTTTCACTAAGTTACCCAGGCTGTCCTTGAACTTGAAATCTTTCTTCCTTGACCTCCCACGTAGCTGGAATTACAAGGAGTGGGCCACTGCAGCTGGCTAGTTAAGTTTTTAATTGATTTATAATATTATTATGCTGTGGTGAGAGAATATACATTGTATAATTTCAATAAGTTGAATTTTTTTTTCAGCTTGCATGGTGGCTCAGGAAAAAGGCCAATTTTTATAAATGTTTCCTATCTGCTATGAGAAAGAGAATGAATGTGTATGGTTTTTTTTTGATTATGGTGTTCTCTAATGCCCACTGGGTAAAGTTTGTAACAGTCTTTTGAAATCATCTGTTTTTCCTTTCTGATTTTTCTCCTTGTTTCAAAATTTAGTATTTGCTAATGAGGTGTTGAGAATTTTCACTGTATTTGTAGATTTGCCTACTAATACTTGTCATTTTGTCTGTTTTTACTTTATATACTTTGAGCTCATGATAGTAAGTTATATCCTCTTGGTGAATGGGATGACTTTTTTTTTTTTAAATGATTTTTTAAATTTCCACTTACACTTTCCCCCTTAATGTTTACTTTGATATTACTCCCTGAGTTTCTTTGAATTAGTGTTTGCATGTTATACTTTTTTAGAAATCCTTTTACTTTTTTTTTTAAAGAGAGAGTGAGAGAGAGAGGGGGACAGAGAGAGAGAGAGAGAGAATTTTTTTTTAATATTTATTTTTTCTTAGTTCTCGGCGGACACAACATCTTCGTTTGTATGTGGTGCTGAGGATCGAACCCGGGCCGCACGCACGTTAGGCGAGCGCGCTACTGCTTGAGCCACATCCCCAGCCCAGAAATCCTTTTACTTTTAGCTTACATGTTTTAGTTGAGACATAATCACATAGTTGGATTTTAAAACTCCGGTTAAATGGTATTTATCATTTAATTGGAGCATTTATTTCATTTACACTTAATGTAAATATTGGTATGTGGGTTTAAATATTTCTAAAAATTAGAATTCTTCATTCTTCTTTTGCTTAGTCCTTAAACCAGCTTGAGTTTATGTGTGAGTATATTTGACAAATTCCTTGAAAATGAATTGTTTAGGTATAAAAAAATAACTATTTATTTTGGTTCTAATTTTGAAAAAGTGATTTTTATGTGATGTTTGTGAAAGAAAACTTTGTTTTTAATCCTCTGATACCAGAGAGCCATGTTAAGAATTAAAATCATTTATGTGTATGAGGTATGAATATTGCAAAACTTTTTTCTTTTTGATGCTGGAATTGAACCTCGGTCCTTGTGCATATGCTTTACCACCGAGCTATATCTCCAGTTCCTAAAACTATGTTTTATTTTTAAAAATTTATTTTTTGGTTTGTCTATTTTCCGGATTCTTAACTGTTCTTTCTTTCATGCTATAATAACTTTGTAGCTACATGTGTAGTTTGCATTGATTTTCTTCCTTAAAGGTTTTGCTTTGTCTCTCCCCCCAACCACCAACTTTTTTAGTTTTCAGATCTTTTTCTTAGGAAAGAGGACTTGACAACGCAGGTTAAAGTATAATGCCACATTATGTGTGCAGATGTAAGTCTGCAGCACCCACTTACCATTGTGATCTGTGGTTTTTCACCTGCTGCTTCCAGTGAAGATTTTAGTTTGAGAAGTGAAAGATATAATTTTTTAAAATTAACATTTATCTCATATAAGTGCTTTTAATTTATAAAACCATTTAAATATTTTTACTATAGAAAATCTTAAAGCATAGAGATGAGTAGTGTTGTACCTTCTTATCTTCATTACTTAGCTTAAATAATAATTCATGCCAATTTTGCTTCATCTCTCTTCTCCTTATTTTTAAATAAATCTGAAGTATTTCATATAAGTGGATATATGCACATATATATTTCATTATGTGCTTCTAAAAGATCAAGGTTCGGGGCTGGCGATGTGGCTCAAGCGGTAGCGCGCTCGTCTGGCATGCGTGCGGCCCGGGTTCGATCCTCAGCGCCACACACCAACAAAGATGTTGTGTCCGCCGAGAACTAAGAAAAAATAAATAAATGTTAAAATTCTCTATCTCTCTGTCCCCCTCTCTCTCACTCTGTCTTTAAAATAAATAAATAAATAAATAAATAAATAAATAAAAGATCAAGGTTCTTTTTAAAACTATTATCTAAAATAGAAATGGTTCCTTAAAATCAAATGTTTCACATTTCTCCAATTGTTGCACTAAAAATTATACATTAAAATTGATATATCTTTCAGTCTTTTTTTTTGTTTGTTTTATTTCTAAACTTTATAAGTTCCCTACCCGTTTCTCTCACTACTTATTTGTTACTACGTTCAATTTTCCTGATTGCATTTTTTGGGCTGTCATTTAATATGTTTCTCTGTCCCTGTATTTTCTGCAAATTGGTAGTTAAATCTAAAAGGAAAGAGAAGGGCTAGGGTTGTGGCTCCGTGGTAGAGCACTTGCCTAGCATGTGTGAGGCATTGGGTTCAATTGTCAGCACCGCATATAAATAAATGAATAAAATAAAGGTTCATCAACATCTAAAAAAAATTTAAAAAATAAAAGGAAAACATATTTTTAAATATAAATATCTCTTAAAACTAAGTGGTATATTTCTTGAATCTTTAGAATTATAAGGAACTTAAAGCATTATGATGCTCTTGTCATCTATCCTTACCCCCTGGTTTTCAGATAATGGTAACACATCCTGAAGAGGTTGTGGTTTATGCAGAATCCCATGTCTAGTTGAGGTTAGAATCTAGGGTCTTTTGAAGATAGAAATATCCTTTCTTAAAATCTTTTTAAATATTTTGTTTTAGTTGTACTTGGACACAATACCTTTATTTTATTTTTCTGGGGTGCTGAGGATGGAACCCAGTGACCCGCACGCACTAGGTGAGCACTCTACCACTGAGCCACAACCTCAGTCCCTTCTGAATTTTTAAGTCCTACATGTGCTACCACTTCAGTGTTTTGGATTTTTCAGTATTAATCCTGAGCATTTCCCCCAAGCTAGCACAAAACTTCATGAATTTGTCATCTGCTCTCCTGCTTTAACCTCACTTTATTGTAATTCTGTTATCCTGGTCATATCTACTCTGTATCAGAGTCCTGTTTGCCACACCTTCCAGTGTACCTTGTACTTTTCTAAAGTGTGACTGGAACACATTTTAACCTAAGTCATGATTCTTTTACTCTGAGAGAAAGTGGTATTATGGACCCCATAAGCATGGGAAATTTGCTAACTCATGGAATTTTAAAAAATTTCACACTTACTGTTACAAAGTAATATATTTTGTTTTACAAAATTAAAGTGATGTGAAATTATTTAAACACTGAATGCAACCCCACCTGCCTACTTCTTCCTCATTCCTCATGATAACAATTATGAGGTTTGCTTGACTCATTAAAAAATTAACTCTGGGGGCTGGGGTTGTGGCTCAGGGCTAGAGCCTAGCACGTGTAAGGTGCTGGATTTGATCCTCAGCACCACATAAAAATAAATAAAATAAAGGTATTGTGTCCAACTACAACTAAAAAAAAATTTTTAAATTAACCATACAAATACAGGTACAATTATCTATATCACACGTACACATGATTTTTTTATCTTTAAAAATAAATAGATTTGCAAAACTTGTACTTATATATCATTGTCAATAGTTTTTACAGGAAGAATATTCTCTTTTTAGTTAGTACTAGCTGTCATTTCCATTCTTTATGACCAAGTTGTAGATCAGGAAAAACAAGTTTGGATAGTACCTACCAATACCAGGAAAACTTGTAGGTAGGTTTTCCATTTTATGTAAAGTCATGTAAGAATGTAAATAATGTCATAAAAAAAGAAATCATTTACAGATGTCCATAGAATATCTTTTTAGAAATTTTTATGGTAAAAAAACACACACCAAAGAACCACAAATGACCAAATTTATATTGTGGTAATTTAGTAAAATTAACTCTGTCAAAGATTTCCCTGTCCAAACAAAACAAAAAACTGTTTCCAAGAAAATTTGAAAAACATAGGGGATTCTATCACTTTATTTCCTGTCATAAATGTGAATAGTTAGCATCAGGATTAAATGGAATGTTCCTGTGGCAATAATTCTAGTCTATATTCCTTTCCTGGAACCATGTCTCCCGATCTCTAGTGGGATTTTTCAAGAAGTTCTATTTATCTGAAGGTTCATATTTGGAATTCAGAAGCCTGTTTCATTTATAAAATTGAAAGAAAAATTTTAAAAAGACCCCAAATAACTAAAATGTACTAGAAAGGTCAGATAGAACTTTCCTCTTTTACTGCTTTCTAAAGTCTGTCTTTCCTTCTCTTACCTGCAATTTTCATATATTCATGTTGAGTTGGAATGGTTGTCTCATTCAATACTAAAGAAAACAAAATTTTTTAGAAATTTCCTGAGTTCTATGAAATTCTTTCTATGGACAATCCTTTTAATTTAGTGGCACTATATAAACATAGGCATTTCAGAAGGAGAATACTCCATTTTAAAGAAATCATCTTAGAGGTAGCTATAAATTTTTGAACTGCGATTGAAAATGAGCATCAGTTTTGTTTGGATTAGTTTTAAATAAAACTTTATTTCTTATTTTGTGATGTTATAAAATTTTCTAGCAGAGAGGCAATTGGAGTACTTTGAAACATTTTCTACTACAAGCCTTTTAAGAAGCACAAAGTCTTTGTGAGATAGGAACAAAATGGGTAAGTAGGAGAGAGAGGAAAATCTCCTGCTTAGTAAATCCTTTTTTTTTTTTTTTTTTTTTTTTTTGCATACTTTCCACACACAATAGTTAAGTTACTTAGTATGTTGATAAGAAGTTTCTCCTTTCTCCTCCAAAGATAGAATGTCTTACTGGTTAGTTCCTTGAAGGAAACCAGAAGCTGCTGGAGAGGATTAGTAAATGAGATAAATCCCTCAATTTACAGTTATTCAGTCTTTTAAATCTTAAGTTGAAGACTGTGGTACATTTTAGCCAATCAAGAATACAATTAAAACTAAGTTTTAAGTGAAAAACCTTTGGTATGTTTTAGTTTTTTCATTGTTTTATGACTCTTATGACATTACTGAACAAAATTAGTACATTTATATTATAAAAGTGTACAATATTATTGCAGTGTCGCTTTCATCTGCATTAGAAATAAAAAGGGTCATTGTCTTCATCTATAATCTCCTTTTTATGTCTATTAAATATTTTGTTCTCCTTATGTTTATCTTAAAAAGAAAGAATGTTTATATTGTCTTACTCCAGTTGCAACCGAAGCTATTGAAGTTATATTGTGAGTGCTTTCAAATTCTCGGACCAGTTTTGTCTGTTATAGTTGGCGCTTAGTCATCATCACACGTAGCAGGACCTGATTAAGAAGGCTGTTCTGCCTCTAAGCCTTGCTAGATTGTAGCCACTAGCAACCAGGCTGCAATAATTTCCCTTTGATGACATCATCCACTGTGGAAGAACCCAGTTGCTTCAGCCAGTCGAACTACAGTTCTAAACCCTCATCAAATATGGCATCTCCCTTCCCTGCTGCAACAGGGGTGGGAAAAATGCCACTGTCTTTTTAAGCTAGCAGCGTTTTTTTTCTTTTTCCTTTTTCTTTTCTTTTTAAAAATTCTAATCATGGATGCTTCTTCTGATCCCTATTTGCCTTATGACGGGGGAGGAGACAATATTCCCCTGAGGGAATTACATAAAAGAGGTAATACCATCCCCTTGCTATGAATCCTCTGTTGGTATGTTTTGCATGCTGCTGGGCGGTTCTCTAGCTTAAACAGGTTCTCTCGTTTGTCCTTTAAATGCTGCAGTATGTTGTTTAGTTGCCCAGGCTTGTTGGGGGGAAATGCAGTCTCCGAACGGTTCTGTTGTCGTCCGGATTGTTTTCTCTGTGCAGATTAGTACTGCTTCAGATCACATTGGGCTCCGACTCCATCTTCTGAGTGAAAATCCTCTTTCTGTTTAACTATGAAAATGAATTAAGCTGCTTTTACAGCTAAAGTCGTATTGGTTGCCACCTAAAAGTAATGTTTTTCTTCTTTCAGAAAACTTATGTTTCCTTTAATTTACACAGAGAAATAAAGTGTATGTGTACTACTAAATTTCAGCTGCTGCCAATTGCCATGTAGATTTACTGCAAAGTAAAATTATAGTAAAAGCTCTTAGTTACATTTTAGAACATTTAGAAATGGCAATAAAGATGAACAAATTTTTATATTAACATTTTTCATTTAATATGGATTTAGGTAACTTGCATGTACTACATTGTTTTCCACAGGTATCTTATAAAATTTGGTATGAATAAAACACATTTAGGGTGATTTTTGTACATCTGAAAAAAACACATCTGGGAGTTACTAAAGAGGTCCATGTTTACTTTACTGCTGTCCTTTGCAATTTTAACAGCATTTGTATAAAATAGAAAAGCACCCGGTGATTGTGTAAATCTTTTGGCAGGCACTGCCGCTGTCTCCTTAAAACTAATTGCATGTTAATTAAATTCTTCTTTTATTCATTTTTTTAAATTGATAATTTAAAAAATTGATTGACATTTGTTCTAGAAGAAAAATCTCTTACCTAGGTAACTTTGTTTATGAGACCTATTAGTTTGAATTACAGCATGACATTATAAACTTATTTCATGGTTTAACCCAAACTTTTATTTATGAAGAAATAAGGAAGTCATGATTTTCTTGTGTATATTAGCCTGCTTTATTTAAAATATACTTTGTATCTTTATAACAGTTTTAAATCCTACTAGAATTTATGATATTTTCCACAAATATTTATTGATTGCATTGTGTGTACTAGACACTATTTTAGGCTCTGAACAGTTGCAGCATTATTTATCCTGAGGAATTCTGTAGTTAATAAGAGATTGCTATTTTATATTTTGAGAAAAATTCTGTAGAGATCACTTTACATGTATTGTGCTTTCTCCTCTGAGTTGCCTTTATAAAATTTCAATATATATGTAAATATGTTAATACACTTGAGGAAATACCTTCAGGTATAAAGAAGAAAATAATTTCTGCTAATCTCACCACCAGGGATACTTTTTTCTGTTATAATTCATAATGAGGTGATGATATGTTTTTCTTTACCCTATATTTCCATGCTCTGTTCCCACTTGTGTTAAGAATTTCTTTGAACAGGAAGCAAGGTGAATGAATAATGATTGTTTAAATGTCACATTATTTGCTAATCAGTAATTCAACTGTAAAAGCAGACAGGCAAGTTTTCTCTGTGCTGTTACAACATCCGCTTGTTAATGTTGATAAACTAGAAGGCTTGAGCTTGAGAAATTTAAATTCCATGTGTGAACCCTGATGGGCATTAATAGAACTTACTAATAAACTCTGTAAAATATATAATTAACGAAAAACAAGTCAAAACATTAGTGAGAGAAAGCATGGTCATCGACATAATAAAAGTTTTTTATTTCTATTATATTTTCATAAATAATTCTCTTAAGAATCATGCTTAGGGCCTAATTTGACCCCACTCTAGGCAGCTCACATAGGTTCCTCATTCTTTGATGAGATGTGCTCTATCAATATAAAGTAAATTTTCTTCTTTGTTTTGGGAAAACAACATGTACTTGTGGATCAGTCAGTTATGAGTTTTGTTTGACTGTACTGTATTACCTAGAGCATACTATGGTGTCCTAGTTTCTATGGGTAAGAGGTGGTAGTCTACAATATATGATTCATTGAAGCCATGGGTCAACACAAAGGAACTGGTAATGTGTAGTTTGGCAGCTAACATGAATCAAGAAAATGAATCAATGACTGGGGTTGTGGCTCAGTAGTAGAGTGCTTGCCTAGCATGTATGAGGTACTGGGTTCAATCCCTAGCAACACACACACACACACACACCCAAAAAAAACCCCAAAGAAACAAAATAAAGCTATTATGTCAATCTACAACTAAAAATATTTAAAAAAATGAATCAACTTCCCTATGAGGACAAAACTGCAATGATTAAAAACAGATCTTCAGGCTGATGAAGAGTGAAGAGACAGATAATCAAAGTATAAATTTGCAAAGATTATCAATAAATTAAACATGGATTTGTTTTCTAAAAACCTGCATGCTAAAGCTGAGGCTTACCTTTATTGGGTAAACTAGTACTGTACCAGTTTTTTCTTTTCTTGTCTTTTTTCTTTTCTTGTCATCCCTGGGAATTGAGCCAGGATGCTTTGCCACTGAGCAAACTCTTTTTATTTTTTATTTTGAGACAGGGTCCCACTAAATTGCTTAGGGCCTCACCAAGTTGCTGAGGCTGGCCTTGAACTTGTGATCTTCCTGCCTCAGCCTCCCAAGTCACGGAGATTACAGGTTTGTGCCACTGTGCCCAGCCTATACCAGTTTTCAAGGTGAGATGGTAAATAATGAAACTTCTATCCAAGTGAATGATACATATATATATATATATATATATATATATATATATATATATATGCTAGATGTATAAGTAGTTTCAAACTATGATTGCTATTGATAGATTAGAAATTAACATTACATTTTAGAAATAGTCATCTTTGGGGGTAGTAGATTTCCTATACAGAACCAATCAAGCTACCTCATACACTTTCTCTTCCTTTTTTGTCAGGGGACTAACCAAACCAAAAAAAAAATTGATTGGTTTGGACTGTTGTTAGTTTTATTTAGTACTCTTGACTTTCTTCTTTTGTTCATTAAGTTTAAAGTAGTTTTGGGGATTGAATTCCTTTCTTTTACCAAATCCTTATAATGGATCTTTGGGCCTTGAGCCTCCATTTACTCCATGAAGAGTTGTTTTTTTGGTGGTCTTAAGAATTGAACTTGGCCTAACACATGCTAGACAATACTATAATACTGAGATAAACCCCCAGGCCCATACAAATCCTTTAAAACTTAATTTGAATCGTTTTTTTGTTTTTTTTTTTTTTTACTTTTTTTCTTATTTATTTACATAAATAGTTTTACAAATGAATGCCAGATTTGTTACTACACATTTGGTTGAAAAAACCTTTTCTCATTGACTTGCCTTTGCATTTTTGTTGAAAATTTATTGACTACATATATATGGACCTTTTTTCTTTTATTGATAACAGGGATTGTACTCAGGGACACTCAACCACATCCCCAGTCCTATTTTGCATTTAAAAAATTTTTTTTATTGATATTATTATTTTTTTAAATACATGACAACAGTGGAATGCATTATAATCCTTATTATACATATAGAGCACAATTTTTCATACCTGTATATAAAGCATGTTCACATCAATTTATGCCTTGAATATTTTTTATTCATAGTATTTATTAAACTCTTGTGTATATATAAAGCTTAACCAGTTGCTGTGGAGAATGATGGTGGTAATACTAGCAATATTAATGATAGCTAATGCTTATGGAATTACTGCTTGCCATATGCTGTTCTATGTGCTTTACATTTATCAAGTAATTTTAATCCTTATCACAACTTTTCGAAGTAGGTATTATTATAGTCTCTATTTTCCAGGTGATAAACTGAGGTAAAGAAATGTCAGGATTTGATGCAGATATTTGGCTCATCCTCTAATCCTAAGGATATATGCTGCTCACTGTATATATCTGTAATGACCTGCCTGGGAAGGCTGGTTAGGGGCATAAGAAGGCTTCCTAAATTGAAAACAAAAAAAACTTCCCCAAGGAAGTTAATAACATTTCTAGTGAATAGTATAGACAGCATTTTCTGTGGGACTTAGTGGGGGAAGAGATAAGTCTCCTTTTAACAAGTGTTATTTAAGTAGACGTCTTCCAAGTATGAAGGAAATTTGACAGGATATATCTTGGCAGAGAAAACAATAAGTAAATGCTACGACAAGAGTAAATGCCTAGTATGTTGGTACCTGATTGGTTTGTTGTATCAAAACTAATATACTTACTTTTTTTGTTGAGTCAGCAGAAGGAGTAATAAAGACAGGTAGATGTAAATATAGCCTTTTTTCCCCCTGTTACAGTAGATGATTTTGTTCTTTTTTCCCCCTCCTGAAAGTATTAGTAGTTAGCATTTTTTGCACATCATTTTTAAATCCCAAAAAGATATGCTTATTGCCAAAGGGACATTGTTTAGGCTCCTTGTAAAATGATTTTAGGATTCAAGTGCTTGTTGCCTTTTTATTACCCCTAAGTTTTTATTCAACCAGAAAATTAAACTTCTTAAAAATTAATTCATCTGCATGTCTGTAAATTGTTCTAAAAAAGAACAAAGAGTCTCTATTTGGTGTTCAAAACTCTTTGTTTTATACTATGGTTTTAGAATAGTCTTAAATTTTATTGTGTCTATAGTATTTGAATTTTAAATCTTCAATAAAATCTTGACTATTTTACTACCTATTTTACTGCTCTATTTTCTAAAAATAACTGACACTTTACTGTGATTAATTTTATATCATCCTATGGCTTGTCATACATCAGAAATAATTTTTTTATTAAGATTTCAAAATGTTGCTGAACATGGTGACTGGGGAAGCTAACGCTGGAGGATTGCAAGTTTCAAGCCAGTCTCAGTAACTTATCAAGACTCTGTCTCAAAAATAAAGACTGGGGATGTAGTTCATTGGTCGAGTGCCCCTGGGTTCAATCCCCAGTACTAAAACAAACAAAAAATGTAAGCAGATTTTTTTTGCCATTTTTGTTCTTTATAACATTTAATTTGTAGTTTTTGTAGTCCTTTACCACTTAAATTAGGTCAAAAATAAGTCTACTTTCGTTTCTTTTGTAAATTCATAAAATTTTTATCATGTAATATTCAGGTCACTCTAATATGTAGAGATATTTTATAAACATGGAATTTGCTTCCAAATGTGCATATGTCCTAATATCCACTCTACCTAAGGATATTGCTTTTTATTTTGAGCTGGTGGCAAAACAGAGAAGAAAGTAGTGAATTGAATTGTGAAATGAGCTCAACTTTGCTACTGACTGGTTGTATATATTTGGTCAGCTTTATTGATGTTGGCTATAGTCTTTGCAGTTTAGTTATATATGACTGTGGGTGACTGTACAGATTCTAAAGAGCATTCTCTTTATTTATACTGCTCATTTATCCATCCAACATTTAATTGACCACCTACTAAGTGCAGGACACTATACTATTACATTTTAGTCCTTGATTTGAGAGTCTATTATTCTATTACCAATAACTTTCTAAAGCTTCTATTATCAACTTAAAACACTACTTTTCCCTCCCTTACCAGGGTGCCCATTTCTTATCAGTAAGGTTACAGAGGGAGAGGGAAAAAGCACATTTCATGTATATCGAGAGGCAGGGTCAGTTGGGAGAGGAGACTAGACTTTCTGCTAATACAGAAGTAATTCCATTGTCAGGGAACATATGGAATGTTGGATTTCTGCTTCTTTCTTCAGTATTTTTTAAAGTGTATGTTTTCTGATACAATAATAATCTACATTATGAGTTTAAATGGCAAGTCTTATTATTCTTACATCTTTGGAGATGGACCTCAGAGGTAGTCTAAGATATTGGGATCTAGGTCACTTGGAACTCCCTTTTCAAGGAAGCCTGTTTGAGTGTTCCTCTTTAGGAAGAATCTTAGGCTGCTGTTGATGTAACTGTGAACTTTACTATTGAACTCAGTATAAGATGCAGCAGCTTGTGTGTGTGTGTGTGTGTGTGTGTGTCTGTGTGTGTGTGTGAGTGAGAGAGAGACAGAGAGAGACAGAGAGACAGAGCGCGAGCGAGCAAGCGCAGATAATTTCAATTAATGCTTGTTTCTCTCTAGTTTAGCATTCATTATAGTACAGGTTAACATGTTGGGCACAAAATTGATTGGATTGTACCTGGTATTTAAAAAAAGAATGAAAATAGAAAATGAAATATCACTATATGTAAGAGTAAACATTCATTACTAACCTTTGGTTTTACTTGAGTACATATCTGTTAAAGTTGGAGAATTAGTTTCTAAGTATTTACTTGAAGGATAGTTACCTCTGCCAGGAGTAAAGCCTTCTTGTGGTGTAAGATGAATCTAGAACAACCTGATGATAAAAAGGGGTGCCTTAGTGTCAAAGATTTCTGCTGAAGCATGGGAATATGAATACTGGGAACAAAGCATCCTCATGGCTATTATTGCAACATTTGAAGTGCTATAGGAAAAAGTGGGTTGGAACCTGGAACCAAAGGCCAAGGAGGAATAGTGGTGGTAAAAGGTAGGGTTATATCACTCATCCAGAGACTAAGTGCATTGGCACGTGTGTTTGGGGAGAGGGCAGTAGCTAACAGTTCTTAACCTACTGCAAGGGAAGAGAGTATACACATATCTTAAAATATACAAGTGAACCATTTTCTTAGGCACCATTGGATGGTGCTAATGACTTAGGAAACAAACTGAGTTTGAATCCCTGTTCACTACTTATTAGTAGTATGACCTTGAGCTTATTTTCTAATATTCTCTGTCTTGTTTTTCAAATAGAAAAATAGAGATAATAATACCTACCTTGCATGTTGTAGTAAATGAACTATTATATGTAAATACTAGTACTCAATGAATGCTAGTTGTTTTTTATTGTTATTTTAATACACAAGCTAGTTAACAATGTCAACCTCTGCATGGGAGAACTTATGTAATTCTGATTTACTCTCTTTTATCTGTCTTTTCCTTCATCATTTGTGGGGTTTATTGTTGTTGTTTGTTTTAGTGGTATGGAGAATTTCACTCAGGACCAAAAAATTAATTGTTTTGTTTTTGGTATTGGGGGGTGAACTCAGGGCCTTATGTATGCCAGGCAGGCACTGAGTTATACCCCCAGCCCTTTTCAAAATTTGAGACAGAATCTAAGTTGGCCAGGCTGGTTTCAATTTTATAATCCTCCCATCTTGCTTGTTGAGTAGCTGGGATTACAGGTATGCAACATTATGCCTGGCTGTCATTTGTACTTTGGTGATATATCTGAGGCCATTACCTAACCAAAATCATAAAAATCTGCTCTTGCATTTTCTTTTAAGGGTTTATAGTTTTGGCTCTTATTTTTAGATCTAGCATCCATTTTGAATTATTGTTTATGTATTTGTGTAAGGAAGGGTTCTACTTTCATTCTTTAGCATGGGTATAGTCTATTGTCCCAGCATCATTTGTTCTTTCCACATTAGCAAATTATTGTTACAAAGAATAATGAATATTTTTTTAATATTTATTTTTCAGTTTTTGGTAGACACAACATCTTTATTTTATTTTTATGTGGTGCTGAGGATCGAACCCAGCACCCCACGCATGCCAATAATGAATAATTTTAAACTTTTTAAAAATAATTTACATTCTTTTGTTTAAATTACAAATGGTTGTATATAATGGATTGTGAAGTCTTCTTGGTACAATTTTTTTTTTTTTTGCAGGTAAATTGCAAGCCTGTTATAGTTCATTCATTGGATAATTTTTCCTATTGCTAAAATATTTCGGTCTTTTTAATATTTAAACTATGAAAATGTCTACTATTAATGGAAAACTTGATCATTGATCATGCATTTTAAGAAATTATTTCTGTGTTCATATGACAAAAAATTAAATTATCAGAAATTATGGAACATAAAGAATTAAATTATCAGAAATTATGGAACTTTTGCTTAATGTAAAGCTGAAGAACTTATAGTCCAAATTCATGAGAATGTTTTCTGTCATATTGTCAAATTTTCAGTTAAGATTAGTATCATGAGTAATATAATGCAGCCTAGTGAAATTTTAAACATCGAAGTATTTGAGCAGAAATAATAGCTTGTGTTAATTGATCTCCTATTTTCTGTCAAATGTGATGTTAAATATTTTACCATATAGATCCATATACTAAAGATTTGTTTAGTAAATTATAGTGTGTCAAAACAATTGAATATGTTATACGTGTGTGTATACACACATGCACACACATATATGGATCTAGTCTGCACACTACAGAAATGGATGACAAAGTGAAAGTATGTCAAAGAAGTTAATAAGTAATTGGTACTGGTTTACAGAGATGGAATTTGACTCTTGATCTTTCCAACCTCAAAGTGCATTAAAGTCATGGAGTTTCTCTACTAGGCCACTCAGAAGGAAAAGTGATCTTTTTTTTATAGCCTTTTTTTGTCATGTTTTTCAGCCAGTAGGAAGTAAAATTAGATAGTATGATGGCAGTTACTGGCATCTGGAAGTCAGCTCTTGAGGAAATTTTTGGATTATTATATTTTTAATTTTTTTCTTAAGTTTAGAAGTGAATTTGCCCAAGAACAGACTTTCTTATAGTCTAAGATATTGGGATCTAGGTAACTTGAACTATCCTATATCCATTTTTTTCTCCCTCATGGAGTGATAATAGCTTTAGTCTTGATCATTTTTATTTTTGGACCTCTTTAGGAAGAAGTCAATGCTTAGAACAAAGTTATAAATCCTAGAAGAGACTTAGGCATCAGGTAGGAGGATGGGGACATAAATGGAAGGAGTGAGCAATATATATTTTGGTAGATGGTCCTTTCTAATAGGGCACTTAACTATTAGGACCTATATATTTTGGTTCTAGGTTTATTCTAGGAAAAAGCAAAATTATGTTGATCCCAGAGGCAAGATAAACAGCAGGATCATGTCTAATAACAGGAACTAACAAATGCCCAAGTTTTTGAGTGTGTATGAATCTAAAAGATGGTATTAGTATTAGCCCTATTTAACAGACTAGAAAATTGAGGCTCAGTTAACCAAGATTAAGTAACTTGACCAAAGTCACACACAAATAATGAGTTATAGAAAATAAACATAGAATAACTGCTTGTATCCTTTTGAAGGTTAAATTGTTAAAATTAATTGGCTCTAAATGCCTTATGTCACTCTATCTTAGGATTTATATATTCAGGAACTAGAGTTTTAATTGGTCTAACTTGAGTCATGTGTGTTTTCCTTAGATGTCTAGGGTATCTTGATTGATCCTTTCACCAAAACTGCTTTTAGTGAGGGGTAGAAATTTCTTTGAAATAATTGAGTTCTGTTATATAAAGAAGGGCTGTAGAGAAACCAGGTAGGCAAGAAAATAAGGGCCTATTAGACAAATAATAACTCTATGTGAAGATGATTACTTATTGGATACTGTGCTTGTTTGGAGATATACCTAATTATTAATATTGAATATCTGATAGTGGGGTTGGTAAAAACTATTAAGAACAATTGCAAAAAGACTTAATATGTTAAACATGAATTGGAAAAGAGGATGACTAGGGGCTGGGGTTGTGGCTCAGCAGTAGAGCGCTCGCTTAGCATGTGTGAGGCGCTAGAATTGATCCTCAGCACCACATATAAATAAATAAATAAAATAAAGGTATACCAAAAAAATTGTAGATGGCAAATGCATAAACATTTTTTAAAAAGAGGATGACTAAGCAGATACAAACATTTCAGGTATTGTTTGTAATGACATACTAATCCTAAAGATTTGTTTAGTAAATTATAGTGTGTCAAAACAATTGAATATAGTAATTTGAAATCACAAAAAAATGATGTGCATGTGCATTTAATGAAGCATGGCATAGTGGTGCACACCTGTAATCCCAGGGACTCAGGAGGATGAAGGGGGAGGATAACAAGTTCAAGGCTAGCCTCAGTGAGTTAAGGAGATCATCAACAACTTAAAATAGATAAAAGGATGTAGTTCAGTGATAAAACACCCTTCTGTTCAATCCCCAGTACCCCCCCCCCAAAAAAAAAAAAGTATGAGTGGAAAAAATAAAACAATTTATAAACAACTGCGGCTAATAATATATTGTGGTCTCATGTATTTTACTTATGGAAAATGTAGAAGACTGAAGCCAATTTCCAGTTAAATGATTGTATCTCTCTTGTTTACTCGATTTTCTCTTTTTCCCTCCCCAGCAGACCTTATGTAGTTGCATAAAATTGTTTCTTCATCTGATTTATTTTAGAAACTTTAAGCCTTTTACTTAAAGCCTTTTGAAAACCAGAAACCCATCTCCTACAACTCAAAAGTATATTTGCTTTGACGATTTTTGTCTTTTGTATGGGTTTCAGAGGCCTTAATTTGGAATGTGGAAATGATAATATTAAATCTTGTTCTCTATAGCCTGCATTGAACTTTACCTATGATAGTGGGTGTCTTGGACTGAATTGGTTGGGGGATGTGGACAGAATCAGGAAATACTGTGGGCTAAGGAACCTTTAATCTTTATTTCCAAAAGGTATTCTACTACATCCTCCATTAATGTCATCAGAGGTAAGTAAGTGTGAGCTATATATGTATCAAAAAATGGGCAATCCCCTGCAAATCCTGTCATTTATGTTAATAAAATTCAACTGTAAGAAGAGCTTTTACTGAGGACAAAGAAAGCCATCATCAGGGAAGCAGTGATCTCAAAACCTGTGTATTCTCTTGAAGACCTCTTGCCAGAGCTCCCTTCCATGTATCAGTTTTAGTAAAGCCATATCATTTCCTAATTAACCAAATCTTGGAATATTGTTTTAGGAAAGAAGGAAAGGTGCATGTTACATGAGAGAGAATTTCAATTTGTGCATATGGACTACCTAAAAGATATGCTTCATGCATATTGAAGTTGAGAAGTTAAGTTGGGTAATTTGTATCTTACACTGTTATTTATTTCCAGCACCTTAGGATGCTGAGTCAGGAGGGTTTGAGTTTAAAGCCAGCCTCAGCAAAAGTAAGGTGCTAAGTAACTCAGTGAGACCCTGTCTTTAAGTAAAATACAAAATAGGTCAGGGGATATGTCTCAGTGGTTGAGTGGCCCTGAATTCAATCCCTGGTACCACCCCCTTCCCCCCAAAATTGCTTATTTTAACATTTGTGTATAATTTGGCCATGTATTGTGGCTATGTATTGAGGAGTATAGAAGTTTTTAGTTTTTGCATGGAAAACTAAAAAGATCAGAAGTTTGAGAAATGTTGAAATTTGCAAAACATTTCATGAGAGTCCCTTTAAGAAAGTAATTTCAGGGTTTGGAATATAGTTCAATAGTAGAGCATTTGTTAAGCATGGACAATCCCCAACATTGAAAAAAGAAAGGCATTTTCAGACTTACAAGGACTGAAAAATAATAGTGTTTTCATGTGTCCTTCACCCCGATTCCAAAATGTTAACATTTTACCACATTTGTTTATTCTCTTTTGTTCTTTCTTTCAGTATTATATATGCTACCATATATAACATATAGCATTTTATATAGATAATAGTGCATCTACAGCTATGTATTTTTTCACTACATTATTTTTTTCAGAATAATGTAAAGAGTAAAATGAAAAGATAATACACATTTACCTTAAAATATTTAAGTGTATATTTCCTCAAGGAAGGAAAATCTCTTGTAGATAGCCATCAAACAGTTTTCAAAGTCAGAAAATTGAGTGTATTTGATCTAAGGAATTTTTCCAATATTTCCATTGTACTACCATGTCCTTTAGTTTGAAAGGAAAGACATGTTTTTTTTCCAGGATCTAATTCTGGAACACGTGTTACAGTTACTTGTCATGTCTCTTTTAGTCTTTAGTCAGTTATTCTTTATCTTTCTTAACTTTGACATTTTTGAAGACTACCAGCCACTTATTTTGTAGAATTTTCTTCAGTTTGGGCATACCCATTTTTTTCCTTATAAGATTGAGTTTATGCATATTTTGACCAGAGTACTGCAGAAAGAAATACTTTATATCCTAAAAGAAAACTGTAAAAGGCTCTTGACTCTTTCTTCCAAAAATATTTTTAAGTTCTATATTATCATATGGAAAACAGATTCTTAGATTTGTTGGTATATTACGAGTCTTCCTATTATATTTATTTTCCAATTGCTTTTGCTTAAGAAAATTTATAGCCTTTAAAGTGGCTTTTACAAAGTAAAAATTATTGAATGAAATCAGGATGGGATAGAGGTGGGGAAGAGTTTTAAGCTTTAAGTATAGGTTTGAATGTATGTTTTAGGTAATGAACATGGGCATTGCAGTGCAGGGATTGGGCCTTTAAACCTTTAGCCAAGATTGGTAAATTATTTATTCCTGGAGTACTTCTGCCAGAACACTGAAATCAATATACTCTTTTCCTTTTAGAAGTTTTACACCTTCCCAAGGCAAACATTCAAATGTGTTAAATAAGGAGATAAGAGAGAACACTGTTAGATAAAAGCAAATACACATTTAAGTTTACTAGTGCACTATTCACTTTCAGTGAAATGTTAAGTCTTTGTGCACTTGTTTAATCAATTCCTAGAAGTAGGAATCTTGTGTTTCGATAAGCACTTTCTAATTGCCCCTACAAATGATCATATCCATCTTTTTTTACAGTCAAATCCAATAATTTTCACTCTTATATTATAATATTTCTTACCCTGTTTTTATCTTCAAATTCTTTTTCTAACAGTAATATTTAACTATCTCTCATAGACCATATTCACATCATGTGTTTCTTTTCAGAAATAGGATTAAAAGTATCTAACTTAAAATGTATATTTATAATTCTCATTGTGAAACCAAAGCCTAATAACTTCATATTACCATTTAAAATTCATATTCTTTAGGACATTTTCTTAAATGAATCCCACTTAGTTTGAGATACTATAGTGTCCCCTATTTTTAATAACAAAATAAATATAAGTAATAAGATTAAAATTTGCTTTATAATTCTTCAATATTGGAACTTTATAAATTAGATTGTGCCTTAAAATAAGGACTTTTGCCCAGTATCTTTGTATCTGCCAAGCTAGATACAAAGAAGAGTGCCATTTATATAAATAATTAATAAATGTCTTCAGTTGAGTTTGGTTTGTGCTGTATAAATTTTAGATCAGGGGTTGACAAACTATAGCCCATATGTCCCATCTTACCCTTCAAAAACATTTTATTGGAACACATTCATACATACTCATTGACATATTTCTGATATCTTTTGTGTTTCCATTGTAGAGTTGAGTAGTTGCAACTGTGTGGACTTTAGAACCTAACATATTTATTCCCAGAGTCCTGGCTGACCTCTGTATCAGATTATAAGCAATTTAACATTAATGTATTTTTTTATTTTTATAGTGCATAGTACAATATTCTACCCATACCATGCATAATTTATGGATTTATTTAAGAATTTTGTGAGTATAACTGTGGGAAAATTTTATAGGAGTGAGTTTGCTATCTGTGTATATTAAATTTGGGTAGCTTTTCCCTTCTCAAAGGGGTTCTAACAGTCTATACTTAAATTACCAATTTTGTGACTAGTTATATTTAAATTACTAAAGGCCTCTTCATAACTTTGCTGATTCCGTGCATTCACACACTTTCTTTTTATTTTTTACCAGTCTCATGGTTAAAAAATGATATAGTGTATTTGATTTTCTTTTTATGTGTTAGACTGAACTTATTTTCATATTTAAAAGCCATCTGTTCCCCCCCAATCCCTCTCTCCCTTTTGTTAATTTATTTATTTATTGCAGTGCTGTGGATCCATCCCATGATCCTAACTAACACTGAATTACATCTCAATCTATATTTCTTTTTCTTGGAGTACCTTTTAATGTCTGTCCTAGAACCTTCTTTACATTCATCATACTCATATAAAATATATAGGGAACACATGTTCACTATAGTTTTATTTGCCTCTAGTAAAGGAACTAGCATTATAACGAAGCTGATTCAAAGGAGGGTGAGACTAAAAATGGTAGTCAGTGAATGAAAGAAATTTCTTACAAGGCATGCACAAGCACACACACACACAAAACACTACAACTCCAAGGAGTTTTTTCCCCTATTGGACAGAATCTATTTGCATTTTACCAGATGAAAATCATCACTTTCAATTCATTAGTCTTTTACAAGGCATTTTCTAACTATAGTCTATCCCTTAAGACATCTAGAATTCTCTTCTCCAGAACACCAGATGACTATTAGGCAGGCTGCTGATTGATAATTACAATATGGCTGTGAAAGGACATGAATCTTTTTGCCTTATTTCTAAGTTTTGAGCAATTTTTCTGAACATTTCCTCTTTTATTGAAATTATTTCAAGTGATATTATTTCTATATGATTTATCTATGAACTGATAAGAAAGTTACAAAACTCCCTGTTATCTTTTATAAAACATACTCATTTTTTCTTTCCTGCTCTGTAGGAACTCATTATACAATGACAAATGGAGGCAGCATTAATAGTTCTACACATTTACTGGATCTTTTGGATGAACCAATTCCGGGTGTTGGTACATATGATGATTTCCATACTATTGATTGGGTGCGAGAGAAATGTAAAGACAGAGAAAGGCACAGACGGGTAAGTGTTTACAGTAAGTTTTAAAAATATAACGCATAATTAATCATTTAATAATGCATTGCTGCCAGTGATCTTCAGCCACCAAATCTATGTTATACTTTAAAATAAATTTAATTGTATATCTGATAAATGCTGTTTTCTGTTTCTGTGTGTGTTTGCTTTTTTTCAGTTTGTTTATGTTTCATATCTTTCCAGACAGGATTTGAGGTAGCTCAAAAACAAAGAAATAGAATTGGAAGACAAAATAGGAAGGAAAGGGAAAAGCACAGCACAGGAGTTGGGGGGTAGATCAAGTCACACTTAAGATTAGGAAGTCAGCATGATTTTTGGCCTTAAGCAACTCAGCAAGCTGAAGAGTTGTGAAACTCTTATTATGAAAAAAATAAGATATGTACTGGGAAGTCATTTTGTGGGGTTTTGCAGTTTTCTTTTGTTCCTTTTGCCAGTACTGAATATTTCTCAAGTTAGATCCTAATTAAGGCTTTTTGTGTGTCATAACAAATTACTAATCAAAACCAATTTGACTTTATGGAACTGGGGTTATAGCTCAGCGGTAGAGTGCTTTCCTCGACCACGTGAGGCACTGGGTGTGTGAGGCACTGGGTTCGATCCCCAGCACCACATAAAAATAAATAAATATATTTTTAAAAAATTTGACTTTAAAGTATAGTACAATATATAGATCCTTTTTATTTGCAGTTGTGGCTTATTGGTATAATGTAACACAATATATATATTTTTAGAAAAGAGAAGACAATCTCTTTTGAAAAAAATTCCAAATCTCCAAAGCCTATTTCTAATTTTGGTATCTGAAATTTACTTGTAAATGAAAATAACTTTATACCAATTAGTTATAAGCTTTCATATAAATGTATACATGTGTACAAAATGTGAAATTGGTTTATATTTTGTTGTTTATAAAAAGTATAGCTTCTGAGATTCATTAGACAATATTTACCTTCAGGACATATGTGAGGAAATATATATTACATACATCAATATTCTAAGCCAGTGATTCTTAAATGTTTTGGTCTCAGATTTCTTTTATTTATTTTTATTTTTATTTATTTATTTTTTTTTTTTTAAAAGAGAGAATTTATTTGTTTATTTTTTATTTTAGTTCTCGGCGGACACAACATCTTTGTTTGTATGTGGTGCTGAGGATCGAACCCGGGCCGCACGCATGCCAGGCGAGCGCGCTACCGCTTGAGCCACATCCCCAGCCCCTCTCAGATTTCTTTTAAACTTTAACTAGTATTGAGAACCCTCAAAGAACTTTTAAAATATAAGTTATATTAATAGATATTTATCTTATTAGATACTAAAACTGAGAAATTTTTAAAATATTCACTAATTCATTAAAAATAATAGTAACAAGACCCATTACTTGTTAACATAAATGGAATTTCATAAAAATAACTATATTTTCCAAAATAAGAGATATTTACTGAGTTCTTATATTGCATTTTTGTAACTCCCAGTATTGACTGGCTTAATAAAAGACTGCCTGATTCTTATATCTGCTTTTGCATTCAAATTTTATTATATCATTATCATCATCATAATCATCATCTTTACTTGTAGTACTGGGTGTTGAACCTAGGAGCACTTTACCACTGAACTACAATCCCAGTCCTTTTTTTTTTTTGGAATGGGGTCTTGCTAAATTGCCAAGGCTGGCCTTGAACTTGAGAACCTCCTGCTTTAGCCTCCCAAGTAACTGGGGTTACAAATGTGTACCACCACACCTGGCTGCATTCAGACATTGTGGTATGTTCTTTTGATTGAAGTATATAAAGAAATTCAACCTCACACAGATAATGTAGTTGAAAAAGCTACAAGTATTTTAATAGGCTTTAAAAGATAATTGTGGGTATTCTTTGATACTATACAAAATGACAAGTACTAGTTTCTAAAAGGTTAGTTGTAATATGTACTCTGAAATTGTACTAGTGAACTTTGTCCTACATTGATTTACTTTAAACTTTGAATTTTGAATATACAATTTTGTAACATGTAGTGACCATTTGGAAAACAATGATACATTAACTTACGCAGCTCTTTCAAATGTTGACACTTAAACAATGAAAATACTGTATCAAAAAGTCACTGATTTTAATATTAAGTTTATAATATCACCATGGTTCTCTTAAGAAAAAAGTCTTTAATATTGGTACTGCTCACAGTACTAATTTTCACAATACTAATTTTTAAAATTCTAATGTTTGTGTGCACATTTTATCACTGGAAATGAAATGACAGGACTACTTGATTTTTGTTGTTTTTGTTGTTGTTACCTAGAATTGAACCCTCAGAGGCTCTTAACACTAAACCACATCACCAGTCCTTTTTATTTTTTTATTTTGAACAGGGTCTTGCTAAGTAGTTAGGGCCTCTCACTGAGTTGCTGAGGCTGGCTTGAACTTGTAATCTTCCTGCCTCAGCCTCCCCAGTTGTTGGTATTACAGGTGTACACCACCATGCCTATCCTATTTTGTTCTTTATTGAAAAAATACTGTAGATTAAGAAATCTGAAAAACCATATTTTGATGTGTTTCTTTTGAGTAAAAATAACATTTCATATAAGACCTAACTTATTTTGCAGCTCACATTACACAAGTGCTTCTCCTTGAAATGTAGCTTCATATTCAGTATGTGGCAGACATGCTTTATGCAGCTATTTGATCACACATGATATAATATATAACACATAGTAACTTCTTAATATTTTTTAAGCAAAATTGGCATTTATTTATTTTTTACTGGGATGCTTGACAATTGAAAGTGACAGGTGACACTTCCTGATTCATGCTAAGGAACCAGCAATTGTTTTTTACATTATCAATAAAAATGTCAGCATGGAAAAAAAATCAAAAAGGCACCTAAAATTTTGCTATTATTATAAAAATAGTTTTGATCTTGGGAGACCCCTTTAAAAAGGTCTCAGGGACTTTTGTTAGTTAGGATCACATTTTGAGAACCTCTGTTTTAATCCTTTGTGCCTAAGTCAGACGCACTATAAATACTGACATATGTAATTACGGGGTAAGTACAATTGTACTGAGAGTATACATTCAGAGTCAGTATTCAGGTTGGGGTTTAAATGTGTTCTAAAGTGTGGCAATCTGACAGTGTCAAATATAAGCCACTATATTCTTAAACTTTTAGGGAAAATGGGCACTGAAAGAAACCAAAACAAACTCTTTTCCTCTGATGTTTGAATAGTCTATAGTTCTTGAAAACATTTCAAATAACATAGCAATATATGAAGGAGCTGATATGTGTCCTAGCTAATCATCTTTTCCTAGTCAAATATTTTGCAATTTTTAAATCCACTCTTATATAATCAATTTTTAAAGCTGGGAAATTCAACACATTTATGTTCTTACAGTTATTCTTAAAACATTAAATTTTTAAAAATCTTACCATGTCAGTGTATACATGCACTTGATTCTTTGTCATTGACCTTTTTATTTTCCTCAAAGCCCTCCTATTCCAGATTATTTTGAAGCTATTGACATTATCTGATCAGATATTACTGTTTAAATATTTTACAAAAAGATGGTAATCAAATTGTCTTTTAAAAAAATGTATTAGTTTAAATACTTCTATAAAGAGAACCTTCCCCTCATCAACTATTCAGATTCTCTGATGAACAGATCGTACAGCAAAGAGAGAGTTTGAAAAATGTGGTTCCTTAGTATCTTGAAAATTGACCAGTGAGATTTTTGTTTGCTTGTTGGCTTTTGTTTCTGTATCTTCATGAACTCATGAATTTAAACATTTTATGTGTCATAATTATCACAGTTACTCTTTTCGTTGAGGTCCATGTTCCACTTAAAAAAAAAAAAATCCTGTTTTTGTTTATTTTTGGTACTGGGGATTGAACCCTGAGTTGCTTAATCACTGGACCACATCCTCAGGCCTTTTTTAATTTTTTATTTTGAAACAAGGTCTCAATAAGTTGCTCAGTGCCTCACTAAGTTGCTGAGGTTGGCCCTGAACTTGTGATACTCCTGCCTCAGCCTGCCTAGTTGCTGGAATTACCAGTCTATGATACCATGCTCAGCCATGTTGTTCTACTTTTGACTAGTGGGAGTGAATTGATATTGGTTGGTGTCTGTGTTCTCTGACTGAGTTCGGGCGTGATGTATTCTGGGAAAACATTATGTTATATTAGTTTATCTTACACATTTCAGCAGAAAACCTAGAGTCAGCCATTTCTCCAAGGAGTTCTGTCCCATTGAAGGAGAATGATACATAGAGACAATCTGGGCAAAAGTGGGTACTGTTTGCTTGTGGGTTGGTCATTATTTCTCCTAAGTTTATACTACTGTTCTAATTTAAAATCATTACCATAGGGCTTAATATCTAGTTCTTCAATGTGTGCCTCATTTAAAGCATGCCAAAAATCTCAACATCACAATCAGAATCATTTAATTTACCACACTACACACACCCACACACACCAGTTATATAGAATATTCTCATGATTCCAAGCTAAATGTATAAAACATATTATAGTCAAAGAAGTCTAGTTTCTTTATGTTCTAACTTAATTGTCGTCTTCGCCTTATAAATAATGTTTTACATTTTTAATTTTATGGTTTATCCTTTCATTTAAAAAATACCAGCATTTGTGCCTATATTATCTTTCTTAGACAAATAGCATAATTCTAGCTACCTTGTCTTTGTCCTTCATCTCACTGCTTCTATCTCCTTTTTAATTGCTGAAGTACTTTTCATATTTTACAGTTTATTCAACTGTATTACATATTACTAAACATTAAATGTTTTTGTTAGAAGTAGTGGTGAGTGTACACTCTTGCACATACAGTATCTTTTTGTGTTTGGTATACGATATCAAGCAAATGTTTGTTAAGTGACTATAGTAGTATGCAAGCAGTGGTACAAGAAGAATGTCTGACTCAGCCTGAAAATAATATTTTATTAGACATTATAGTTATTTTTATTGAGGAAAATCAACATAAAATTTAGTGATTATTTAAAAAAATGACCTGCCTCCAATTCTAAAAGTAGTTAATATCTGTGTTTGGATGTTTATAGTATAGGAGTAAAATTACCTCATTCAACTTAGAACTTATTCTGTGTGTGTGTCTGTGTGTGTCTGTGTGTATGTGTGTATACTGGGGATCAAACTCAAAGCCTCACATATGCTAAGCAAGCGCTCTAACACTGAGATAAACTCTCAGCCTTCTTGTGTCTTTTTAATGGGGCCTTTTGCCTTCAAGTAGACCATAGGCTTGAAATAAATCAGGTCATTGAAGCTCTCCTATGGGATGGTTGAGCACTATGTAATCTTAGGTGGAGAATATAAAACAACAACTCTAGTTGGACAGAAGAGTTTAGTACTCTTTAGAGATAGCTTTAAAAATGCATTCTTACAGGGAGAGATAAGACTTGCCTTCTTGTGTTTCAGCAGAATGAGATCAGAAAAATCTTTTACCTTCTTATTAATCTCCTACCTGCCTATACTATATTGCCTTAACATTGTGATGAAAGAGCCCCTGCGCCTTACCAGTGAGATTGGAGCTTGCCACATCTTTGTATATAGGTCTCTAAGTTTCGGGAGTCTATTTATCCATGTGCCTTTTCTACGTTTTATTTATGGGCATTTACTGTCACATACTTATCTTTTAGACAGTTATAATTCAGTTAACGTCTAGCACCAGGGAATGATAGACATTTCCAGTCACTTCCACTAATATAAAGTTTATAGCAAATATAAATCCAAAATTGAATTTGATTCATTTAAAAACAGTCTGTGTCAGATTTTTATGTAGCTTATGGTTCCATTGCACTTAAATCTGAGGTTCTTATAAAATGCTGGATAAATGCTTATCATCTGGCTTATAGGTATAATGACTATCTGACAGTGATTTTTCCCCAAACTCACCTTTCCCATTATTTAGTTTAGAAGGTACTGTTCTGATTATGGTAACTGAGAAAAATTGGTAGATATTAGAATTCTATCTTCTATTCAGAGTTTGAAAAATGAAGCATAAACATTTCTAATTTCAGATCAACAGCAAAAAGAAAGAATCAGCATGGGAAATGACAAAAAGTTTATATGATGCGTGGTCAGGATGGCTAGTAGTTACACTAACAGGATTGGCATCAGGTAAAGAAAATTTTTAAAGTAGTCCTTTTTAAAAAAATTAACAGAACTGTAAATAGTTCTCTCCTCCTTCCCTCAAAATTTTTTTTTCAGGTACTATTAGATTTTTAAAAGCATGTGTTTTTCTCCCTCAAAAATTTCTCATATTAAAAGAGTAGGAGGCAAGAGACTTTAGTCTTTTCTTGGTTCTGTCACTTAAAGGGTCTATCCAACTTGATTGATCTTTCTGGGTTCTTTCCATCCCTGTAACATAAGTGGCATGAACTAGATGATCAATAAGATCTTTTATTTTACCATCATAATTAATAATTATTTTTTTGAGTGTTATATGTGTCATGCAGTGTTCTAAAAATGGCATAATTACTGTGATTATAACTATGGTACAGATCAAGAAACTGAAGCACAAGAGAAATTAAGGAGTGTGGCTGAGATCATATGGTCAAAAAGTGGCTCAGCCATTTATGAATTCCAGCTGTTTAGCTCAAGAGACTGACCCTTTAATTACCATGCTCTATGCATGGCCACAAAGTCCTAGGTGAGAAATGTTAGGAAATAACAGTTAAGTAAAAAAAAATTAAGAACTTTTAATTATTTTCAGTTTCCATCATGGAAGATTGTGTCCCGAAAACATGAAAAATTTAAGTTTTTGTGGAAAACAGAGAGAAGTATTAACAATACTGATTGGCATGCACAAAAATTTTGTGACTTCTGTGTGTATGACCCATTGATCTTTTCATATGATAAGAATGACCCAGATTTGACCATGAATTTGTGTATTTTTATATTCTGTCAGTAAAATAATCTCGATACATATAGTTTTCTATTATTTAAGAAAAAAATTGTTAATCTGTCACAGTAATTCATGAATGAATTTCACTAATTATTTCTAATGGACATTAAGTTTTAATGAGATTGACATTATTTGTTAATGAAGTTTTGGATTGAAACTGGATAGTTAAAACATTTGCTTCAATAGCCAGATATATGAATCTCCTGCCAAGCAGCTTTCTTTTGAAGGTATTTGAATATTAGAACCTTTTTGTAATTATAATTAATTTGAATGATGCAGTTGAGTTTTATTCAAAGAGTAACAATGTTATTTTAAAGAATAGTATTATAGTTTTTTAAAGTAATAGTGCATTTAAAGTAAATGTGCATTTATAGATAAAATTTGAAAATCTTAAAATCATGATCCTTAGTGAAACTATTATTTATAGGAAATCTCCTGTTTTCTATTAATCTCTGAACTAGATAGATCTTAGCTCCCAAAAATATGGATATGTTTTTTTGACCATCTCCAACATGTTTTTACAGGGGCATTGGCTGGATTGATAGACATTGCTGCTGATTGGATGACTGATCTAAAAGAGGGCATATGCCTTAGTGCATTGTGGTATAACCATGAACAGTGTTGTTGGGGATCTAATGAAACAACATTTGAAGAGAGGGATAAATGTCCACAGTGGAAAACATGGGCAGAATTAATCATAGGTCAAGCAGAGGTAAGTTTTGCTTTGCTCAAGATGAGTTAATCATTGATACAGTGAAATTATAGAATTAATCACATATTGGATGATTGTAACCTGCATTCATCCAAAAGAAAAATTATGTAATAGAGTAGAATGGAAAATACAAGAGTATATTACAGCAGGAAAAAAACTAAGGATTGTTCTAAGCAGCTTTTGTATCATTTAACAAACCACCTGGAGTATGGTACAAATTTATTTATTGTGAGTTGTAGTAGAAGGGATAAATCATTGCAATACAATCTGTGTAAAGTTAATATGAAGTTATTAAAATGATTTGACACATTACATCACTAAGATTGGGAATTGGGAATTATGAAAGTGTAAATTATTTTTAAAAATCAGTAAGATAAGCCAAGTAGCTTTTTGTTAGAAATTCAGAGATTGAAGAAATTCAGAGATTGTGTGTGTGTGTGTGTGTGTGTATGTGTGTGTGTGTGACATTACAGTATTAAATTTTTATTTTACTACTTTTATGTTTTGTAATGAAGAACATTCTGGAACTTAGCATATCATATATTAAATACACTCACATACAGATAGAATTTAAAATTTTTGTTACAGTTGCACTTCAAAGCTAAAAAGAATATATTTGCTGGTAAGATATACATTGAATGCCGATTCTTGCCTGACTTGATTGAATTCAATTTAATAATGTTTTAAGAAAATTGGAACAGAATGTAATCTTGAGTGACAATTCAGTTTTGTCTCTACCAGCTATTTCCAAAAATTTGTTCATGGGTAGGCAGAATTTAAAGTATAACTTAGATGTCTTGGTAACAATACCTAGGGATCAAGACAAAGATTAATGGGATTAAGGCTACTTAATATATATAAGAACTAGTTTTTAGATTATGCCTAAATATTTTTTAATATAAAGTTTTGTATTACTGTGAAAATAAACCAGGAGATTTCTAAAAGATTTACCCATTTTCGCACAGTAGCATGTGCCTGCAGTCCCAGATGCTTAGGAAACTGAGGCAGGAGAATCATTGAGCTCAGAAGTTCAAGGCCAGCTTGGGTAACATAGTGTCTCAAAAATTAAAAAAAAATAAAAAAGTTTTACTCAGGTTCCTTATGTGGCAAGCATTAGAGGTTGCAGTGAAAGTTAATTTCATACTTTTGAACTATTTTTGCTTTTTAGGGTCCTGGTTCTTACATCATGAATTACATAATGTACATCTTCTGGGCCTTGAGTTTTGCCTTTCTTGCAGTTTCCCTGGTAAAGGTATTTGCTCCATATGCCTGTGGCTCTGGAATTCCGGAGGTAAGTCATGTAATACTATCATTAGGCAGTAATTGTTATGATTCTTTTGCACTTAATGAAAGCAGTTTGGGGGTGGGATTTTGTTATTGTTGTATTAGTATGAAGAAATTTTTGAAAAGTGTAAGTTAATTGTAGACATCATTCAAGAACTACTTCCCCATAATCATTTCCTCATTTACTGTAGAGGTTGATGGTTTTTCCTTCCTCTCACCACTAATTTAGCACATGATTAAGCAGATTATCAAGAAACTTGGTCAAACATCGAGAAACTGCAAAAATATTTTGTGGTCTAAGGTTCTTTGATAGATGATACTTTTCTGTTATGACCTTGACATTTATACATTAATTTACTTTTTTATAACTCTCTGTTCATTAAATAAGTTAGGGACTGGGGTTCATTAAATTAAATAAGTTAGGGCTCAGTGGAAGAGTGGATGCCTGGCATGTGTAAGGTACTGGGTTCAATCCTCAGCACCTCATATAAATAAAATAAAGATATTGTATCCATCTATAACTACAAACAACAACAATAACAACAAAAACCCATTTTTGAAGCTTTTAAAAATAAATAAGTTAACGATTCTTCAATCTGGCTTTTTTTATTTTTATTTTTTTTAGTACCAGGGATTGAACTCAGGGGCACTTGACCATTGAGCCAAATCTCCAGCCCTATATTGTATTTTATTTAGGAACAGGGTCTCAGAATGTTAAACAGGTTGTTTAGCACCTTGCTTTTGCTGAGGCTGGCTTTGAACTCATGATCCTCCTGTCTCAGCACCTGAGCTGCTGGGGCTACAGGCGTGTGCCACTGCGCATGGCAAAGTTTGGCTATTTTATGCTTTGAGAAAACATTTGATTAAAATAGGTCAATAGTATAAAATCGGGGGTTTTGTTTTATTTTTTTGCAGTATTGGATATTGAAGCCAGGGTCTGTACATGTAGACAAGGGCTCTCTCTACCATTGAGTTACAAAGTTACAGGGTTTAACTTTCATCAACAGTAATTAATTAATTAATTTATTTTAATCATCTTTTTTTAAAAAAATATATTTTTAGTTGTTGATAGACCTTTATTTTATTTAGTCATATATGGTGCTGAGAAACGAACCCAGTGCCTCACACATGCCAGGCAAGTGCACTACCGCTAAACCCCAGCCCCAGCCAACAGTAATTTAAAGGAGAATTAGATTTAGGCTTGAACTCATTTCTTTCCCTTTTTAATTTTTCCACATCCGCTTTTTCTAGTGTATTTTTTAAAGACTAAATTATGGTGATTTTAAAAGGATAATCAATTAAGAATATATTTAATAAGGAACTGCATCATGTGGTAGTTAGAAGTGTTCATTGCTCCTTCTTGTATATAATGAAATACATTTCACATAATTGAAGTACTCTGAAAAGGCATAATAACTTTATTTTTGGTGGAAAGTCCTAAGTATCTAAATATGTTGTTTATTTCTACAACAGAAATATTTAAATTTGCTATTTTTTGTTTTTGTCATTATACCTTTGTACTTAAGATCTGTATTTCCTTTAACATGGCTTATAATTTTTATTTTTTTCGTGAGGTAGGGTTATCTTTTAACTTTATTTGAGTAGAAAATAAGAATACAATATAGATTTATCATACACATAATATACTTTTGAAAAATTAATTGTGTATTGTTCCATAGTTGTTCAAACTTTCCTAGGTTTTGTGAGTAAAATGAGAATATTTTTGATTAGTTATATTCTCCTGTTTCTTAATGGAAATTAAACTGCTTTTACTTTTCTTTGTAGATTAAAACGATTTTGAGTGGATTCATCATTAGAGGTTACTTGGGAAAATGGACTTTAATGATTAAAACCATCACTTTAGTACTGGCTGTGGCATCAGGTTTGAGTTTAGGAAAAGAAGGTCCTCTGGTACATGTGGCCTGTTGCTGCGGAAATATCTTTTCCTACCTCTTTCCAAAGTATAGCACAAATGAAGCTAAAAAACGGGAGGTAAGTGTTTTCTGTAATTATTTGACAGAAAAATATCTATTTTGTAGACTTGATATCAGTTGGGAATTTCCTAATGTGAAGATCATATTTTACTGTGTTGGGATAAATTTTTTTTAGATTAAAAATTTTGAGATTAGTTTGTGCTTCTTTTCCTTTTTCTGACTATTTAACATCTTAATAGAATCCACTCTACTGCTACTTAGTCACTCCTGTGTTTTAGAATGCTTTATAGACAAGCTAGTATTCACTGGGTTTTGGTTAAATTACACAGAGATCTTTCTTAGTTGTTTTCACTGTGCCTTACGCCCAACCTCTTTGGAAGTTTTTCCAAACATAACATTGCTTTAACTCTTATTTCTCAACATTTCTTAACATCTCTAGGGTTGGGTAAACTCAATTGCTGTGTTTTCTTTTGGGGTCAGTCAGTGTCTAATGCCATTGGAAGTGGTGTGTGATATGTAGAAAACTTTCTAACCCAGTGGGGAAATTCTGAAGACCTTGAGGACTTCCCAAGGTTTAAATCAGAAATTCATTTTATTTTTTTATTTGTGTGTATGGGGGCTCAGATCATTTTTGTGAGGGGATTGGAGGTAAGGAATAAATACTGAAGAACCACTGAAAAGGACAATGAAACTGGATGTCCTTTGCAGGGCCAGATCTTACCCTTGCCAAAATCCCCTCCACTTAAAGGGGATGTGAGAAATTTTCTTTATTCAGCTGTTTTAAGGCAATTTCCTTTACCATTTCTTTGGAACAGCATAAGGTCTTCCAGCAGGCCTTCAAACTATAGACTTTCCCTCATGTCTCTTTTTTCTGGGTATTTTCTGGAAGAAAAGGGGGCTCCTGAGACTTTGGTTAGTGGCTTTAAAACCTAGTCCCCCCAAATGCAAATCTGTAGCTCTAGGTGGGACAGAGATTTTTTTTTTAATTTTATCTTTCAGAATCATCCTTTTTTATTGTGTACAGAGTTTGATTACTTTTAGTATTCCATTTTCCCCATTTCTTTAGATATTAAAATTAAATTCACCTGAGGCCAGTTATTCTAATGATTTTTTGTATACTCGTTTAGAAGTAATTATAAAGTATTCTACAAGACCTGAGTGAGACACTTGCATTGCTTCACCTTTCATCGTTATAGTATTGAGTTAAATATGGGAGCCCAGCAGCTATACAGGTAGCTAGCTCTAGAGCCCATTGCTATACTGCAGCTCCTCCATGATTGGTGAACATTAACCATTAGTGTAAGGGATCATGGGACAGAGATCTTAAGAGTTGTTTTGTTGTTGTTGTTCTTTCCTTAGCTTTTTTTTAATTAGCACATATTAATGTACAGATTCATGGATTTCACTATGATGTTTCCATGCATGTGTATATTGTGCATTGATCATGTCCACTCTCCTCCCTTACACCCTTTCCTGCCTCCCTCCCAGTCCCCTGTAATAATCCAATTAAAGTTCTTTTTTTAATTAATTAATTTTTATTTATATATATAAGTGGGATGCATTACAATTCTTATTACATATATAGAGCTCAATTTTTCAAATCTCTGGATGTATATACTTAGTATACTCACATCAATTCGTGTCATCATACATGTACTTTGGATAATAATGATCATCACATTCAACCATCATTAATTACCCCATGCCCCTTCCCTTCCCCTCCCACCCCTCTCTCTGCCCTATCTAGAGTTTGTCTATTCCTCCCATGCTCCCTCTCCCTATCCCATTATGAATCAGCTTCCTTATATCAAAGAAAACATTCAGCATTTGGTTTTTTGGGATTGGCTAACTTCAGTTAGTATTATATTCTCCAACTGCATCCATTTAACTGCAAATGCCATGATTTTATTCTCTTTTATTGCTGAGTAATAATCCATTGTGTATACATGACACATATTTTTTATCCATTTATCTATTGAAAGGCATCTAGGTTGGTTCCACAATTTAGCTATTGTGAATTGTGCTGCCATAAACATTGATGTGACTGTTTTCCTGTAGTTTGCTGTTTTTAAGTCCTTTGGTTATAGACCAAGGAGAGGGATAGCTGGGTCAAATGGTGGTTCCATTCCCAATTTTCTAATTTCTTAAGGCATGATTTTTTTTTTTAAACATGTCATCAAATACTGAAAACTCGGGTGCCTCTGGCTTTAGCACAGACCTTTTCATCCTGCTGGGTTTTTTTTTTTTTTTTTTTAATATTTTTTGGTGATGCTAGAGATTCTCAAACCCAGGGCATTAAGCATACAAGGGAAGAACTCTGCTACTGAACTATAGCACAAGCCTCATCCTGGTGTTTTTTGTAGTGTAACAAAAATAGTAGAATACTTTATCAGGCTATTTAGTTCTTTAATTGAAATAATTCTAGTACTTTCTAATATCAGCACTAAAATATCATTCTTGCATTAATAGTGGATATTCTAAAAATGGAACACTTATAAAAGCATCTCTAAATAATGATTGTGAATTATTAAATAATATATAGCAAAATATATAGTTTACTATATAACAAAAATTTCTAGCATTATTGATTACTTATTGTATATATGATGCTGTAGCAAATAATTTACTTGCATTTTAAAATTTAATTTCACACTAATTCTAGTAACATAGCACTGTTTTCCTTTTCTATAAATTAGGAAATGAAGGCCTAAAATAGCCAGCTGACTTATTCATGACCACATAGTTAGTGGTAGAATGTGGATTAAATTAATTTTTATCTGATTCTGAAGACTATGCTTTTAACTGCTATGCTACCACTATAATTGTGTGGGTATATATTTTAAAAACAAAACAAAACCCAACTATATTACAGTATATCAACTTAGAGGCTAAGATGCAACTGTAGCATTTGCCTCCCCAATTTTATTCCTTTACTTTCTGTTATATGTTGACAGGACACATTTTTTGGTAAGATTTTTAGTCATTATAAGTTCAAATATGTATTTATTGGAATATATTGTTTGAATTGAATTAATTCACCTATATTTTAATGTCAACACTGTGGTAATTAGGTAATGTATATGATGTCTTATACATAGTAAAAATTCTCTTATTAGTTGCAAGTATTAAGACTCCATATTTTGGCTTTCTTCCTATACCTACTTCCCTGATATTTTTCAATTAAATGCTCTTTGACACCTCCTACAGATTAAAATGTGTGTAAATTATAGATACATTGGGTATTAGCTGAATTGT